>NC_090939.1:401256623-401565770 GCF_040938575.1 Ambystoma mexicanum | reverse complement strand
CAGACAATCAAAGATCAGTGATGTCAACGAATGCACGAGGGATAAAGCATGTATGTACTTGTTTATTTCTTCAAAGCTGATTATTCTCTCAATGAATTTGAGAAATTCAACTACAAATCTGCCTGGTCCTGCTTCACTTATTTCTTTTTTTGTGGGCTGAAACTCGAATAAAACAGTTGCAACGATTAATTCTTAGAATATCTCTAAGGAAACAAGAGAAATTGTCGTTCCAAGTTTTAACCTTCTCTTCAGAAAAGATAGTTATGATCTTTACAAAGGCATTGGCAAGGAAACGATGCATCCATTTCCATGGAAAAGACATTAGTAGTTTGTCTTAATAAACATTCATTTCACCGTCCAACATCAACTTAGAATCACAACCGAGGAACACAGTATAAACATGTCTAACCCGATTATTTGTCACTCTAGCCCTAATGATGAATGAGGGTATTTTCTTAGTAGGCCCATCCAGATTAACCACATATTTAGAACGTGTTGCATTTTATGGCATATGTTTCTTTTTGTAGAGTCTAAATCAAGAACGACACATTCATAAGCTATTTTAGTTAAAATTCTTGAGACTAAAAATACACATGCAATGCACAGTTATTTAGTTTGAAGAATAAACGGGATGGGAAGGGGAGCATACATGTGGAATTGAATTCAGAAAGGTGACCAGGTGCAAGATGTAGCTGAATACAAATTGAAGGATAAGTAGAAATGTAAACAAAATGCGAAGCCCAGACAACTCAAAAATGCGAAATGGCTCAAGGAGATGCACACAATAAACTCTACATTTGGAAAGATTCGATCACTACAGCAGCATTGTGTACTCTCAAATGAAATGGTGCAAAGGTTGCTGCAGTGCAAGTATGCATTTCTTTAATGCATTTTTGCGGTATGGCATTTTTTGACCTGGTCTTCATATCATGTGCTGTTGCACTGAGTGATACAATGGACCTGATTTACAAAAGGGGTTTAGCATGGTAATTTCCCATTGAAAACATGTTTGTAAATCAGGCTCAATGTGTGTGTAATATTGCAACGTTTTGGTAGAGCGAGTCTGGACATGCAGGCTGCTGGGAATTGTCTGATTGATGAAAACCATAAGAGGGGAGCGTCAAATCTTGAATTTACAACATGCAATGTAATAGGTGGCTCTTAACATGTGACGTCAAAGTAAGGGTCCCCAAGAGAACTACCACCTGCAGTGTTTGGGGATCTCGAGTAGGAACGCCCAGAAAAGCCATCAGATCCAGCACCCTATCATGAAACACCCTTATGTAACAAGGCAGATCCTTGCTGTCTTCATGGACATCCGGTGCATCACATTTGGCAGGATAATCATCAGGCGTTGAGGAGTGTGGCACAGTGAGCGCAGGCTCAGGCTCCTTTGGCTCAAAGGCCGCTCCACTGAAGAGGGTGGCAGGGGAGGAGGCATTTCCACTGTTGTGGGAGTGGGCGGCGTAGGTGGCATCTCCTTTGGAGCAGGAGGATCTGGTTGTCTGGAGAAAATCTTCCTGAATAGGTCTTAACATAGGAGGGGAGAGGCATCTTTGGAGGCAAATAAGGCTTTTGTCTTGGAATATATAGTAAGCATTCCTCAGAAGAGTGATAACTCTGATCTTCACAAATACCTGCAGTCTTTAAAGATTGCAGTCTTTCAACTGACATAGCAGAAAACTGTAAGATGAAAGGTTCTCTTATATTGGCTAATTTGACCATTGGAGGGATCCACATTTCATGAAGGATGGAATCCTTCCTATCTGCAGAAAAAATCAGATGCTGGAAGATGCATTACACAATGTTAGGTTCTGGAGAATCCTAAATATCTACATACTTGCCGCATATATTGTTAGCCTGTTGAAGAATCTAGGAGGAGTATGTAAAATGACAAAAGAAAACTGCAGTGTGCATGGAGAATCCCATCATGGTGATATGTGTAAGATTTAGCAGAAATAATGACGGACAGTGGAGGTAAGGACAATGCCTTTCAGGAGATCATGAGGGCTCATGGAATCCCCATCCTAAATCATTCATTACCGAGAATGATGTAAGTGCACAATGGGTGGAGAGTTTTTGTAAAGATGAACTGTTGACCTCAGCTGGAATGCCAGCACACATATGACGAGCCATCCTAATGTGCCTTGTTGGTCATCATCAGTGAGGCAAAGTTGTGTCTCTATAGGGCACAGAGAGCAAGAGGCCCATGTGTTGATTAATCGTATTGTCTTTTAACTTAGGCAATGATGCCCAACAAGGGAGAACACATGTCTGGTATTGTGGTTTCTTCTCTTGCTCAAAAGAACATTGCCAAGCATTTTGATGCTGGACTGTCCTTGTGGGTGGGGCCAGACTGAAGGACAAATGGATATTTCTCCTCTATGCAAGGTTCAGTGAGCTAAAACGTGGCTGTAGACCCTGCTGAGTGGGAACTATCCCAGAGAACATGTTATGTTCCTGTGTTCTTTATCAGTACAGGTTAGCATACACTTAAATACAGGCTGTTCAGGTGACAAAGTATGGGCCCACAGACATATAGATAGCATTACAAAAAGCAGAAAAAACATTTAAGATGTTAAACATGATCCAACCCATACTTAGTAAATTGTATAATATTGCAGCAGTTTACGAAAAAGACCTGCCCCCTGCAGATTGCAAAGATAAATGGCATTTTAGTGGAAATATATACAAATGTAAGCAACCTTATAAATTCAGTAAGAATCACATGGATTGTGTTGCAGTAGCATGCCTAATATCTTTTTCATTGGGTGCAAATAGGAAATAAGGGGTATCTGAAATCTGAGATGAACCTCCCAGATATAATATAGCCAGATACTTTGAAAGCTATAAAAAAAGCTATATATAAAAACACTTTGTGCAACTCTCATTTGGCACAATTAATTAAACTGCACCTTTCGACATTGTGTATTATCTTCTCATTGTGAAATTAACTCTTAACATTAAATGGCAGCAGATATTTGTATTTTGTATATGTATTTTTGATTGGTGCAGCACTACTATCCAAAGGTTTCTTATTGCATGACCCAACTGAATTCAAAAGCGGAAATAACTTTCATAGAATTGATGAAGTTAGACATTCAAAAAAGCTTACATGCATTATGTCTTAATTCGTATATCTTCTTATCAATTCTAGAATGTATTTGTGTAATGGTCGATAATATTTTGTTAGTTAAGAGATGATTGTCACGAGTAGCCCCCATTCTAAGAGGAGTGATATTTCCTTTGGCAAGGAATCCTCATGAATACAGCATATTTATTTTTGGAGCCAATTTCAAAGGAACCACATGCACCGACTCAGCCTTCACCTTCAATTTCAATTGTTTCTGTTATTTATTATTATAAACCGCTTTATTTAGGGTTGCTGTGCTCCTTATAAGGAAATGGAGCATGGAGATGGAACATGGAATGTCAAAAGACAACAAAGCAAGGGGATCTAAAGCAATGCTTGCAAGTGTTTTGTATTTTTATTTGTATCTGCACTGTTTAAAAAAAAGCTGGATGGTCTATGTTTCAATGCCAATTTACATGACTATTGGCAAATAACAGTGTTAATACTGGATGTACATAATGGCAAACTGCACACCAATTTCCTTGAATTTTTGATTTTTTAGTTAAGTGATATTTTCCTCCTAAAAATCCTTTATTAGTTAATTGTCAATGTAATAATAGAAGACATTTCTATAGTGGGGTAAATCTCTGTAAACAGCAGCAACATATGGTGTGTCCCTCTGTGCTGGAATCCCCTTTGCTAGAAGTCATGATATTCACAGGGTGCATGTCTTTTGCTAAAGCATATTGAAGTCTAAATCATCCATATTTCTACTGTAGAACGTATGCTATTTTCTGAATGTGTACCGAGAATGCGAGTAACAATGTGGATGAGAAGTATTTAAGAATGGGTTGAACACAATATGACTTGCTGATATGAATATGCAATAGTTTTGAAGGTTCAGTAATAAACCAACGAGAATCAATTCCATGCACCTGTTTTTTTTCTATAATTGTGGTTTGATGAGCTGAGAAGGCAATCTCCTCACATTGTCTTTCTAGTTTTTTAATTGCTAAACCTGAACCTCCAGTTACTGCTCACTGTGGCATTCAGCTTGTTCTTGGCTCCTATGCTGTTGTGTACCACAAAACACAGAATTCTTTCTAGACAACAATGTCCTAAACAATTAATTCCCTGAATCCCCAAATGTGTTTTCAGAATTATCGGGTTCAATTAAGAACTATAAATATTCCACACTGTTTGATCCCAGTAGGAACCATGAATGTTCAGTTGCCTTGAATTGTATTCCATTGATAGTGTTGCACCATACCTTAATTTCTGTATTTCTCAAAACTATATTCTTCAAAGGGAAATTAAGAGGTCTGTATTCTCCAAGAGTCCCAGTAATCACTACCTTGCTTCACAGTTTTGACTTTCATGCAATTGCTCAGACATAGGGAATGAGTCATAACATCATCAATAGTTCAATATGGGTCACTAGGACTTCATCAAAGTGCCCTTTTCACAAAAGAGCAATTAGTCCAAGTGGTGTTGTCAGATTAAACATAGCATAGTTCCACAATATAAAACCGCATTTGAGGGCAATGTAAGCCATTGTGCTGACAACAGCTTCAAGTTTGATTGCGGGTCATTCAGACGCTGATCAGCAAAGAGTAATTATCTGTTAAAGTTCTTCAGCCCATACGTTTACAATTTGTTGGACACACTTGCACTACCTTCATCTGTAGTTGGTCCTTGGCAAAACCATTATTCTAAGACCCAGCATGTTTGGTTCTAGTGAACAGTTAATATTATTCTTACATTCCATGGCGTGTCAGTGTTGCTTTCTAGCCTCTATTACACTCTCATTGTAATGTATTGCTTCTCAGCCCAAATGTTGGTATTATTGATCTTTTTATTTAGGTTGTGTCTTATATTCTTACATACTGTGTATCGTATTTGTTGTTTCAAATATTAGGCTGCACATCTTTCAATATTATGCCTGGAATATGCTAGATGAAGTTAATCAATGGTATCTCAGAGAGCTTTTAATCACTTCTCTTTGTCAAACATTATGTTTGGTTGCTGCAGAGCTCAGGAGGATTGCATTAAGCTTCTAGTTTATAACCTACACCTACCCTGCAAGCATGTTCACACACTTTACAGGTTATTATGGTGAAGCGCAAAAAGAATCTCATAAAATATGGTTAGATTACATGGGTGTGAATTATTTTTAAATAGGAAGAACCAAATGTCTTTAACATTGTTGTGAGCACGACATGTCCTCATTATTAAAGTTATTTGATAGTTCTTTGCAAATGCACTCTTATTTCCCAGTTTGATCAATGTGCTCTTTATCTTTTAATGTATTTTGAACACTTTATAACTTTGTGTAAGGTTTCTAGAATGCGCCTTCAGGACTCGTTTTCTCTCACAAGAATATACTTTGAATGAGTGTGTATATTTACTATGCTTGCAAGAATGCAGCATCAGGGTTTTCTCTATATCAAATTCCTAGTATGACTTTTACTACATTTCTGAGAAGTACTTTTCTTAACTCTCTTTATAACACACTCACTTGCAATTATTTGATAGTTCATTACAATTCACCGAAGACAACATTCAATTGCTTCCTTATTGAATGTCCTTTGTCAATACAATTATTTCAATGACTGCAGCTTAAGGCCTTGTTTGGCCCAGCATATGGGTTTTCTTTATTTTACAATGCTTATCAGTACACTATCAGTACATTTGCTGGCATGCAGCTTGAGTGACCGTTTTACCTCAAAATGTCTTTCAGACACATGGGTACAGTCAGCGACTTTCACATTACCATCAGGATTCTCTATATGTAGTGCATTGTAAGACGTTTACTACATTTCTCAATTTTTGTGGTTTTTGCATCTCACAATATCTTTTAGAGGCTTTGGCACTTTCTATGAATTTCGTTGAATTCAGCATTGGGGATCTCTCTAACTTATAATGAAGATGAAGCAAACCTCGAAGACCCTTTTAAAGTCAAAATGTCATTTAGAAGTTTTGATAATTTTAATGCATTTCCCAGGATGCAACACCTGACCCCTCATGCGCTCCTCCTACCTGGGGTCATATCCTTATCTTTGCTTTCTCCTCCTTTGCCTTCTCCAACTCTCTCAACACCCTCTAATATTGGGGCTTCCCTGTCCTTTTGCAGCACATGGCTCCACCGTTTGGAACTCTGTAATATCTTTACCCCTCTCACAGGGCATAAACAATGGGCCAGATTCATGGAATTGATTGCGCGGTAAATAGGGACTTTGTGCGCATTTTGTGTGAAAATCCCTGTTTGTCGATTCATGGAACATCAATTCATGGAAAAACAATGTGCAGGGCTTACCTTTGACGTGCGAGAAATCCGTGCCGGATCGCCATGTCACTGTCACTCGACAAACGCCTTGAACAAGACTCCACAAAGAGGGGGCGAAACACACGGAACGAGGAAGATCAAGCTAAAACGTGGGTGTCACGAGGGACGTTGCACGGTCAAGCAATAGCACTGTCCATACGTGCACAAAACAAACGTATTCATGGAAATGAACAGGGAACGCTGGGTCAAGAAAAAGCACGTGCAAATCCAGAAACACCTATGCAACCCTATAGCGGGCGTAAACATCAACACGCACACTAACAAATACATAAAACTCACGCACAACGAACAACCACATGGATACAGTCACAATGAATGCACCATTTGTTGCAGCAAACACCGAAGCATGATGAGGATGGCCAGGGCCTGGATCTTCCTCCCAGCCTTTTTGGGATGCCTGATGACCAGGTCTATGGTAGGTATAGGTTCCACCCCATATCATCCTAGACCTGGTCAGGGAGTGGAAAGAGGACCACACATCACCCAACATGTGCTCCCAAGCACTGAGCCACTTGCAAAAGGTGTTCACTGCTCTGAATTTTCTGGCCACTTGGTCATTCCAGCGGACCACTGCCATAGTAGGTTGCATCTCCCAGGCCACGCAGTCTGGCTGCTTACAGCAGGTTTTGGCAAAACTAAGTGCACATCCTTCTGTCTGCCATCATATCTATATGCCCAGAAAACACTGGCAGAAAGGCAAGCAATCAGCCAGTATTTCTATGCGGTGGCGCACTTTCCAAAACTGGTGGGTGCTATTGATTGCACCCATGTTGCTCTACATCCACCTAGACCAACAGAGCATTGGCACTCCATCAATATTCAGGTTATGTGTGATGCAAAGGGCATCATTACAGAAGTGTATGCCAACTATCCTGGTAGCACACATGATAGTTACATCTTCAGGATGTCACTACTACATTGTGCCCTGGAAGCTGGAAAGCATGGCAACACATGGCTCATTGGTGAGAATGAATGGCCATGCACATGCATGCATGTTATACACAGACCAAAAGACACTGTCAACAAATGCCAATGACAACCATCCTCACATCTACAGGGGACAGTGTCTACCCTCTGAGCACATACATGATGACGACAATATGCAACCCCAAGACACCTGCTGAGGTAAGGTACAACACTGCCCATATTGCAACTTGGGGCATAGTGGAGTGCACATTCGGAGTGCTCACATGTCGATTCCGCTCCCTTGACCACTCTGGTGATGTGTTGCTATATGCACCACCAGTATTCTGCAGGATCATTGCGGCAGCATGTTTCCTGCACAATGTTGCAACACAGCATGCATCCTGGTGAACATGGTGCTGGCACACCTTCCACACCCATAGGCACACTGCTTGCGTATGGCTGGGCAAAGGGCACATGGAGAGGCTGCATGTACCCAGCTTGTGTAATCTTTTTTCCCCTAAAATCCTTTCCCTGTGGAGTGCACACGATCCTGCCCAATCCCAGGTCCCATTCAATGATGACAATGGGCAAATCCACTGTGCCCACAAAACTACCCTGAGAAAGTGCCCTTGGAAGTGCACATTTGTGCACATCCCTTAGAACTAACAGGACATTCCATTGTGTTTTTCCAAAGAAACACATTGAAGAGGGAGGACACCACTACCAATATGCCAACCATTGAATGAAATCACTCATTTGGCACCAAAGACATCCCATATGATTAACTAACATACCTGTCAAATGTGTAAGCAGCGATAAATACTGAAACTCATCAAACATCATGTCTGAGCTGCAAGCCATACATGGCCTCCAAAAGTAACATGTCCACAAAATACAAGAAGCACAATGGCATATTGCAGCACACATGTCCGAAAATGTGCATGATGCGCAGAAACATGTACCTATTGCGGGGTGTTGAAAAGCAGTGCAGTAAGTGTCCACATGTGACAGAATCTGGCAACATGACCACAATAAACTCCATCCCAAGATAATCAATGACCAAGAGGTAATTGACAATTGTGACAAAGAGGGTGACTACAACAGAATGTCCACATCCAGACTTGCAGCAACTAAGGAATCCATTCCATAAGGATCAATATAAATGCACATCTTACCTGTCCGCTGAGCAGGCAGGTGACAGTCAGAAATCATCCCATGAAAGAGCCATCATTCGATGATGGAAGGATCTGCAGGCAATGAAAAAAATGAAACAGAGTGCAGCCAACACATCAATGCACCCAAAAAGTCAAGACCCACGTGCCCCCCTCAGTGACATACAGCACATGCAAACAACATCTCACAAGACAACCATCAACATGTGTACCAGCACACATAAAGCAACACGTGCACACTGCATGCAATTAAAACACACAAAACACACACACTGAGAAACAGCAATCCCCAAACTTCCTGACCCCCTGAATGACATGCAGCAAATGTGCATGTCACCTAACCCCATTCCAAAGTCGATGGCACATACACAACACACACACCAGTCAACAAGCTGCATGAAAATGTGAAGACATCAGATATGCAGATAATTGAGCCCCCAAAAAACCACGGGCACCACTGGAAGACAAGCAATGACATGACAAGGCATGCCATCACCAATGTAGTATAGGGACAGTACAGTGAACACAGTCATGGGAGCCCATGATGGAAAGCACAAAAAGACCAGTACACAAATACTCACCTCTTGCACTGCAGGCAGGATCATGCTTGAGGAAGGATTTCACAGAGGCTGATGTCAGACTGGAAGGCTGGCCACCGAGGCAATTACCATGGAAGATGTAAGCAAACATGACAATGCAATATGATGCTGCAAGCAAGGATAAATGCATGCAAAAGGTAGGATGCAAGGGAAAAGTGCAAGGCCAATGCAGACTTCATTGTGACAGCATACAATTGGTTCAATTGTGTATTCAATTAAATACATCAGGACCATGCCCCCAGGTACTGTCAACTTGAAGCTGAAAACACCATGGTGCAACATGTATGGGACAAGCATGTGAAAACACCAACACTGGAAAACGTAGTATGCCTGTTCACAACATAGCATCCCAAAAATGTGCATCAATGGTGCAATGTTAGTGGATCATAACTGGGGCTGCTGACCATCAAAGTGGAACCCTGATCAAGAGAGGCCAGATGTGCCATTGAACCATCACCACACAAACATTACATGGGATGCAAAGTGTCACTTAGTGCAATGAAACACATACCAGCACAACCATCAACACCTGTCACAATCCACAAACAGCTGGCCCGCCACCCACTCCGAACCACCCAAGAAAGGCCCACATAGTTGGAAATCCCCCGATTTGGAATCTGAAATCTGTGGCCCCATTAATCCAGAGAACCCACACCATGCCCATGTCTATGACCAGAATAACAGCATGTAACACATGCACCTATGAAGTAATACTGGTGCCCCACAAGACAAGTCAATTCAAAGTGATCACACACGGTGCAAGACTCCCAGTCACACACCACACACGTGTCTGAAAATGCCCTTAACTTACCTGCACATGGTACCCTCCTGCCTTGCATATGATGCAACCCACCAGGAGACACATACCCGAAATGCAATGACATGCATGGTAACAACAGAAAGAACCTGCACATACATGACAAAACATGAATGGAGCATGAAAATATGCTGAGGCCACTCACTGCAAAAGGACCACAGGTGCAAGATGGTGACAGGACATAGACTGTCATTTGCCCATGAGTGCAGTGTAGCACAACAGAGAGAGAGAGAGTGACAGTGAGAGGAAACACCAAGTGGAAAATACATCAAGGAGTACACTGTCAGGATTAGAGGTGGCGAAGGACATGCACTACACCACAGTAGGTGTGGGCATAGCTGCGTTAACTGAGGGAGGAAGACAGTGATATGAGTACCACTTAAAAAGCCATCCTGGCATGGTAGCATGCAAAACACATATGGGGAAACTTCCACATGCAGCAAACACAGGGAACAATGACGCATGCTGTACATGCAAGACAATGCTCATGCTTACCTGCTGACTGAAGCGGCATGGTGTGAATCGTGCATCACCTTCACCGAGAACTGTGCCTCAGATTATGAGTGGGGGCGTTCCTCGTGCAGCTTGTTTTTACTTGCGTGACGGCTAGTAATGTGCCTTTGAATGCATGAATAAGCGGGGAGCGCAATATTTCTTCAGCGCCATGGCTCGAACAGGGTCCTTCTTGGTGTGCGCCCCTGGCGCCATTTCTGCCGCCATTTGCATGAATCAGGAACCAATGTGTGCTTCAATCACTACGGGGTTACGCTCATGTATGGGCTCTTTGTCAAACACTCAGCACGATCTTCTATTATCATAACTACTGCAGCAAACTGGGTTCTCTTGCCCAGTTCTCCTCCTGGCACAAGCCCCAGCACTCTGGTTCAGTTCTCCTCAAAGGTTCTGTTCTCACCTCTTCCCGCTGTCCACGGCTTCTCCATTCATGCATTTTCATTTGACCATATCGTAAATCCCCAGCGCAATGTCCTTGGCCTCTTCTCTACTGCTCTCATTGGTTCAATGTTCTTTCTTTCATTTCCCAGATGTATTTGTCGCTGATCCATGAGCACATGGTTCAGAGGGAAGGTTATATACGCTGTGGCCAACATTGTTGATATTTTTACCACTTTGCCCTGGGGATACTCAGTTACACGTGAGTGTTATCTGTTCCTCTGGTTTATCCAGTTTAACTGTCTGTGTTTCGGACACATCAGGGATTGCATGCAATAAAAAATCCCCCTCCCATTGGTATCTGAAATGTTACAACAAATTACGTGTGTTTATGCGATGCCCTATGGAGGAGCTTAACCACAGTAATAAGAAAGCTCGATTTCAAGGATAGGGACAGAAGTATAATCAGTAGCTACTAAGTAATCTGGAATATACCTTTATGATTATGTAAACATGTAAAATTGTTTTACGTAAAAAATACATTTTAAAATTAATGGTGGAATATTTCTACACCTAACTTACGTTTCTAAGCATAGCATTTTCTAATTTTAACCAAAAAAAAGCCTTAAATACAAAAAAGCTGTTAAACATGTATCAGACAATTATTGCTAGGCACATGTTAAAGAGTTTTATTAAATTACAAACCACACACCAATTGCAACAAATTCAAGCTAGTCTTACATTTTGGATTCCATCCTTTTCATATAAACATATATTAGCTAACATATTTATCAGCGGATATCTGCAGTACGCACACATTCCATGAGTTAAGAGGAGAGCTATTCTGGCTCTTTAAGACTTTCAGATTGTCAAGTAAATCACAGCGTGGTCTGAAGTTTAATTTAATTTCATATAAGTGAATGCCATGCATTTAGACTGATAGCCCTTTTACGTTTCACAGTTTTTCCATATTATCTGATAGCCTTGAGGCTTGGAAAAAATACTTTAAGTGATTAAAATCTTTATGTATTGTGTTCACTACAACATTTGGGTTTCATGACCTTTGCATCACCAATTACACAATGTCGATACCAGCGCCACTACCCCCAATGCACTGCACTTGTGGGCCCCTGCTTGGCGGCTCTGCATCCCACCTTTGGGAGTCGCCTGCACTAGCACTTAGACTGAGCTTCTCCTCCTGGCTCTCCCTAGCAATTCCCTCCTGGGCCCTCCAATAGCACTTGCCTGCCCCTCTTCCCCCTCCCTCTTCTTCGCCTGCACTTATCCTCACTGCACTTGCACTTCCGAATACCACAAGGCCTAGCAGGACCACAACTGTGTTTTACTGTTTTTGTCTTTGTTATTTTTCCCCTGTTTCCTTCCCATTTAGCCTTATGGAGCTTTGAAACACTATTCAGTGGTATAAGCGCCTAACAAATGCTCAATAATAATAATATAATATTAATGTTATTATTATTAACAATAATAATAATAATAATAATAATAGCAATAATAATAACAATAATAACAATAATAAATGTGATTAGTTTAACTGTGAGCACTTTAGCTCTAAGTGAAACACAAAAAAGAATAAATACATTAACGGCCACAACAATTTAAGAATGTGTCTATACCCCAAAATGTATTGTAATAAATCTGTATGCTTTAATATGCCATTTGACATGAGGCAGAAACCATAGTAATACTAATTTTGCCGGTACTTTGTATTAACTGCAGTGGCTCTGCATCTAAATTGTACTGTTTTACAATCAACTCACAGGGAAAAACAAAGAACAAGCATTATTTATCTTCCTTCAGTCCTAGCATTGAACCTCTAAACACATGGTGCACAGCCATTGGTATTCTGCTTAGATTATGTAACACAGTTCACCTGAAATGTGCCCCTTATTTCATTATAAACTAGGTATGCATGTGGCTTTCTCGCTGGTCAATATCTGGACATGGTGACTTGACTGCACATCGGGCCTGATTCACAAAGCGATTTTCAATGGGGCTTTCCCATTGAAATAAACATTTTGAGAATCAGGCCTATATAATCCCTGTAAACAGTTGCTTCTTAGAACAGAAGCATAGCCAAATCTATAGTGGGCCTTTTCTGCAAATGGTGAGGAATGTGTGCCGAAACCAGCCAGCACTCCATGGCTGGGATCATTCATTGGTGGTTTCACAGGTTGAAAACGAGTCATTGAGATAGGAATATGTCCTTGAGTTTAACGATACGGTAAACTATATAGACTTTTAGTCAAACTCGTGTCCGTAAAAGGTCATTTCCACTGTTGTGATTATCATACAAGTGGGCTGTGCTTTGCAAAATTGATACACATAAATCTACACATGCATTATCCTTGGACCTCTCAAAGAAGATAAAATTGACTTAACTCCAGAGATAACTATTACAGTAATTATTCATCATTTTGTACTGTAGTTGCGACCAGGTAAAAGCGGGTACAATGTCTGCCGTAAGAAATATTGATGTTTCCCATATTTGACAAAACTATCTTTTGAAAGATTGAATGATTAACTTGAACACATGCACACAGTGGGTTTACATTTATCTCAGAAATAAACCCTTGATTAGCTCATCCTCTTCCCAAATATTTGAATGACAACTACACGCTCTCAGATCTGTTTCTAGTAATAAGACTTATTTACACGCGACTTACACTAGGAAGAGGACTATTAGATACATTTAATTGGAGAAGTCTGTCTTAGTCCTGGAATAAGTAAGCAGATTTACTCAGTGTGACTTATTTTGTGGATATACTTGTGTCTCAGCCAGGTAACGACCTGGTGAGAGCCAATCAGAATGCGTGTTGCATTCAGTTTGACTCTCGCTGGGTACTAATATTTCTTATTAGTTTCTTGTAACAGTGCCCTCTCTTCCTTTTGGAAATTGCTTTGACCTTTACAAGTATAATGTTACCTTGCTTGTCGGTTCCCAAAGTTCTTATTCTGCCACTTCTTTCTATCGGTTTGGTATTTAAAATGATTATTATTCTGCCACTTCAATTGCTTTACATCAGTTCAGTATTCAAAACAATTCGATCTGGACAGCGGGCGATCACAGATTGTTCCAGGGTTACACAATGCTAGTGAACTCACCAGGAGTCGCATACTAGTCCACTCAATCTTCTGCCTCCAGGTCTTCTGCTTCCTCTGTTTTGCTCTGCATGGCAAACTGCTTCTCCCTGCTTCCTGTGGCCCATGCCAATCGAGAAAGAACTGTTCCCTGCTCCAGGCATACTCCTTTGCTGGCCTCCAACCGGAGACCAACTCACAATGGGAAAAGATAGTCAAATTAACTCTTCCCCCTGCACAACCTCTGCATTTACCCCCATCAGTGGGAACGTTTCCCAAATCACAGGTTCCTGTTGCGCAACCTCTGCATACAATATCTTTGAACATAGAGACTCGGGTGTGGGCCATTAATAATACTAGACTGCAACTTGCAGTCCAGGGCCTCTGCATCCCTCTTCTTCATCCCAGTGCTTTCGGCATTGTGGAACTTGAAGTCCCCAATGTTTAAATTACTTCTTTTATTGACATCCTTCAAAGAAGTTGCATAAGGACTTAATGAGTGTGTCTGATTTACAAGAGAGTTAGAATTTTTATAATCAAAGATGTGATGTTTTGAGATTCACAGTTAACATTCCTCTGTTGATCACAGGAGCTTTCTCTACCATATATGTGAGTGACTTTGTGAAAGGGGGTTTTACTCCCAATGAATGATTGATTATGACAGCTTTCACCACCATCAAGATAAATAGCTTTGGGAAAGGAAACCTCACTCCAACAGCAAATCATTACATATTCTGGCATCACTAACATGTCTTCTTCTGAAGTAGACACATACTGCGTCCCTCCCAATGGAGTCCTCCTGTTCCCTTGGGACCCTTCTACTCCCAGGTGATCATCCTGGCTAATGCCAAACCCAGGTTCAGAATAAGGTAGTGGATGCCTTCCCCTGGCCACCTGGGAGGAGACTTTAGAAAGGGGTTTTCTGAGGACAGCACTAGACAACTGAGATGAATGATCACACTTGGAAAGCAAATTGATTCAAACATGCATATTCTAACCATAGGCACAGAGGAGAGTCCCAGAATGTTTGGGAAATCAATTAAGGACTTGATTGTATGGTATCTGAATATTCACAGTAAGACTACTAAGATCATTTAGTAGTTGCACAAAAAGGGCTTTGGTTTACAGGAGTATATAGTGGGCAAATGATATACCAGCTGGCAAGGAAATAAAGTCCATTTCTTTTCAGCCTTCAACTAACAATTGAATTATGTTGCTCTTTAGGGATAACTTTTCACCACAGGTCTATTTTGTTGAATATGCAATTCACTGATTTCATCATAATTTAAAAATAAAAGGTTGCATGCCGTGTATACATGTAACAACTATCCACATATCACCTCAGACCTGGTTCCACTGATGCATAAACATGATCCTAGCCAGTCATCTAATAACGTGCATTTATCCTGAATGTGTCTTGGAATCATTGAAGCAAAAAGCTACGTGATTGTATTTTCTGTTTGTGCAGTGAATCTAGAAAGAACACGTGTATGCAATAGATTAGGGCTTGTTCTGGGATTCATTTACATAACAGATATATGGCTATTCAGCTATTTGATCCTTCACTGTGTTATGGTAGACTTTACCCCCATATACTCTGATTTGGGTTGTTGGTGGCATATACATTCTCCACTGCAATTGCTTTGTTTATCAAATACTCCACATTAATATGAAATTATACATAATGGTCCTAATTCACAGAAGCATTTTATAATGGCAACACCCCATTGGAAAATGCTCTGTGAATCAGGGCATATGTATTTAACTGTTCTAGAGTCATGATATAGTCTAATCGAATGCAAGTAATATGTTGTCACACAAAGATGTTAAGCACCCTAACGTGTATGGAATCAGGGCTGAATGTGAGCTACCCTAGTATAGGGTAAAGGGATAATAAGAGAGGATGCAAAGTGTTAGTTCAAGGTGTGGTATGGAAGGTCCCCTCCCATAAAAGCAAGGAACATTTTGGAAAATAGGGGTGAAGGGAATATTATCTGTCTTGAAAGTGGACTTTGTGGTGGCACGTTCAGCTACTATTTACGGATCTGAACCAAGAGGCCACTCGCCTCTAGACCGGTTGGGTTGTGTGGAATGGACATTTTTATGCCAGCTTTTCAGAGCTTCCAACTTCAGCCCTAAAATCACTGATGTATCTCGAAGTGGATGTACGCCCATCCTTTATGAAATTTACATGAAACCCCTGTTGTTCTGGGTGCGTGTTAGGTCCCGGATTGACACTCCAAAAAAAGATTCCATGGGGTTATTATGAATGACCTCCAAGGAAGCAACTGGAAATGGGTCAATGTATTAAAATAATGCTGATATATTTAGGTTTGGGCCATCCCAGCAGTAACAACAGCACCAGGTTTTCTCGCTCAATGTGTTAACTTAAAGAACCTAGGTTCCATATCACTACAGTATAGAAATAAAAACCATGTGGTATTGAAAAGAATCTCATATGGCCAGAGAAACCTAATGAAACAGTGCTGATTACCTGTCTCTGTTTATACATTTTACTCCTTGCAGTTTATAATTCAAAATGGGTTAATGCCACCATTTGCCCATGTTGCCATACATCAACGGAAAAAGTCACACCATTTATTTTTCAGTTCTTATTTTTTAAGTTGGCACAAATGTGGGTTGATAGTTCCCTATTAAAGGTTTCGGGCAAAATGACCAAATAAAAAATACTGAATGTGTGATTTGGCTGAATTTCGGCGGTTCGAAAAATCCGACGACCGAGAAGTTTGACAAAATCACACATTTGGTGCTAGGGGCTGTGGCAGTGTCCCCTGCATCCATCCCAAAAAATAAATGGTTGCGGGGGTGTCCCCTTTGCTGTCCTGCAGTCCCCCCCAAAAAACAAAAAGAGGCTGTGGGGATAATATGGTGAGCATGGGTTGCGTGGGGCAACTCCGCAGCTGACCCGACAAAAAAAAAAAGACAAAAAAAGGAAAGGACCCTGCGTTGCTGGTTCCCGATCACGGAAGTGGAAGGGAACAGACGTCGCAGGGACCAATGCGAGACACAATTCAAGGTAAGTAGGGATCTGGGGGGTGTGGTAGGGGTGTGTTGGTGGTGTGGGTAAGGGTGTGGCTGGGGGTGTGGGTAGAGGTTTGGATAACTCAGTAATGTTCAGGGGAGAAAAGACCGAAGATTATTTCAAAAAAATAATCTTTGGTCTTTTCTCCCTTTAACATTTCCACGTCAGCATATGAACCCCAAATCCTATTGAACATCATTAAAGTCCTTTATGACCATATTTCCTTGCAAGTTTGTATTGGTCCCTCAGGGAAATTATCAAGAAAGTTTTGGTGCTCATTTATTGACCTCGGAAGGATGAAAGGCTGAGTTTGGCCCCGCCGGATTTTGAACCTGCATCATCAGGCCCTGCACGGAGGTCAAAGCAAGCGCTCTACTCGCTGTGCCACTTGACCAGCATTAACTGGATTGTAAGCATCAGATGTCGCCCATTACTATGAACAGATCAATTTACAAATAAATACATCTAAATCTAAAACTCCTTGTTGGTCAGCATAAGAAAGTTAGAAGATTTAGGTATGTTATCTGTTATTTTGGCACCCCTGGGGCAGGTTGAGAAATACCCCTACTTGGGGATGGCCATCTCATCTGCAATATAATGAAGAATCCATAAATCCTGAGAAGAAAAGAAAGCAGAAGTATGCAGGATGGCCCTACAAAACTGTTAAGAAGGCAGGGTAACATCATATTACCCAACAGGACAGAGTCTTTCAGATCATGTTCGGTAGTACTGTGGTTTACAGGGTAGACAGTGGGGCATAATAAGTACATAGAGATTATTGGGGTGAGGGAGAGATCCTTCTGAAACAGTTGCTGCAGATCCCAAATCTTGTTTCCAATGCTGTGTTAGTGAGCATTATGAGCTATGCTTTTGTTCTAGATAGGGTAAAAAAAAGGTAGCCCAAGTGAAAGAGGGCTCCAGTGACAGAATAAACCAGGTGGACAAGGCCCGCAGTGACCATGTAAAACAACCCCAGGCCTGTATCCATATGAAATATTTGAAGATGGATTTACTTATTTTAGGCATGGTGGATATGTTTAAGTCAAATACACGCCGGACTGGTTCAGGGGAAACATACGTAAATGTGATAACATTGAGATGAGAGGACAAACTTGTTTGAAAGAAATAGGTAATTTAGCCTACTTACAATTCTCAGATGTAGGGAAAGCTCTACTTCAGTTGTGCATCCATTTAATTTCAAGTTGACAAGAAAGGAATGTGTTCACATTCAAAGGTGGGATAAGCTGCTGTGCAGTGGACAGTAAACAAAGCAAATCCCAAGAAGAAGAATGCATGTGATTAACATCTAAATGCTGTTCAAAACGCGAATTTTATTTGTACGTGTGCCTTTCTATACCGTCTGATGTATAACAGAATCAACTCTAGGCTTAGATCTTAAGGAATGTTAATGGTAATGAGGGAATGTTGCTTCTGCTCTGCTCAGCGACTAAGATGAAGTAGTAACTAAAATTGTGGTTGCCTTCCTACCTGCAGCCTGATTGTTTAGGGCACAGATTGCACTGGGCTTAGAAACGGTGTAAAATTTTACGTCCAGGAATTGTTTCATTATGAGTGCCAACTTAGTGTTGCTAGTGGCTGCACGTTTATTGTATACATTGTAAGACCTCTCCTCTTTAACGTGGTTGGTTTTCATGTTTTTAATCACGAGCAAATAATAAAGCTATTCTAACTAATATGATTGTAGACCAGATCGTGTTTCATCCAAGAGTGAAAACAATTCTGTGGTGTGCTCATGCCATTAAATTCCTGTCAGTAGTTTAAGCTTTTTATATGTAGACCAGTTCATTTTCCCAAACAAAACTGGAAATAAAACAGATAATTCAGAAACGTGGTCCTCTCACTATAGAGAATGTAGGAAATTAAGTATACTCTGAAGTACAAAGTGCAGTTTTACTCTATCTAACTAAAGGTACCCAGCCTTACTTAACTTTTACAGTGTAAAATAAGAACTTTCAGCAGTGACAAGACTACGTTTTAATTTACTGCCAATGAATGTATGGTCTAACTGCTAGACCAAGCTAGAGAGTGCAGTGAACAAAGAGTGTTCTTTTTGCCCCACATTTCTCTTTGATCTGCCCAAGGTATGCCAACACACATGCTCTATTCTTGCTCCCAGTTTTGAAACCTACCAACATAAGATCGTGCCTCCACGCGTTTAGGTTCTTATTACTCTGAGATGACTGTCGGGTTATTGCTGTGGGGGGATAAGGGGCCTATAGCCCTTGATCTTTTGGTTGTAGCCCCGGATAGAATCTCAGGAGCTACAGCCAAAAGACTAGCTAGCCCCCAGTCCCAACAGTTCCGACATCAGCGTAGCCCCGGGTCTTTTCCAGACCTGGCAACTCCCCTGTGTTTAAGAAATGCATTTCCGCTCTGTTCGTATTTTCTGAAGTCTTTGGCACGACTCGTATCATTAGTTTGCCTGAGGATTTGTTATGTTTTTGTTATTTGGCATTTGTGTGATGTTATGTTGATTTATGACTTTGATGAATTGATGACAACAATGTGAATGAAGGTTTTATACGATAGGACAATTTTTTGTGGTAAATTCCTTTTGTAATCTTTGTAGTGTGTTCCTCAAAATGTTGTTTGTATTCTTGTTATTACAGTGTATATACTGTATGTTTTGTATGCTTGCTGTCACAAAATGCTCATGCAGCCAAAACTGTACATACAATCAGTCAAGCAATCATATTATTATGGTCAGCTGTTGTATTTTATTTTCTGAAGGATCCTTAACCATAAATGTAAAGTTGCATTCTGCATATCTGTTTTTAATTTGTATTGCAATGGTACATTTTTACCCACAGTAGCATTTGTCAAGGGTTTTGACCCATGTTGAACCAATAGACTGGGTAGATGTGGGGATGAGCTGTCGCCGCCCATCATTCCATCCCAGAGTCCAGGAGAACTGCGCAGTTGTGCGCACACCAAAATAATCGAAATGGGGTGCCAAAGAGAAAAACAGGAGTGACTTGTAACGCTCACCTGACTCCCACGGAGGCGCTGGCCTGGTTCGCGCTGCTGTGACCTCTTCCAAGGTGATGCGCAGGGTCCGGAAGACGGACTGGATCGGGCCCCCAAATCTGGCTTGTCTGGCTCGCAGAAGTATCCTTCTGTAGGCGAAAATAGGGGATTAACTGTCTGCGGGGTAATGCAATCAGCCTCTCACTTTCCCCTCTCACCCTCCTCGAAACCCTTCTGTGATTCCTCGTAGCGTCTCACCTTAGGGTCTGGAAGGACGAGCTCTCCATCCTGCTTCTGATGCAGGGGCGCGTTGGTATCCAGTTACTTCACTGGATTTTCGGATTGGTGAGAACCAAACTTGCTTGGCTTCCAGGTAAGTTTTTTGATAAGAGGTTCCCCTTGTGTCCATGCATTAATGTACTAATGCTAGTGTCTTTTTCTTCATAGGGGCCGGGGTACGGAATGCCGGGGAACAGGCACCGACCCGAGATGAGAGATGAAATCCTTGTAGAAATCAGGTAAGTCTTTAATGAGCGTTTTTTGGTAATGTCTTTTCATTCGCTCATTAACGCTGATGTCTCTTTTTCCCCTTAGGGGCCGGGGTCCGGAAATGCCAGGATGCGGCGTTGACCCGAAATGAAGAGGGAATGAATCAACAGGTAAGTCTTAACATGGAGATTTAGCTTTCCCTATTCCCTTCTCTCTCTCACCTTTTGTTCTGGTCTTTTTCTCCCTAGGCGCTGGGGCGAGACTGCGAATCCGGATGATCGCTGCTGAACATGGAGGCGCCCTGTAAAGGTGAGTGGAATGTGGCGCTGCAGCGATCGACGCAATGAGCTTTTAAATAAAAGTCTTCCTTTTCAGGATTGTCGGCGAGATGTCTCCGGGATGCAGATTTAACAGGTAAGGACTTCTCCTTCTTCTGTTCTCTTCTTCTCTTCCTTTGCAGGTGATCCAGGATGCTGGCAGGCGTGGCAGAAGTCAGGATGCAGGAGCAGACACGGTGGCGTCCAGCTGCTAGATGCAGAACAACGCGAAGCACGTGTGGCTGTTCGGGTGGAGTTTAAATATCCTTGGAAGAAGTTCCAGGTATGTATCCTTCCTCCAATCAGGTATGTATCCTTCCCCGACCCGCTCGGATGGTAAATTAGTCCCACAGGTAAAGTAGTTCCTTTCAGGCCTCAAGGAGGCCGGGAACCTGCAGCATTGTCTGAATCAGGTGAGTGCACCCAAGCACTTCCATAATGAGCATGGCGCCTATGGCGCCAGGATTGATGTTTTTCATGAGCCTGGCGCCATAGGCGCCATGACACTGTCCAAAGGGCCCCTATATGGGGTTGCTGGGTCCTTCCTTGGGGACTGGATGTCTGCTTTCGGGGACGCAGGGCTTGAACCGGCTCCCCGGGAGCGGGCATCATGACATGCCTGTTAGCTAAAAATCACTTTAAATATCACCCTTTGTTTCTCTGAATGCAAGCTCAAAATGCCCATTTCAAACAGTGCGAGATATCCAAAAATCTCACTGAACAGCAGCAGACATGTGGCAGAATGAATTCTTGCGTGCATACTAAATATGGAAAGATGAAGAGCCCAAAACAATGTTTATAACAAAACTGGCTGAGCTGTGGATGTCAGCAGCTTAATTGAAATTGGATTTAAAACCACTAAAATCGAAATGTTTAAATTAAATGAGTGACCTACTTTTGAGTGTCACATAGTTTGCAACTGTTAAATGTCATGGTTTTGAACTTAGAATCAGCATTCTAGCTGCATGTGTAAAAAATGTTTTGATTTAAACTGGGAACAAACAGGACATTTAGCTGAAGCTTGACTTAAAGAAATTGAATTCTGCCTGACAACTACCCCCGACAGGAGTTGAACTGGCTCAACAACTCTTCCCAGGCCTGGCTGCATCCTGCTGCCCCCACCAAAAGGAGATCACACCTCTCTGATTGAATTAAGGGAGGGGTACCTGCAGACTGCAGGAAATTGAACAAATCCCTGTCCTGGACTCAGGCAAATGTTATATTGGGGGGGTCGTAAACTGCTTCCTCTTGGGGGAAACTGGGAGGGGCAGTGCCTGTGAGAGCAAACTGAGCTTGGGGGAAGTGGACAAACCAGAAACTCCACCATGTGCTTGGGGGAAACCACACCCCTTGGCGCCAGAGCATAATTTTAAAAAAAGATGGATAATTCATAGTACGGACTTGTCAGAATTATATAAGTAATATCATTATTCTTGTGGTTTTTCTGTGCACGTTTTAAGAGGTGTTAGGACCCTGTGGTGTATTCTGGGGGGTTGCTAGTGGAAAATAGGGTCTTACTCCAAATGTCTGCATGTTAACAATCTGACACTTCAGCAATTAATGTCCATATCTCCTTGCGCACATTTGTGTAATTTTTGGTAAATGTCCGATATTGGTAAACCGACCAAAAAGCGCAAAATGTTGTCATTTCTGAATCCCAGCTCGCAGGAACATGGGGCTTGAACAGAGACCTGTCTTAATTCATCTGTAATATGTACATGTAATGTCAACCACTTGTGTATCTGGGAAATATGTATTTGAATCAAATATAGATTTGTGGGCAAATTCACCAGGGGAGGATCCTCTGACCCATAAACAGACCACATCATGATGACAATCCATTTCCTTTCCCCAATCATGGGAGAGGGGAGAATTGGGCCAATGACAAGTAGAGAGGGGCAGGCTCAGTTATGCCATGCACACACCCACTTTCTAAACACATAAAAGCAGACAGTGCAGGATAGGTGGGGACAATCACTTTTCACTTTCTTGCGGGACGCTTTGCCGGGAGACTTCAGACTTCACATCCAGAGATCCAGACTTCATATCCATCAATCTCCAGAGACCAGAAATTAACTCCAGAATGTGTAGCAGAGAGGCCTGAATCCACAAGCTGAATCCTCTTCAGCAGGCCTCAAAACCAACCAAACTATTCAACAGCCGGGCGTGCTGTTTGAATTCTTTGCCAAGAACTTTTGCAAGAACCTGTAGCAGTATCCAGAAGGCAGTGCTGTATACGGAACCAGAGAGAACCACAAACCAGACTGTTGTGAGCAGAACCGTTGCTTGACAGACCCAGAGAGCAGAGCTGACCCAGATAGCCGGGACTTCAGAACCACCCGCCGGAAGTCCCGTCCAACCTGACCAGACCTTGACGGCTTATTTCAAAATTATAGTGTGAGTACTCACTGTGCCAAAACCAATCTCTTAGTTTAAAATAATCTAATCCAAACTATTTTAGCCTCCTAGAATCGTGTCATTCTGTCATCTTTAAAACTGAAAACTGTCATCTGTCATTCTGAGTTTTAAAATTTCAAATTCGAAAAACTACCTTGACTAAATCGGCTGTATCTACGGAACCGTTTGTGCTTGGAGCAAGTTTTAAAGATAAGATTCTAGGCTTTCCAACGAACCTAGAACTGACTTGCTACTCCTTGTAAGGCCTCTGTAATTACGCTCGACGCACGCGATCAAATTTGCCACGATTTGACATTTTGCACAATTTCATCCACGTGTAAAAATCAGCAGCTCCTTGCTTTCCTTTGCTAAAATTCGTTTTAACCTGCTAGTTACTCATAGAGCATTGCTAAAGTGAGCCTGAACTAATATAAACTAGATATCACCCACCCTGATAGGGAATTAAAAGCCTTTTTAGCATATGTTTCACTTAATTGCAACCACATCCAAGTATCTTGCCTGTGTTAAAACTCATACATGTTTTCCTCTAAGCTTGCTAGGGGGGGAACAGAATTATATTTGATTGCATTCCTGAGAACTGTGTGTCTTCTTTTCATCTCCTTATATTGCATACAGGGGGGGAGTGAATTGTCAACGAAAAGTGATTACATTGTCTTTTGTTGAAGCCATATCAAGTTATTTTCTGTACTGCATTTCATTCATCATTGCGTTTCCTTGAACCATATAAAGCATTCTTTCCCACCTCATTCTACTGTTCCTATTCATAAGTAACCAAGAACTGTGCTACTGTAGTATTACCTCTTGCTGATTACTGCTCATATTCACAAGTGTACTATCCATTATCAATTTATTTATAGAAGTGTGATGTATATATATATTGTTTAATTTTTCAAATGAACCCTTTAAATTTGCAAAACAAGCCTACTTCTTGGCTCAGTGGGGTCAAGGGGGATTCTAAGAGAAGGGTGTTATACACGGGTTCATCATCCAGATTATAACTTGCCATAAAAATACATAAATAAGAGCTTCCCTTGGGCATCCCAGACAAGGCATCCCAGACAAGGCACTGACTTAGTGGGTTGCTTGATTGGAGTCACTTACACATTTATTTAGATGTAGAAGCTGTAGGCAAATATGTTTTTCATGAATATGGTAGTAATGACCACTTCCAAAATAGAAGTAGTTAACACAAGTGGTTATACATAATCACAATGCCAGTTGCACTGCCACTAGCTTCAGATCGGATTGCTAATCTACTGCTCGCAGAATGTCTTCCTGATTGAGCCATTTGGTTTCCTCCTGATTGTCTATAGCAACTGTACAGTGATCATTTTAGATACCAGCCATTCTACCTCACTAAAGACAAAACATGTGTCATCCATCTGGCAAGTTATTTTCCACATTTGCCAGAACATATATCAACAAGACTACAAAATTAAACGTGTGGGCCCATATTTAAGAAACAAACAAGGTCAGACCTTTCTCTTTAAGAGGGACCTGCAGGTGCCTGTGTTCAAAGACTGTCACCTAGGCAGGGTGCATACAACACCTAATGGATTAATGAAAAGATCATCAGATTACCATATCTGGCCTTTTCCAGTCAATATTTGGTATTTACATCTAATTGCTTTGGAATTATAATTTGTTAACAGCAACTCACACATTACAGTACATGTGTTCGTAGACATGGCATATATCAGGAGCATTAAGATAAGTCCATTTTTGTTACACGATTGTATGCATTAGTGAAGATTACAAAAAAACAGGGTTTAGACATTTAAATCAACAATCGCATTGGTGTTATCTGAAAAATGATAGAAGCTTCAGTCTAGGATGCATCTCCTTGTTTGCTATGTTGCATAACTACTTATTGGATAATCATATAATCTAAATTGTACCAAATTCACCAGTGTAGAGGCCAAACTTGAACTGTAAACTGGAGGATACTGCAGCACTTTGGCCCAGGCTTAGCCACTTGAAGCATCACATGCACTTATCTGAATGTTCACAGTACATGAATACTTGCACCATGTAATTCGTCTTCATAAAGACATTTTTGCATAGTGGTATATTTTTTGCAGTTGTTTAAATATTATGATATTGTTTAAAAACATCAAAAAATCCTTTCACAACAACATAAGCCATATTTTAACACAATTCAGTAAAACCTGATTGAAAATTTTAAGCATTAAAAATCTGCAGAAATGAAAGGAAAAAAGAGAAAAATGAAAACAATAAGAAAGGAAGACATGTAATAAAACAATACATGAATACAACAGCTCATTTTCCGCAGCTAAACATTTACTGCACTACCAAAGAGTGCCTTCTCTAATTGCATACAGTTGCCATATATCGTCTGGGTGGACACTTTTTAACTGTGAAATTTTTCAGCAGTCCAGTATGTCAATCCTATTGAAAGTCTGTGGCATGAACTGTGCCTCTTAAATTCATGACTAGACCCAGAATTAGGTGGAATAAGTGATACACTGACTTACTACGGATCCTTAAAAAAGGGGCTCGATAGAAGGAAAATATTTGGCTCAAAACCAGAGACCCTGGTGGCTTTCGGGGTGCAAAATCAATATAAAAAGGGCATTCTTCTTGCAAAATCCCTTTTTCTTCAGAACCTGATAGGCATTGCTGACAACAAACCTATGAAACCTTTCAAGGTAATACAAAATGTAGATAATCCCTATTGTACCTCTCTTAGTCTTACCTCCTCCCCTAAACTAACTAATGAATGTAATGAATTCTTTATGGACATCAAATTGATTAATTTGAAAACTGACTTTCAACTCCCTAATACTCCACTCTCAGTGTCAGATACTGATTCATTGACACTCACTGCACTGAAATTACCAACACTTTACTTTTACTCCAGTTACCCCTGAGGTAATATGCACTCTGTTATTTCATTACTGCTTTTGTTAATGTCTCCCTGGATCAAGGCATTGTGCCAACAAAATGAAAATTATTATGTATGACTCAATTGCTTAAAAAGCCATCATTGACCACAATCAACTTGTCAATTATTGTCCTGATGCAGGCCTGTTATCGCCTACTAAGGTTCTTGAGAAAATGGTTACCCTACAACTTCAAATGTTTCTCAAAGAGCACCGAATCCTGAACACCTTTCCTTTAGGATTCAGTCCTTGTCATTGCACTGAAACCACTCTTGTGTCTGTATGGGATGATATTCTGAGGGCAGCCGACCAAGGTGATCTTAGCATGCTTGTACTGCTTGACCTATCGGAAGCCTTCGATACAGCTGACTTTGATATCCTCATCTCCAGAGTGGCCAAGGTTGCCCTGGTATCAGAGGAATCACTGAAGTGGTTCACTTCTTTTCTCTCCAATCGAACCCAATGGAACCCATAGAAAACGGGAACACATTGCTCTGATCCTTTGCCTGTTCCTTGTGGTGTTCCACAGGGTCCTTCCCATTTGCAGCTACCTTTCAATATTTACATCCAGCCTCTATTAAACATCTTTTCACATTTAAATTTCTTATTACTCCTATGCTGATGATACCCAAATTTGCATTAGGCTAAAGAAATAATGGAAGCAATCCAGCACTTATTAACTTTCGTTCAAAAAATAAAAAGCTGGATGATCGAAAACAGGCTGCAATTAAATCCCACAAAAATAGAGATAATTCTGATCCTAAAGAACTGTTGTCAGACACCCATTCCAGCAATCCCTGTCCTGCTTTATTCAAATAACCTACTATCTTTTCTTCTCAAGTTAAAAATCATGGCTGTATCTGCCAGTCAAACTTGAATTTCAATTCACATATTAATGAAGCTGTCAAATTGATATACTATCAACGTCATATACTGCAGCCCTTTTTCCCCTCATAGCAGAAAAAGATTGCCCAGCTTTCGTTGGGGATTTGATCAATTATGAATTGGACTATTGTAATGCACTTCGTATGGGGATTCTAACAGGCCAGATGCACCATCTCCAAGCCAAACAGAATGCAGACATTGGACTTCTCTATTACCCTCCAAGAACCACATTCAGCTTTCTCTTTAGCTGAAGCTTTCACTGGCACCCGGCATATCAGAGAATTCTCTTTAAGATACCCTGCCTTGTTTTTAAATACATTTATGGCTCAGCACTGAGCTATTTGTTTCTAAGATTTCTTCCTACCATCCTACAAATTGACTTCGATCTGCAGTTCAATATCTTTTAACAATCCCTTCTTCCCACTTTGTTCATCGTGGAGACAGATGTTTTTCAATTTTTGGTCATTGAGCCTCAAACTCGCTGCCTCCTAAACTTCAGAAAATTATGTCCTTGTCGTTGTTTAGGGAAAAATTAGACTCATCTCTTTCAATAATTTATCAGTTTATACTGTTACATCTGTGCCTAGATGCAGTTTCTGCATGGTTCCCTTGAGGATGTGTGCTATATAAATGAACACAATCAAATCAAATATACATCTAGACAAGCTATAATCAAAGAAGATTGTTGTCCTTCCATAAACTGAGCCCACATTACATCCAGTATGGGTACTCATGTGAAAATTGGCAAACTGTACCTGGGAAAAATCCAGGTGTATCCACAGATGATAAGCACATTTTTCATTCGCTCTTGTACACTGGTCTGGTTACACAATCTACATTAGTTTACTAAGACTAAGTCAAGGTCCCATCTCTTCCCTCGTTGGCACCAAACTAAATCTAAACACCATATAAGTTGTTTGACACATATTTGATGGAATTCTTATGATATCATGGTGTATTTGCCATATAAGGACGCAACCTACTATTTCCCTTGGTTTTGGGCAATCACATTCATACAATTTATCATTCACTTTCATAGGATTGGTCAATTAAGTAAATGTATCTTCCCCCAGGCTCAGAAGAGTGGGACCATTAGAAACTCTAAAATTATTGATCGCTGGAACTGATTTTGATATCACGGTAGATCTCAAATCTTCAATTAGATTTTTTTGGTTGTTCAAGCATTTTAGCTTAACGAGTTAATCTTCTCCATAAAAGAAGTGGTTTGAGAGACATAAGATGCAGATGGTAGCTTGGTACAGAGCTCATAATGCCAATGGCAGGTCTAGAACCTATTTCCAGGTCATGCCTTCTAATCTATTAAGAATCCCTCCTATATTATCAAATCTGAGTTCCAGACGGTATGTAATAATAGGTCTGGAACAATTCATGGTACGGTATCTGAGTGCGAGAACAAAGGCACACTTTGATAACTTTTGATGTATTTTAACTGGGCAATTAAAGCTTTGATCTTTTCTCTGAACCTTTTCCTCAAATTGTTTTGAAAATATCTCATTTAAAATATGCACGCCCAAATAGATCAGGTTTTTTAAAGCTTCCATCGCCCGATCTCCTAATAAACAACATAATGTTTTAGGATTCCTTAATCTTGTAAATATCCAAATTTTAGATTCACTTGAATTTATCTCCAAATTGTTGATCTTTGCCTATTCAGGACACACTGATCATTTATGTTGCAGTCCAGTAGGAGTCTGATACAAAAAAAAGTAAATCACTGGACTATGCTAACCAAAGTATGCCTAGCCGGGTACAATCTAATTTCATCTCAAAGGTCAGAATTGTCCGATATATAAAGATTGAACAAAACAGGTGCTAGTACGCATCCCTGACAAAGGCAAATATTGGTGGGAATTGGCCTAGAAAGTTTGTCCCCTGAAGTTGGTCTAATCTGCATTTTTGTATTCCTATGGCATAACAAACATACAAATCTTAGTAGTCCTTTGGTTTGTGTACCAGTTTTTTAGCTCGGTCCACAAGGCTTCTCGAATAACTCTGTGAAAAACATTAGAAATATCAATACTTGTGACATAAACATTCTGGTACCTTTATCCAAAACAATGAGAGTGGAGCAACCCTAGAATCAAACCATTTAATGTAGTGCTAATTTTCCTCCTAAAGCCTACTTGAAATGTTGAAGATTTCCCAAAACCATTAACTTTGTTCAATTGCCTATAAAAGAATAACAGCAACAATCTTGCTAGATGTATCTAGCAAGGTTATATTCTCATAGTTTTTGGGGGTGTCTTATCTGTTTTTATGAATCAGAACTATGCAGGCTGTGTGACATGTAGGAGGAAATTCCATGGCATCAAGTAAATTTGTAAAATTAATCTTCACTAGATGGGCCCAAAGGTTGTGACTTCATTTCATTATCACTAGTGCGAACCTGTCTAGCTCTGCCACCCTCTAATGTTTGGCATTCTTAACAACAAATAGGATATCATCTAACGGAATATAGCCTTGCCAATAATTTAAAGAGTACCAATCAACAGTCATGATGGTGGAGTGGCCATTTACAACTGTGTAAATTTTTTCAAAATGTGTTACCCACTTACTACTACTCATAAATAGTGCAAAATAGGGATACTGACTTATTAGTGACATTGGTGTTATTAAGCAACTCTCATAACCATGCATGCAGGATTCTTTCCAGTCAGAGTATCAAATGCATGTTGGATATCATCTAGGTGCATTTATGATTTTTTATGGTGCACAGGCTTCAATGTTCTAGCCCAGTTTGTGCCTTGAAGGCAAACATGATTATCCTTTCATGGCAAAGTGTATTTGGTTTTTAACATGGTGACTGAGGCACTAATACAACATTCCTACATTGAAAACATGAACAATTGACCAGCATAATCATTGTTCACCATTAGAAATGGCTCATTTGCTGTTCTTAAAAGTCTTAGGATCTATGTTTAAATCATAAAAAGCAGCTTTAACTTGCCAGCCATTTCTGACTAAAAACATAGATGTGATGGTTCCAATGCCATGTCCAATGTGCAACGATATCTTGTGAATGGAAGACAGTTTGAGTAGATTTGATGTTTCACAATTTGTGTAATGAATATATTTGTTTTAGAATCGGTGTATGGTCTATGTTAGTGGTTTGGTTGAAGAGGACACTTAACACAGAGTTGTCCTCACTTCTCTACTTACTACTGAAACAAACACTGCACATATTGCTTTCCCATGTAAACATCATTGTCTGTTTGTCTCTCTAAACAATGAGAATTGGACAGTAAAAATAGTGTTGCAAATTGGTCATGTAATGGACTTCAAAAGAGCTTTAACGCTGCCGTCATGGTCCAAGGCCCTCGGGCCAACCTTCTCCTCTTTGACAGATGATTCCCATGCCTCAGGTGGTGGGAGAAGCGCGCAAAGATATAAGTAGTCGTGGGGGGGGTTCGTAGAGGGTCGAACAGGGGATAGTACAGAAGGTGACCAGGGCACCATATCCCTAGGGGTTTGTAATAGTGATAGGGGGTACAGGGCAGCATATGCCTGAGTAATCTGGAAGGTGGTAGAGAGAGGTAGTGGCAGTAATACAGTGGGAACAGTATTTGAGGTAGTAGTGGGAAACGTGACAGTGAGTGTGAGATTAGGACTAGCTATTGGTACAGAATTGAACAGGGGTTAGGATTAGAAGAATAGTATGAGGCTGTGAAATGGCATGAGAGGAAGGAGAGAAGAAGGAGGGAGCAGAGGGAAGAGGTAGAGGGGTAGTAGGAAAAATATGCTGTTGCAAGAACAGAAGTGGGAAAGAAAGTAAGATCAAAGGGGGATCAAGGGGTGGAGGTGGAAAGGTGGAGTGAGAGCCTGGAAGGACAGTGACGTGGTAGGAGGAGAACAGTTGGAATGGATTTGTATAGCAAAGGGTCAGGAGTCAGAGGTTGTGAAAAAAGTGTAAGTGACATTAGGTGAAAGAAGGCACCATTTTCTGTTTTCCTAGCAACTAACACACGATAGGAGAGGGAGAGTTAGAAGTTCCCTAGGGAGTCAGGAAGCTAACTACTTAGGGAGAACTCCATTAGTCATAGTAAGAGAAGAGACTGATAGGGGTTATCGTTCAGTAGAAGACTAAGAACATGATAGGAACGTCTGGGGTTGGGAGGTAAATTCTAGCCCTGGGCAAGTCGAGAGAGGAGAGGGACGGCCGTAGCGCCAATCATCCCCAGTCCCATAGAACCCAGAGAATTAAGGGAGAAGTGCCAATCTGACAATGTATTTTAATAAACATCCTTGAACTTTTACTCAAGTGTCAGCGTGATTATTTGTGGTGGGTCGTACCATCACATAAGCCTTGCATACATTTTTTTTAAACTTCCATTAAAACAGGCACTTTTATAGAGCCATTCAAATTGCCAATTCTGAGCAATGCTTCCATTAATGTTCATGCTATGTCTCATGCCAGGTCTGTCGCTATTCGATAGTAATTACTTGTTGACATCTATCACAAAGAAAGTGATTGCATGAACTACCTTTATTCATGATGGCTAAATCAGCAGGCCTGGTTTGGATACAACAGGAAGTTCATCAATCATTTCAGGATATTCTTTTTAAAGTAACAGAGTAAATTAGCCATTATGCCAAGGTCTCTGAGTCCTGGAAAACATCCACCTTAAGAACAATATAAACAAAGTTTGTAGGAATCCACTATAGCAAATTCCTGTAGAACAATGTTATTACTTAATAAATATACAATGTATAAAAAGGTCTTGGCACAATGCCAGACCAGTGTTGTAGGCAATATTGACTCCAATCATCAACACGAATTCATACAAAACAGAGGGTTGACAGAGAATAGTAATCTAACAAAGTTATTGATCAATGTCACTTCTGAGGGACACTGCATTTTTCCTGTGCATGTATAGGTGCAGAAAAAGTATTTGACAGAATGGGATGGGGGCAGAAATGTTAAAGGGTAGGATTCTTATAGGCAGGCTATATTTGCAGTACACAGGTATGCTTGTCCTAATTTCCATTTCCATTTCAGAAACGTACATGTGAATCAAGATCTTTTATTGTTAACAGCAGCACCCGACAGTGATGTCCTCTGTCAATGTTATTGTTTGCACTATGCATAAAGCAATTCCCACTGAATCTTCAGCACAAATGAGGTAGAGCTCTATCTTGTACAAGAAAAGGGGACCAAAAGCCTTGTATGCTGAATATATTTCAGTATACTTGTCAAACCTTGTACAACCAACCCCATTTATCACACACTCTGCCCTGCCTTTGATACAGATTGTGACAGATTATTTAGAACCAATTAATATCAGCTACATGTTTAGCCAAAGGTCATATGAAGCACTAACATTTTAAAGGGTTGACTCAGAAGCAGAGCCCTTGAGGAAGAAAAGGGCAGATCTGACAACCCCCAAAATTGGTCAGATTAATCGTTTTAAGATGATTGTCCTACTAAACGCATATACATATTCTGAGTTCTGGACATTTATCTGAACCCTTAAAAACATAGACTTTTTAACTCCAATATGCTTTCCTTGGTATGATCAGGTCTAACATCCTTGGCATAGTCAAAACAGATTTGCTAATATGTTAGGGAAGGGAGGTCTATCCTTTCCAGACCTATATATATATATAACCACAGATAGTTTAAAGACTTGAGTTTCATTTGGTGAATATGCACAATTTTAATGAAATCTGGAGACACTAGTAGCTGCTGTGCTGGAAAACAAAATACTGGGATCAATTTACCTTCAGTTTAGCTCATGAAATCTTTAAATTGTGGGACTGTAGAAGACACAGACAATAAATAAAACAGAGGCACACACCCGATGTTATGATTATCATCATAACCTGCATTCCAAAGCCTTACATTGATCCGAAAGGTGGTCTAAATGCCTATCCTGTGCTGTGGTAGGTTTTGCAGCAGAGAATTATGCTTTACCCAAGCAAGGCCCTGGAGAAGGTTGGGTCTGTGTGCTTCAGTGCAAGAGAAATAACTACACCTGAGCACCTGACAGGCTTACTGTTTGACAGCAATTTTGTCATGGGTCCACCTTCTGGGCAGATCTATGTCTCAATGTGTCTTGTGCTTGCATGATACACTGTCGATATTATTAATATCTTCCCTACACAGTTTTATCACTAAACCAACACGTCTTTGCACTTGCAAAATAATGTTTTTTGGTACTCATAAATAGAAACACATTAACAATGCTCTCACTCTCTTGTTTAGCATCTATGAATATTCAATCTCTAGAATAGATAATATATGTGCATACAAATTGAATAGTTATGCAATATGCAGTTCCTTATAATATCAATACAGTAGTCGAGTAGACATCCAGCATCCTACACTTCTAAAATGGTAAAACTACCTACTACCAATCACAAGTGTGTATGTACCCATTGTGACCCAGCAAACCAAACAGAAAATCATACACACAATTGTTCTGCTGTGGATTGTCAAGCCAGGGGACAGGTGATGCTATTCTGACCAAACTCTGGATAACCCATTAGGTGGGAAGGGTTACACGCTCTATTAAAAAGACAATTATCTCTATTGGTAGTTAACTAAGAACGACCTAAAAGCAATTTAGAGCAATGGCAAAAAAGAGATTGCAGGTAAAACATGCCAAATCCCACTGCAAAGTATTCCAGTAGCCATTTTCTGTGCTCTAATTATCCTGGCCAGAGAAGTGTGAGTGGCAACACAGGTTATATATGGATACTGTGTCAGAACTCAGTCCCACCCTAGACTCACTATGTCACCAGCACAGTGAAGATTGAAAGCTAACCTAACAAACACATATCATGAAGTCTCTTGGTAGGCCTCCCATGGAAAAGAAATATGCTTGTTGAAAGACATGGTGAACATTGGCTATTCCTGCAACAAGACCTTTGAAACAGTCAAAAATTGGAACTTGGAAATATTGGCAATGTACCAATATTTAGTGCCATGAGCACTGCATTGCCTTATGGTGAAGGTATCTGAAGGCTGTTTGCTGCTTGTTTCCAAAGCGGTTCAGCTTTGCAAATTAGTTTTGCTTCCAAACTATTGAAACAACCATTAGACATCTGAATTTGGGAAAGTCCTCAAAGTGCCAGTTTTAGGACAAAGACTATAATCATAGTCTTGGCCTAGCCACTAAATCTGCTTGTATTTCTTATCCAGGCAGGTCCAGATCGTGTAGGCCAGCAGTGTCCCACAGGCCTTGCTCTTTCAGAGTTCAGCGTAGTGTAGTCTTCAGTCAAATCTGTGCAACACTTTCTGGCTGCCAAAACAGTTTAATTTCAAAGGCTAAATCCCAAATATGTTCCCCTGCTAGCCTGTTAACATTCTAAAAGATAATGATATTCATTTAATCAGTAGGAAAATGTAAACAAAACATCTTACTTGTTCACATTTGAATTGAGCTCATCTTACTGTTATCTGTTTCTTCTGTATTAACTTGCACATTGAACAAGATGGGCTTTTGTCAAATGATAAAAAATATCAGTGCTTTATTCAAAACATTTTCTGTTTTCTGCATCTCCTCATTAAGCATTTTATTTTGGTTATTATTTCATCAAAGTTGGGACTTTTGTTCTTTTTGTTTATATAATGGCAATATTTCATCTGATTGCCCTCCCTCTCGGACATAGTCAAATAACAAAAGCTCTTCTTCAATAGATTACACAATTGTTTGCAATGATTTGTTCCAATACTGTCAATGGTTACATGTAGTGTCGATGTCACACAGTGACCACTCCTCTTTACAATCTGCCTTTTCCACTGCTCCGGATGAACCTGTTGACTCATATGAAACTAAATTATCTGTCAATGTGCAAGGGAATCATGTTGTTTCTTTTGTAAAATATGGACAGTTGTTGATTGACAAAATAGATTCCATTGTGAATCATGGTCAGGATTGTTATCTGGAGAGCTTGTGCTCCCCAGACGAGTTTGTCAACTTTATTTGGCATCTAAACCCATCCAGATCTAACCCAATAAGCAACATTAATAATAATGTCCACACATTTGATAGTCAAGACTAATCAACAGTTATAAACATTGGTCGCGTGGGCATAAAATGCTGAGGAACATCCAAGACAGGCGAAATATAACATCAATAAACACAACAACTCCGAAAGTTTGCAAAAATATAACTGTTTTAATATCAATTATCTAAAACAGAGAGTACAACAAATGTCATCGGACGTATCATAGTAAGGTCTCTCAACGAACTTTATAAAAAGCACACCTTTATACTAAAATCTTGACATAGGTGACGTACAACCTGCGTATTACTAACATCATCCTACGAGGCAAACTACAAAAACCTTCTGAAGAGAGTGATAGGGTCTAAGGGAACACCTAGGTATACAATCCATACTCATCTAATGGGCGTGAGAAAGGTGATAGGTTTCTTAACATCAGGTGGGGCAGCTAAGCCCTTTCCTAAAAACAGGTCACTATGAACGTCACTAAATACACAACGTCCCATTGGCTACTTAACTATAGGACCGACAATCATGCGATCCTCTATCATTGGTTAGCGTCTAACCTCCGTCAGCATCCTTCAACCCATGCTAGCCGAACGCACGTCAGACTGCCAGGTGCTGGTGAGTTAGTCTTGAACATCTGCTTCCCACCAATTAGAACATCATTATCATTACCTCAGTGGTCGGTTGTCAATTAGAGCCTTTGAACTTGTCCTTGGGAGTGTTTCTTTGCTCTGGAAGGTACAGGGGAGTAGAGGCACACTCTTCCCTCAGGCATGGGTGTGACCATCATTCTCGTCCAAAACCTTCTCCCCACATGACTGGAGACCACGAAATTGAGCTTTCAGTATATTAAATAGGACTATTTTCCAATGAGCCTCTGATGTCTTCTTTTTTCTCTCCAAGCTTCTGAACAGGAGGTTCATTCCTTCACAAGATTGTAACTAATTTCTGTTCTTCTCAGCCGAAAATGACCTTGGCTTCTTCGCTCATTCAACCTTGCCTTTCTGACATTCGCCTTCAATTCATCTGTTTTCTAACTGCGCTATACATGGAAAAGATGGCCTTTCTCCTTTAGCTCAGCTCTGCTTATAGTTCATAATGGGGCAATCCATTCTTTACTCATTCCTATGTATCCATACATTGGCACCTGCCACAATCTATTTTACTATAAAGCTAGCCCCATGAAAACTGTGTCTGCTTGTGTTATTTTGCATCTGAACACATGTGAATTGACTTCAATAATTTCATCATCTCTTCAGCATAAGCCTCTTTATCTTGAGCCCAAGATGTTGCTTATCTTTGATGCTTTCTCTCATCTCTGCATCTCTTCTATGTACGTCAGCTCGACTCTCGCATGACGTCACCAATCTGCTTCATCAGTCAGGCGTCCTGCTTCATTTGGGATTTTGTTTAGACAGCCATCATACTGTCTTGAATACAAGTATGGTTTTCTCAATGGGAACCTTGCCTCCAGGATTTCCATTGGCATCTGTCGTTTCTGTTGTTCTGCATAGGTCACATACTCTGGTTTCCAACATATAGGCATTCTGGGCAAAAAGGGATGAGGTGAGGGTACTTAGCTCCTCCTCTACAACACGTAAAGAATTTTTGGGCTTTGATAAATACCAAACATGAATCTCAAAGCTCACGTCAAACATTAACCGTCTCTTAGTCCACATGGGAAACATATTTTACCGATCTAATTACGTAGTCACATTCCCTGATTTCATCAATGAGAGCAAAACATCATGGACCCTAAATATCTCTGAGGAGGACCTATTGAACATAATTGTGCACTCATCCAAATCTCGTGCGGCTGGTCCTAATGGACTTACAAAAACATTCTATGAGCGGAACCTGATATTTGGGCAATTATACTAGGTCATCTCTTTATACAAATAATTAAGAGTCAAAAATTCTCGGCTTCCTCGAAACAAGCAACAGTTATTCGCATCTATAAGAATGGACTCAGTTCAGATCCTGCAAACTACCAACCCATTGCCCTAATGGCTTGCGATTGTAAGGTCTTCGCCAGGTTAATTTTGCAGGATCTTGAAGCTTGGGTCGTTAATAATGTAATACTGTCCAAATATCAGGTTGGCTTTCGCAAAGTTCTTTAAACACTATTTAATGGCACAATAATTAACACCTTAAAACCCAGTCACAAAAGACCAATGTGCGCCCCACTTAACTCGCACAAATTGACTTATCTAAGGCCTTTGATCTTTTCAACAGGTCCAAACTTTGGCTCAAATTAGGATCTTGGGGCATTCCTTAAAAGCTATTGCAAATCATCATTGCTTAACATACAAATACTACAATCAAGATTCACTTAAATCAAGCAGGTGATCTATCCTCTTCTATTCCTATCATCAAAAGAGTTAGGCAAGGTTGCCTCCTGGCTGCCCTTCTTTTTGATTTATACTTATCCTACTTGGTTTGTTCTCTTCAAGACTTCAATCTTGTTTCTCCAGTTATAGGCAAAAGCAAAATTCATATCTTGGCATATGCAGATGGTATTGCCATCATCGATAACACCCACGTAAGGCTGCAACATCTCCTCAATGCTCTCAAGTCCTATGTAATTAAAAACAAGCAAGTTGTCAATCCAAATAAATCTGCCATCATAATTTTCAACAAACCTCGTAGGAAAACTCAGAAGCTGCAGTGGCCATTAACTGATTATGACAGTGAAGCAAATCAAGTATCTAGGTTTCAGTATTAATACCAACGACTAAGTTTTGGATCTCCTGATAGAACCTGAGAGCAAGGCCCTCCAATTTATTTGTCAGATGAACAACTTCTTTTCTCATTTTGTAGATTCTCCCTCATGCCTCTTATTAGATTTTACAAAGGCAAGATCCTCCCCTCTTTTCTGAATGTTATGGAATGAATCCATGTGCCAACAAAATTAATTGGGATCGGTTAGAAGGTCATATTTGGAAGAACACTGTATCTCTACTGATGTCTTTACCAATTGCAAAATTAAGGTATGAGTTGGGTCTTTTTTTCTTTACAGTCTCACTATCATTGGAAGGTGCTTGCACTGTATAGGCAGATTCTAATTCCAAATGCTCAGTCCCTATATGTAGGCATGCACGCTGAGGTCTTCACATTTCAAAACACTTACCTGACAACATTGTATAATGATTCTGAAAGGATTCTCAATAACTATGATAGTACCAACAATACTCTAAAAGACAATCCAGATAGGTTGAAGCGTGCATTAATTGTGTAATGATTGGATTCACACCAGAGCCATTATCTATTCTTTGAAGAATACTAATAGCTATACACCATGCGAGAAACCCAGTTACTATGTTCTCCCGTATATTACACATTTCCCAAATCCAGCCTGGCGAGCTGAACTGCCGTGTTTTCATCTTAATTTAATGAAGACCTATCAAACCCAAGGCATAGAGCAGAAATTACATCCTTATGCTGCCGAATGTTCTCTCTGTTGTGAGGGGATCATACAGGATTGGCATCATCTGTTAATATCCTGTTCTACTACCTATCCCTTGAGAGTCAAATACTTCACACATTTTGTCCATGATCCCTCACGCCTCTACACTCAAGCCTTTTGGCAATCTGGTATCGATTGCATTATTAAAGTTCCTAAATTAACTACATGTTATCAAAATATCGTTCTGCTTGACAACTTTGCAAGATGTTAAAGATTCCTTAGGTATATTATTTCTATTAATTCTTGGTTCTTATGTTATTGCTGTATTGTAATTGACATGTTTTATTGCATTTGTGTTGATGTTTAATATGTGTTAGATAAGACAATGTGTGTAGCAAGTCCTTGATGTGAGTAATGCACAGTGAAAAATAAATAAATACATACATCAATAAATAAAAAAACATATTTGAATGTGCATTTGCTTTTGTATCTTTGGGCCTGATTTACAAAAATGTTGTCAATGGGACTTTGCCATGTTAAATCATTTGTGCAAATCAGGCACTTGTGTTCTATGCTGCTTAGTTGTATGTGATTGTGCACACAGGTTGCTACGCAATCATTAAAAAACTGGAAGGTGATCCTTTGGAAAACCAATGCAGCAGACTGCACTAGGTTTGCGGATAATATTAATTAGGTAATCTCTTGTGCATGCATCTAAACGCCATCAAGCTTTTAGATTTTGAGTGAACACATTAACCCCATAAGGCATTCTGAAAAGTTTCAGTAATGTTGAGTATATTTCCAACTGTGCTTTAGAAGTGAATGCTGGCAAGGTCAGTAGTTGGAATGCACATTTGTAAACTGTATCTACAGGCTGATGTGGCCTGGCTTGGAGTTTAAAGCAGTTCAAATGATATATATATATATATAATGCAATTCTTGACACACTGTACAATTTCAAATCCATTAACTTGAATACAGAATGTTGAATATTACCATGATGTCACAGGGGTGGGCTGGTCTTTTTCAGTTAGTGCAGTGAGGTATTCTATGAAACCACACTTGCATAAACACCCACGTTCAGAAAATAAGTCTATGCAAGATAACTCTACAAATGCAAGACAATAGTACAATTAAGCACTGAAAACTCCCTTTAACAGTGATAGTGTGAAAACAGCTTATCAATCTATTCTAATATAATGCTGGCATTGAGTCCTTTCCTCTAAATAATTGTGCTGGCATTGCAAATTCAAATGTGTGAGTACATGTTTGATGTGCATGTTTTAGGCATTGTTTTTCATTAACGAACCTGCATGCAAGCTTATGTTATACAAGTAGTTAAATGAAATATGTGCTGCACAACATTTTGCAGCATTGGAAAAAATGAGTTTTGCAACATGTTTTAAAATGATTGTATTTTCTTTCTGTCTAATGCGGATACACTTGCACAAGCATACGGTTATACCATGCAACGTCCAATATTGTTAGGAAGTAAGAATTGTTTTTGGGACCAAGTTGTAATTTAGCATTTCTTTTTCTGCCAATAGTAGTTTACATGTGATTTATTTGTGACTGCAATTTGTGATTGGCTGTTCTACCAGACCATATCCAAACAGGTGAATCTTTGCAAATCGACTTTTCACTCTTTTACACATATAACATATGCCTGTGGCTATGCATGCACATTTATTTTTATTTGTTTTTGGTAGCAAAATGTAATGTTTACACCTATGCATGCACATTGTGATTGATGGTAATGCACATGTTAAGAACATGGCAACCCAATCTAAAGACTAGAACACTGACTTAAGCCAACCTCAGACTCACAATCCAAACATTAACCTACATTTATTTTTGTTGCTGTTACTGTTTTCTTATTCCAATTACATTAGTTAGTGAAATCACTCTGCATGTTTTGTTTTTTGTTTTTTTATGGAAACGTGTATACAACCATACATTTATAAAATCTGCACTACTGTTCTGACAATGTATGTGAATAAGCCATTTCACAATTAACTTTTCTTATTCTCCCATTCTTACCAAAAAAAGTTAGATAAATTCAATATTAAGTTGATCTCAAACCGTTTTAAGGATTCTTATTATAAAATTAAAGGTGAAATACACACAAATGGATCTGCTTACCTCACTCACTGGTATACATGAAATGCTGCAACCAGCTTTGCACAATTGAATTTCAATATGGAGTGAGCTGTTTTGGGCGTCTTGTACCACTCAACTGTAATCGGAGCCTCATGAAATAATTGTAGACTGCAGTATGGATATAATGCATAGCAGATCTCAATTTATACCATAATTATTAGGCTTCAAATACACACTAAAAGAAACATAATGTCGAAAATGCACAAAGCATCAGAGTTCAGATTACCTCCACAATTTCACATCTGTTTCACTCAACACATGACTGTGTGCTATTACTTGAAATTGTTCATTCAAAAATATTTATAGCATGTTAAAACAAGCGAGGTGCAAAAAAAAAGACAAAACTATTCACACAACTGATGGATGCCCGGGTTGGAAATACCCATCAACCCCTTTTGGGAGGCATACCAAGGCTGCCAATGACCTTGAGCTCTCGCGGAAGCTCAAGCAAACCATTATAGCCCTGGTACAGCCCCCAGGGTAACAGCTACATTATACCGCTGCATAACTCTATTGGTTGGTCCATCAAAGGTGTGCCTTCTGTGTCCAATCCAGTCGTAAACTTCAAATCACAGGGTATCGTCAAATGATGTTTTTTTTTTTTAAAGAAGCAAATGTATTTGCACTTAGTGCATGTGGTGCTTCTTTGTTTTTAATTAATATACTTTTGATGCAAACTATCAATGTTTTTTTTTTAGTTATTTTGGGAAGGTCCTTGTAAACCAGCTGCAATACTGCATACATGTGAGAATGAGAAAATCTGTTAAATTTGGCACAGTGTTCACTAAACCCATCACACGTGCTAGCTCTACCTTTCACGAAATTAAGAAACTCGGTACTCTGTGCCATTTTGTTCAAACCAAGTTGAAACAACATGGCTTTCTAATCCCGTTGCTCTCTGGAGGCCAAGATGGCGCAAAGCCCTGCTGGGCACCAGAGCAAATATGCCTTCGCGCGACCTGCAGCTGTCAAGCACATGAGCCATCGTTGGCCAATCCGGAATGCACAAAGAAACGTGGGTCCTGAACTAATCAAGACAGACATTTTACGGTGCAAGGTCAGTATTCCTGCAGCTCCAGACGAGGCACGGTTAATTCTCGAGCTAATTGAAAGTCTGGGAGTTATGTAGAGCTTCTGCAATGAACATTCTGGAAAATGCTGCCGTTTAAATGGCGCTGTGTTCTTTATTAGATCGTTAATGCTCAATTAGACAGTAACGTACACAACATAAGCAAGGGTGGGTGGGATTTAAGTAGGTTCCATTGGGTACTGCTTGAATCCAGAGCATCTGCTGTGATTTAAATCAGATGGAATTCTTTGATGAGAATAGGTCGCCATTCTTTTTCCTTTCTTTATACTCTACGCATTTCGAATATCCAATTCGTATCCAGCAAACGTACAGGCCTAGTGAATTGTTTGCACATGGCTGGATTGGTTCGAGAGCCAGGCCATGCTTTTTTGATGTTTTTTTATGAGCAGCTACAGCATAGTCTGGCTGCTCTGCTTTTCCCAGCTGTCATCACTCATCAGCAGGGAATCCAGTACAAAGAAAACATATACAATTCCAGAAGCTGAAGGTAATTTGCAGTCAGAGAAAGCATGACTACCACGAGCCTGTATTTCTGCAATGAAAACATCTCTTCTTGCTATGTGCCGCATGCGACGCTGGTTATTACTTACAATATACCCCGAAAGTAAGAAATTGCAATTTGATCATCGTTAATCTAATAGACTGGTGACTCACCACACCACTGTGGTGAGTTGACAAGTTCTGCAGCAGGCGCCGTCAGTACTAGTAAGTAAATATGCACGTTATTGGGGAAGAAAAAGGTCACAGTGCCTCGCATCATGTCCACACAGAGAAAATGCAAGCACAACACTAAAATAACATGTTTTTTAAAAAAGAATATTACACTCTGCAAACTTAGACATCTCTGTCTCTGGAAGATAGCTCAGGGGCAACGTGCTCGCCTTGGAAGCAAGAGGACATGGAGCAATACAGGTTCGATTCCCGGGTCTTAGCTTAGAAACCTCTGGGTATTAAGCATGTTATAAATAACCTATCACATACCAGGCGTGTCTTGCTGATTGCATTACGGTTTTTATTCAGCTGCAAAAAAAAAAAAGGTTATTATGCCTCGCAAGCACAAGGTGCGCGAGAAATGAACTAGCTTTATTGTTCTGACTTGACGACCTTGTTCACCAAAATGTCCCTTAGCTAATTTTATTTATTTATTTATTTATTTATTTATTTATTTAATGCAGTCTGTATATAGGGGCGCCCTAAGTTTGGGAAGCACCAGACGGTGCACATCTGTAGGGCGTAAAAACATACATTGCATGGATATGGGAGGAGCATACCAATTCACCGGCACACCCCTGTGAGGGGCAGGAATAATAAACATTTGCAGTCCGTGGGGAAAATGTGACAGCGCTGAAGCAGGGTGTGATAATGGAATGGCAATATTGCGCCTAGTGGATTTGGCGTGTGTACCTCGGGAGAAGTTGCTTTTTCAAGAGGAGGGTGCAGGTGAGTCTGATGTAGAAGGGAATGAAGTTCCACTTTCTTGGTTCTTTCTTTTTTTTGTTTTTAAATGCAATTTACTTTTACTTCATTTGGCATTTTTAGCTCACCACAGTCAGAATGAACTGCATCACGGCGCAATGCACTGACCTATCAGGCCCTTTGCCAGGGAGAAAGCATTAGCAGAAAAGCCACGTTTTTGAAGTCGGAATTGAAGGAAATCATCTGATTCATGTACATTCTGTGGCAGAGAGTTGCATAATTACGGTGCAGCCACAGCAAAGCTGTGGTCCCCTCTGTATAATATGTCTATTTATTTATTTATTTTGCATTTATAGGAGCACATAAATCCCATAGGCGGCTAGGCGCTAGTTACAGACATTCAGACAATTCAAACTGTCGAATCAGATAGAGTCACCTCGGTCATTTTCACAAAAATGCTGTTTTAGGTACCACCAGAAAAATGGCCTACGAATAAAGGAATCTGTTGGATTTATACAGATTAATCTTGTCTTGAAGATAAGAGGGGGCACATACATGAAGGCATATATATAAATATATATGAAGGCCAGACAAAGTGTTATATACTCCATCCGCTGTCTCACTGGAAGCCAATGAATAGTCTGATGTACAAGCGTGTGAGGGGTGAGGGGCCATTGTCTTGGTTCTTTCAATTTTTGTTCAGTTTCAGTTGCCCTTAAATGTTCAGCAATGGGTCAACATACTAAGCGTTTACAATGGACTGCTATGGAATAAAGTGAATGCAGGTAATAGTTGTGTAATGACCATGATAGTCTATCTGCAGAAATTCATCACAAACCACACAAGGGTGGATTCCGCTTGGCTGGAACTTGCATTTAAAAAAGGCAAACTATCAGGGTATACTATTCCCATTATGCCGCACATGTTCATTGACATGTGACTTTCACTGATAGGCCACGTTTTCATGCACTCAACAATTCTTTCAACATGTACAGTCCTTCCAATTAACCATACTGCATAGCCACTTAGGACATGTCAGATGCCACCAGTTATCACATCACATGGGAAATCAGGTAGGAAATCAGCTGCAACCTTCTCAGTGACCTCCCTGGTAAGTACCACCCATGGAGGAACATTTATGACTGTATCTGAACATATAGCACAGAATAAGGCCAGCAGATTGTCAGAGGAGCTGCATTTTCCTTTCAAGTTACTGGTCCCAATTTAATTTTTCCGATCCATACCAGTGTAAGTAATTTTGAACTGTTAGCAGTCATGCCACTCTGCCATCTAAAGTCTTTGATGGCCAAACTTGCATACATATTTGATATTTGCAAAAGCTTTATTGTTAGGGTGACTTGTGTTCATATGTGTTAATGTTAATGTTAAAGGACATTTGTACCGCGCACTATCACCACCTTAGTGGTCCCCTGACGCTCTGGAGGCTCTGAAAGAGGAAGGGAGGGTGAGTTAGAGGGAGGAAGCTGGTTAAGTGCAAGAGAGAAGTGATGTGCTGTTGGCAGCCTCAGCATGGTGGGTCCGTTGGCTGGGCCTGGGGTGTTTGCGGCCGGTAGTCGTTGTGTACTGTTTTGCGAGTCTATGTCTGTTTTTGTTTTGTTCTTGCAATGTAGTGAGGTTTGTGCGCTTTGTTGTGCTGTAGGTTTGTGGTTGTGTTTGGTTTGGAGTTTGAGAGGTGTAAGCAGAGGGGGAAATTGTTAGTCGATTGGTTAGCTGGCATTTCTATCTTTAAGTGAGGCGCTGGGTTTGCGTAATCGCCCTAGGTGGGGTGTGGGAGCATTTCTGCATCTCTGTCCTGATCTGGGCTTGTCCGGTTTTCATACTGTCATGTTCATATCTGACCTCCCATTTCTTCAAATTCCTTCATAAACATTTACCTTACCTGGCATCCTTTTCTACTCCTACGGCCGTTGTACCTGCTAAAGTCCACAACTCAACGTATATATAAAAGAAACCACATGCCAACCCCACTGTGCTTTAGGCAGTCAGTGATTCAGTCATACATCTCTCACAGACCTAAATGACAGATATAAATTTCATCCCAAAATGGTCTTTAATATGAAAAACAGCCCGTGCCCCATTGGTTTTATTGGTGCCAATTCACATGATCGATGGAGGTCTTTCTAACCAATACACACATACACTGTGCTAAGCAATCACCTTTATATTCAAATACACCACATACATGGTTTAAACTGCTGCAGAAATGAGGTTTTTCCCTTCAGAAAAGTAAAGGTTAAAAATGACGCATCATTTTACAATATTAAATGAATGCCTATGCTTAAATCAAGCACAGAGTTCCCACGGGTGGCACTAAAATGATGTTCAGAAGCAAACCATAATTTCCCTCACTGGCCCCATATTTCAGAGATCTGTGGCCACCCAAAGGGTGCATGCATGAAATAGATCATAGAAAAGTTAAAATGGTGAAGAGTAAATCGTAATGCGTACGTGCATCAAGAAACGTGTGAAAGGATACCCAAATCCATTGAAGATGAGAACAAAAACTGTGTGCCAAAGGTATACACTGTTTCACAGCTGTATACGTGCCCCGTAAAGATGTCCATTCAGCCATCTTTACAGGCGCTGCTCAGTGCTAAGCAGCCAAATGGCATCCCTGCTGGGTTTATCATGTGTCTTTGATGACATTTTGCTGCATGCACAGTTCTGCCTGGAGAACAAACTGCAAAGTATGTCACACAATGCACAACTGTGATGCTTATAAGTAGTCTTTGCGCTCATTATTCTTTAAATACAAGGTAGGATTTTTACTGTGAAACAGTGCTTGAAACGACAGCGGGACATCTCTATCTGTACCCACGTATCTCAAAATGTTCCTATGTATTGTACAGTCCAACCAGCTCTACAGAGTTAACAAACATTTTAAGTTACCTTGAACACAAGCTGGCAAGACCCATAGCCTAAACCACAGCCACAGAGGTAATTTTGTGCTGAAACACCCAATCCATTGCTCAGTTTCACTCTTGGAGTGTTGGGTATTATGAACAATTGCACAAACAGCAATGATGTAAACAGTATTTACCACTGCATGTTATAATAGGTGCCTGCATTGTGCAGCTACGAGGAATGCTGTTACTTCCCACACATGAATGTTCAGGGTCGCCCTTATCCATTACTCCACTGTTAGAATGCACAGCCAAAGATTCCAAGAACCTTCTCCGACTGTCTTCACTCTACTGAGCTGTTAATACCGAGGCAAAGTTTACAAATTTCACTTGTGATTTTGCCATATGTTAATGGCGTTCCATCCCAAGCAATTGGAGGTACATTGGCTGCAGCAGGTTATTTGCTTTATTTCAACGTTTCCTCCTGCTAATACCCAGAGCTGTAACCATGAGAAGAGGGTTGAAATATTTTTACTCAACATTTTTATGAGGTGTGCCTGTAGCACTTGCATATATTGCATATGTAAGCTTCACCATTTGACAAGGCCGGATGTAGAAATGTAGTTATGTTGTATTATTATTCCTCTCCAGTCTAGGTGCTTCTCATAGAGTGACAGCAGGTAATTTGTGAGAGAAACCAGATATTAGCATTGAAACCAAAATTCATCATTCCTACCTTCGCTCACTTTGCAGACAGCTTATGTTCTCATTGCCTCCTCTGAAAGATTGTTTTGAGACTTAAACAAATATAGACAATTAGTCGTAACAATTACCCCTAGTGCACTCAACTGTAGTACACACTGCCTTCTCCAAATCAGCAGAGATCTAAAAACACTCTCTCAACTAACATAACATAGAAGATGACAGGCTTGAATTAACAGACAGGAAGCAATAACGTTCTAATCACTGCAACCTTAAACACGTCCTTATAATATTATGGAGCCTAAATGGGGGACAACATAGGAGTGAAGGGTCCTAATTTGGACCACACAGACAGAGTTTGTTGAAGGGGTGGAATCTGGTGAAGGTGCAGCGTCTGGGAGAGTTGGACAAATGTGGGGGTGTATGCACTTATTTGGGCTTTGGGCAGCAGAAAGCCTAAATATGCCAATGCATATTCCATGTCTTCTATGCAGGTCTGAAAACATGTATCAATCATTGTAAATAATTGTTGGGGAACTGCAGAAAGTTATTCTTGCACATAGCACTTTACTATTTTACATGGTCAAGGCCTACCATATGATTTGTTATAATAACAGTAAGTCATCTGCCATATTTTGATAAATGTACTTCAGAAACTTCCCCTTGTTATGTATGCTGTATTCTTTGGTGGACAGATGCAAAGTTATAATTGGAGTTTTCAAATGCCTTCCTTGCATTGGGGACTATTTTTAGAACAGAGTGATAAAGGTACTTGAGTATCTCATCACGGTGGCCACTCAAGCAATACAGAGTAACTCTGATGAGTAATAATGCCATGGTTGTAAATGGACAGCATTTTTAAATGCAAACTCCAACCAAGCAGAATACATCCTTATATGCAGAAATACGCTTTTTTAAATGCTGTATCTCTCTTTTTTGTCCATGTTATCTGCTATACCAGTGATATCAATTGTGCCATTTGTGATGTCATCAGTGTGCTTAGGGGCCACACAATGGGGGCATCATTGTTACGGTGTTGCTGCTTCAGCACCTGCTGAATTTCAGGGGATTTGCTGAATTAAATTGGCACTTTAATGTCATGGCAGGGAAAGGATTTTCACTAAATCTCAAGGGCATCATTGCATCAGATTGTTTGACCTTAACATTGCCTCAACCATAATTGTTTCACTGAATTTCAAGGGTTTTGTTATGGTATACCTCATACCACCTGTAATTCTGTCTTTTTTATCTGATAACATACCTGATGCTATATCAATTGTTATCAATAGCTATTCCTGAGCTTCACAACCTCAGGTTTATCAAGTATTTCTTCTTTTTGTGTGACTACTAGAAGGGATTAGTAATAGTGTACTGTGACAAGGAAGAGTTAGGTGGATGGTTAGGAACTGTGACAAGTAAAGTGAGGTGGGGTAGTTGGGGACTGTAATGATGAATAGCAAGGTGTGGTTAGTGGGGGACTGAGACAAGGAATTCTGTGTTGGTGCACAAACATGCCTTACACATTATAAACACAGAACTCCTTTTAAGGACTACCTTTAAATATTAACTTTTTTTCTCGAAAATAATGCTCAGATCAAGATCTACAAATTACTGGGACGAGGAATGAGGGACCTGCTGATATACAACCTAGACTCATTTGCAATATTTATGTCATTGAATATATCAATCTAGAGTTAATAAAAGAGGGATAGAAAATAAGACAATATGTGAATCAAGAAGTCATAATGTTAGAAATTATTCAGACTATATTAAGACGAGGAAGAGTACATTGAGCAACAATGCAGATTGAGAACCATGTACACACCCAATGAAATAAAAATGATATCTTAATCTTCCAATAATTGTATTTTAGTAATTACCACACCAGTTCTAATCAACAGCCATATTGGTACATAGCATATTAAAACATCCTTAATATAAAAATGTTCTTTTCAAATCTTGATTGACGGGTACAAAAATATGTAAATGGATTGGCCGAAGGGCACTGCTTGCAGTCTGCAGAGTGCAGCGCCGGATGCCCAGGCCACAAAAGGTTTCACATAAATGCGTGGCCTGATGTGCCCAGGCTTCCAGTGCAGTGCTCTGCAGTGCGCAGAAGGAACACAGAAACAGGGAGCCGGAGGCTGGAGCTTGCAGCAGGTAAGTGGGACAGGGGTGGGAGCAGGTACCGTAATGCAGCTTGGGGCTCAAGGTGAGGGGGGGGCTGATAGGTGCTGGGAGAGCACAACACAGAAAAGGTTGCACCATGCGGAATGCAGCCTTTGGTGCTCCAACCGCGGGTGCAATCTTTTGTGTGCTGCCTATAGAGATAGAACCAAAGGCACATGCCCTGTTTGAAATTCAAGAGCTGATTAGTTCATAGACACACAGATCGTGAATCATATATATATATATTGCATAAGTCCTTACATTTCAGCATCACTTTCGAGACAAATTCAGGTAGACACATTGAACACTTTACCAAATGTGCCCAATTGGCCCTATTTATTATTCCCTTTGAATGATTTCTTCATCCTTTTTCTTTTAATTTCTTTCGATTTTTCATTATGATTATTTTCTGGAGATGGCGACACAACATCCCGAAGGCACTCTCCAGCGATAAAGAGATCAACCTCATCACAGTTCCGGAAGACCCAGAAGACATTGAGTGGGTAAAATAGTGAGTTCTCATAAGAAGTTATGCCACTTGAGTTTCACACCTTCCTGTGCTGACAGTACTTCAAGGTGCCTAATGACACTCCCCTGTCAGATGTCGAGAAGGGACATTGTACATTTTGTGGTGATGTGCGAAGAAGAGGATTCTCCACAGTTCCTGCACAAAGCCTGGACACAGGACCATTTGTGAACCACCGGATAGGTTACCACTGGTGGCAAGTGGACAAACGTTTCAGTTGCAGGTTCTGGCAATAGGCAATCTGCCTTGGTTGTAATGCCATGAAATCCACCGCCGGACCTGCAATGCCACTGGACGCGGAGGGAGCAGAACCACCATGATCAGCTGCCTCATCATCTGCACTTCTCCTGTCACCTTCATTTGGTGCCAACGATGGGAGTGTCGCCTCTGCCTCTCCGGCGTTGGACCCTACACTGCAACGGAGGTCTCCAGTATGTGCCGTTTTCACCTGCAGGAAGTGATATATGCCAATAGCACTGAGTGCAGCAACCTTTGAGTCAATTGAACATGCCTGGGAGGACCATGGGTGAAATTGGCAAGATTATTTTTGGGGAGAGTTATTTTTCCTTTTCAGGTTTGATTTTACCTGTTTGTTAATTTAAAAAAAATCCACAAAAAAATCAAACTTGTAAAATAAAATTGTTTAATGTCCACCTTTCCTACATCCACTCCCTCCCCCTCCAATTCCCTTCTTAATCCCACAAAAGTTCTTTTCAGAACAACCCAACAGGTTTTAAAAAGATATAAACTGAGGTGATGTGGGTTTAACATTAAGCACCACAGCAAAAGTCTAACCCTACCAGTAACCACCCGCCGCACAAGTTAAACTCCCAAATGAAAAAAAAAGGTTCCTTTAATGCAGACAGTGATAACATTACCAGCAGTCTCAGCCTGCTGCTGTGAATTATATCACCATTACCACCCATGTAGTTTTCTACAAAGAGAATGGTATGGCATGTTTTATTGGGCATCAAGAGTAAAGTAATACAAATGAAACATGATTCATGTTGGGTTTAATCTTGATCCCCATTTTGTTGTTACATGGCAAGATTGGCCTACGTTGAGTATGGATGTATTTTTTGTGTGCCACAGTAGAATAAAATATATACAGACTGGCCCATCAATTAAGGCCAGTCGGTATCACTAAATATTATCCTCACCAAAAATATTGCTGTATACATGGTCGTCTGGAACGGCCATAAGTGATATTTTTGTGGGGGATAATTTTTGGGGTTTTTGGGAGCGGGGGTTGGGGGGGTGTCCCCCACTCCTTTATAAATTATGTAGGGGCTGCGGGGGTCTCCCCCGCAGGTTACATGCCTTAATAGTGCAGCAAAAATATCACAATATTTTTGTATGGTGATATTTTTGCAGGGATATTAACACATGGAACCGGCCAGTCTTGCCACTCAATACCAAATTGGGCATCACATTATAATCATGTTTGCTTTCCTCTGGATACTCATTGGCATAGCATGTTTTAATGGACAACAAGTGTAAAGAAATAAAAAGCAAAAATAATTCATGTTTGATTTACTCTTGATGCCCATTTTGTTATTACATGGCAAGACTGGCATACGTTGGTGGACCAGTCTGGATATATATCTAACTTTTCCACAGTACTAAAATATAAACAGAATGGATGACCTTATTAGGTCCGACTTGATAAGTAATACAAAAATTAGTAAAACAAATGTGAACCATGTTTAACATACAACAGCCAGTCTCTCATTCACTCACTCATGCACATTTACAGATACACACATTCACATGCATACATACATACATACATGCATGCAATAAAAAATATTCAGTGTCTCCTGAATGCTGCCCAGGGAGTCCTAAATATGGAGGGAGGTAGGGGAACACCCCCTTGGCACATGTAAACCTGCAGCTCGCCAGCCTGCATCCCCAATAGGTAGTGCAAGGCTGGGGAATCAAAGCGCCTCAGCCCTGCAAGACCCATTGGGCATGCGTGTTGGGAAAATTAAACTGTCAAAGGAAAACGGTTTCCCTTTGACAGTTAAAGCCAGCCCAGTAGCATGCGTGAGCACTTTCCATGGGCTGGCTTTTGCTCCTCCATAGTGGGTGACAGGTGGGTGGGTCAGTGCAATGTTACCCATCATGAAGGACCCACTCCTAATGTTCTTGCAATTCTTTTACTAGGAAACATTTGTGACAAATGCTCTGTTTGTTTCTAGCAGAATGTTGTATTCTCACCCAACGGTACCCACTTACTCCCAGAAATAGAAAAAAAAGTCTTACCCGTGCATAGAGTTCCAATTAGTTTCTCCTAATATGAATATCAAACCTTGTCATTCCCTCTAAATGATTACAATAGTTAATAGACTGTTGCAGTTTCACTGCTCTACCTTTTTCCATCTTCTACTTTATGCTGGTCAGATAGCACAACGAGCTGAGTGCTCGTTCTGACATCTATGTCCATTCTGATGGGGCAGGTTCGAATCCTGACAAGGCCAACTCAGCCTTTCATCTTTCAGAGGTTGTTAAATGGAGTACCACGCTGTGAGATAATAATATCAACTGTCATTTCAACACTTAGATACCTGTGGGTTTGTGGAGCTATATAAAACTAGATATTATTATGTGATAGGCAATTCATTCCAATGTGAGCCATTTGGACTCCTATCGTATAGATGATTGAAGTTGTACAAATGTCAGCTGTCCTCTTCATTGCAGAAACAAATAGTTGCCATTCTTGTTCTAAACATTGTATCTGAGTGTTCTTATCCCGATTAAAGTCCAAATACCTAAAGGCGACTGATACATATGTGTACTGCCTATACTGTGGGTGTTCTTTCTGATTTCTTCTTGCCAGAGTTATTGCGTGGAGACTCTTTTACGTGTGGAAAGAACAGGTCTGACCCACAAATGTTTTATCTCAGTATGTATTCTTTATGTTAATCCCCTGACAACCAGCAGCAGCAAGAGGCCACAATAATGGCACTCAAGATAATGACGCTCCTGCATTCATCTGAACACATGTTTAGTCACTGCTTAATTGATGTAGCTATGTACATGCATGCATGAATACATATTTATTTCTGAAATAGTTAACGGGGGCTGGCTAATTCGGTTGTGATAGTGATGTTTAAGGTTTAGCTCTTGCTGGAGGATGGGCAAGGTTAATATTGACTAACATGGGAATGCTACTGTTTTGTTGCATTTTGTCAATGTGTGTACAGTGATCTTTATGTTTTTGGTAAAGATTGCACTTTGTAACATGCATAAAGTACAATACACAAAAAGATCATCCATGGAAATGATGGTCACATTTCAACAATTGGGAATGTATTTTATCACCAGCAATATACATGTTTAGAATCAAGGTTCTAGTTTGAGGTGAAACGTATCTGGACCTTTACTAGCTTTATTTATGAAACGTGTGCATGGTTAGAGAAATGTTCAATATCAAACTTGGACCTGGTTTTGTTTTTAAATAGCTTTTTAAAAAGATGAACAACTTCAAAGTCACATTGGGAGCTAATATGATCCCAAACTAATTGCCCAATTAGCTCCACAAAATAGTTTAAAATAATGTATGCACCATCGGAACGTGCCTCCTGTTGTGAAAGGGCACTGAATATTAACAAGGACAAAGCCATTGTTAGGTTTTGTTTAAACACCGCTGTAAGTAAATCCAGAGTAGAAAGGGGCATGGAAGAATGTTATCCATCTAATGTACATAATAGGAGGTTAACCATTGGAAGGCTCTGATACACAGAAGTGTTTTATCATGGCGCAATGCCATAGCAAAACGTTCTGTGAATCAGGCCTATAGAATTATTGTCGGAATACAGATGGACATTTCTGGTTTGCATACTATTATTTTGAAATATAATTCACTCTGTCTTCTCCTTGAGAAGGCAAGAGACACTAAGTAGAATGTTCTCCTCACAGGATAATTTAACTGTCCCATGCAATCCCATTCTATGAATTGAAGCAATCTGGATCATTCTATTTGAATGTGCAACTGAGCAACAGAAGCAAATAATGCAGCGTATCCAAAACAAAGAAAACATGCCACCAAGTGAAATGCACTGTGCAAAATCAAACCTTAAGAATTTAAATTCATCCAGTATGGTAGTTTGCCATTGTAAATGGAATGTTGGGCATTAAACAACATTCAAGGATAGTCTCATTAGCAATAAAATATGTTTGAGGAAAAGTTGAATATAATGTGGAAAATCGATTTTGTCAATCAAGTCAAAAGACTGCATTTAGAAATGTAGTTTCACTTTTCTGAAGGAAAGGTGCTTAAGAATTTCGAATTCAACATACGTTTACCCAAACCCAACATGTCAGTCATATGATACCAGTTCATGTTTTTCTCAATCTGAATACTTGTAGCAAAGATTTACCATTTTCTAATAAGGGAGTTGGACTCATGGCATGTTCCATTCATCTCTAACACTATCAACAACTTCCCTATTGTAGTTGTGCTGCACCTCTTGGATTTCCAACTGTTTAGTAGAAAGTGTTGTAACATGAACTCCCTTTCACCCTTATTATTTATCAATATAGTATTTTTCTGAAATTCTTACTTTGCTCAATATGTATTCACATTGCCATCTATCAACTTTGAAACCTGTGAATGCACCATCTAAAGGAAAACTGGGTCCAATTCCGGTTGAGCAAAAACCATATCGGCTAATGGGCATATTGCATGAGTCCCACCCAAAGAAGAAGCAATATCATATTTATTGTTTTGCTCTCGTTCGTTGCATTAAGTGCAGCTGGCAGCTGCGTTCTGTCATTTGTCTAAGGTTGTAGTCAATCAGAGGGTCCTAGCGCAGTAACATGCAGAACTAGACACCCAGCTTTAACTGTAAGTCTCTGCCTTACTGCCGCATCCCCCAGCCATTTCTGAAAGGCCAGTGGACACCATTGAATTCCTGACTGCACTCCACGACCCTCCAAAGTGCCCCCTACCATCTGTCCTTCTTCCAAACACGGGGCATAGGAACTGAGCATCTGCCTGGCCATATTTTAGCTGGGATTTTGTGGCAGGACCTTTACAATTTTTCCTGAAATTTTAGCTATGTTTGCTTTTCTAACCAATGTTTCAATCATCATAGTCAATAAAGAAACACAAATAAAATGTTTTTCTTACTTTCTTTGATGCTCTACAGTCAAATAAAACGAGCAGCAATAACAGCTATTTCCAAATTTCCATGGCCTCTTGCATAATATCATTAACTGCTTCCCAGAAAAAGCCTAATGCATAATTTCCGACTCTCCCAACTGGAATGGATATTCCTAAATGAAAAGACTTCACACTTCCTAATGCAAAATGCAATATGTGCATTTTCACATCATGTTTTGTATTAGTGAAGTGATAGTTTAATATGTTAACCACCTACCGAGAGGATAGCCTTTTGAAGTAGCAATGCGTACAGGGTGGTTGATTAACACTTGTAAGGAGACTGCTACTACCCTGGATTGCCTGACCCACATAGTGAGCGGACATACATGCTTTACAGTGATACCAACAACAGAGTGGAAATGTTGACACACAGGCCAAAATCTCTTAAATCCTCTAGTTATTGAACAACTGTGCAGTGTGACTCTGTACATCTTACAATCATTGGAAGTCACCGTTAAATGAAAACATTCTCAGAATTCATACTAAACCCGTTTTTGCTCCATGCTACATTTGTTAATGGATCAGATCATTTTATAATTGACCTATCCACAAAGTTCATATTGTACATGAGAGTAAATTTAGATGTGAACACATTTCTAACTGTAAGAAATAGTAGGCAATGTTAAGCAGCTAATTTTTATTTCCAACTTTACTTGTACATAGGTCATCTGTTGGTTTCAGGAAGGACATATTATTGTCACCCATTACTCTCTCTGAATTTTTTCACAATCCTCAATTGAGCATATCTCATTCCAACTCCTTGACCCCACACATCTTATTGTGCTCCTCATCTACCACTCACTGGGTACCCCTCAATTTCAACAAATATTGACTTCTTTCTAAAAATGCTTCCATCTTATGTTCATGCTGTCATAATGTCTCTCAGACAACGCTGTAGGCAACCTACATATCCTTCCAACACACACTCTTTCAATCTCATATTCCTGACTCCTACCCTGGCCAACTCTACTCCCACTGTAGACCCTTCCGAGCGTATGGCCCTTGAAACGTGCATTTGTTGATGGATGGGATTACACCAGAATAATTCTGAATCCAAATAACCGGACAAACTCAGGAAGATGGCAAGTTACTGTTTTATTAACAATTATCTAAAACAGGGAGGTTAAAACCAACATTCACAGACGTACGCTCAGTCTCTCAATGATTTCCATAAAAAATACACTTCATATACTCAATTATGCATCAAAGTGACATCATACCACGAAGCAATAGTGAACAATCTATCCAGGGTCGAGATTGGTTAATGAAAACATCTAGATATGCAATCATATAGGAGCTAGGATTGTTATTGGCTGTCCTTTATCAGGTGGACAACTTATGCCTACCTTGTCAAGCATGGAATTTAAGTAAACATAGGTTACACTGTGTTTCATTGGTCTTCTAAGCTATAAGGTCCTTTGTTATAAGGACTAATACAATTGGTTGGCACACTTGTGCCATGTCTGGAACATTCGGTTAATTTAGCAGCACGTAAGCCCAGACCCAGGTGCAGGGATATAGGACATGAAGCTACTTCACCACCCAATTAGCCCAGCATCTCTCATCACCCATGCCTTCTGCCATGAAACTGTCTTTGTAATTGGCCTTGCAGAGTATTCTCATTCTGGGAATGCACGGAAGTGAGGGCACTCGCTATCGATTTATTGATTGATATTTTGTTTCTATCGCGTTCGTACACAAGTGTTTCAGAGCGCGACAAGGCAAGAGAGGGGAACAGGGGTGAACAAAACAGCGATTTTACTAGGCCCAGTGACATTGAGAATGTGCAAGTGCATGGGAGAGTGGGGAGGGGAAAAGTGCATGGAAGGGGGGAGAGGTGGAAAGTGCAAAGCAGAGGAGAAACAGATAAATAACAATAAATAAATAATAAAAGCAACAAACAGTGGTAATGCAGCCAGCAATTTGCAAGTGCTAGGTTTAAGGCAGCAGACATGGTAGGTCTGATAAGTGTAAGAAGAAAAAGGGGGGGCTGTATGGGTACAGATACAGACCCCAGTGCAAGGAGTGGTCCGGAGGCAGTGCGGGAGGGTGGCAGGATGAGCAGGTACCTGGGCCCAAAAGACACAGTGTGGCCAGGTGCACAGTGCCAAGAGAGAACAGATCAGCAGGGGAGAGGGGGAGTGAAGGCAGAAGAAAAGAGGAAGGTCTTGAGATGCTTCCGGAACCGGAGATGGTTCTCCTCAGTTTTAGAGTGGTAGGGAGGCTGTTCCAGAGGGAGGCCCCAGCCTAAGACAGAGATCTGCCCCCAGCTCGTTTCTTAGAAAAACTTCTGACACTGAGTGAGTTGGAGGTAGAGGAGCGAAGAGCTCGAGAGGGGAGGTATTTGCAGAAGGGATAGCTGAAGGTATTATGGACCCAGGCCCCAGAAAGCCTTGTGGACAATGCAGAGGGTTTTGAATTTAATCCTTGCATCCACTGGGAGCCAGTGGAGAGATTTCAGAGCTGGAGAGATACGATCACAGGGCTTGAGGCCAAGGACAAGTCTTGCAGTCCTGTTCTGGATTAGTTGCAGAGGGCGGAGAGTAGAGGCAAGTAGATTTAGATAGAGGCTGTTATCGTGTCTGGAACTCCAAGTTTGAGTTCTATATCTATCCATGGCTCACGTGACAAGAGACCACAATTTGCTACGTTCTGCAGCTTTAAATGTATTAAATGAATTCAAATTTGGCATCTTGTGTGTTCTTTCTTGCACCTTAATGGTAGAAGGTTCATCCTCCGCACATTCGTTCTTCTTCAGGGTAGATAGCTGACCTCGATTTCTAGGAACTTGACTACAGGCCAGACAGCCTCACCTTGCAGCTTCACTAGCCTGCTATTCTGCTGCAACACAGATTTTCATTCCCCTTTCATGGTTTCTGGTTTATTTATTTCATGATACCAATGTCCAGTTTCTGTACAATGGTGGCTCTGCCTGCATTCTAATCACTACTCATAGCTAGCCTATATGATGTCTTCATCTACCCTGCGTTTCAGCTTCTGTGCATTCTCCATGCTTCTGTTTTCTGCAGCACTTTGTTGACGTGTAATCTTCTTTTTGACTTAGATAGTTCACTCTATCCTTTACTTCATCATTTGTCCTCTAGGATCCCTACATTGTCTTCATTCAGTATATTGGGACATCATGCACACTTTCCTAAGACGTCATCAGTTCCTTTTTTTATTAGCTCTTTCTTATATTCCTATAGGGAGTTCCTCCTTTAGGTTATCATCAACTCGGGGTACATTTGAAAGGGTTGTCTAAATGGATATCTCCTTCCAAATACTCACTGCGGTATGGTGACAGGCAAGGCACGGTCTCATGTCTCCAATACAAAGGAGGTAGGGAGTGGGATCTCCTGTGGATGTATACATCTGCTCTTCCACACTGCTCTCACTGACCACTCACTCATTCACTTTTCCACTACTCTTACATACCCCTCCCTCATATTTAAACAAATGAAATTAATGTCCAACTTCATGGTACTCTAAGTCAACCAAGGTCATCAACATCAACATCGCGCTCGACACTCTCGCTCCTCAACTTGCTCATGAAATTGAATCTACAGTATTTAAATCTTCACTTTCTACCACCTCGAATTATTTCTACTCTGCCTGCTACTTCACCCACTCTTGCTCTCATCCTCAACCATGAATTTCCCCAGCTCTCCTACTGCTGAGTAATTAATGCGTTACTGCTAATGCCACTAGCACACAGACTGACCCCTCCTCACAGCCTACACAGACTCTGTACTTGACCACACCCTCTCTCCAGTTGTATCCTCGTAAACTATCTCAGATCCTCCAGTTCGTGCATTCCACCCATAGAACCATGTCCTGCTCTTTTTCCATTAAAGACTTAAGGGCTGATTCATGGAATTTGTGCGCTGCAAAACAGGGATTTGTGTGTCATTCTGCCCACAAATCCCTGTTTAACAAATGGGGATTTGCGGGCAGAATGGCGCACAAATCCCCGTTTTTCGGCGCACAAATTCCATGAACCAGCCCCTAAATCTCTTAGTTCTGCACTTAAATAACTTAAATATAGCACACATTACCCTCCCTTGCATTTTTCTTTTAATTTGTTATTTATAACGTGCTTAAGGACCCGGGGATTGAACCTGTGTTGCTCCAAATCATCTTGCTTACAAGGTGTGTGTGTTGGACCTGAGCTATCCTCCCTGGACCATCTCTCCCAACCAATGCCTCACTCTCCAATCCTCCCATCTTCCATTCATTTTCCTCTGTATCTCACTTCTCCACACCAAACCGCCTTCCTTCCTTTACTCTGCCAACCCATCCTGCACTCCAATTGACCCTTATGCAGCACAAATTGTTGAGGAACTCAACTGGTATCTTCCCAGCCTGTTACAAAACAGCCACATGCATATTTCTCATAAAGAAACCAAGTACAGATCCCTACAATCCCTCATACTACAGACCTCTATTTTTCTTTCCTTACAACTGCATTGTCAACCATCCCAAGTTACACATACTTACTGATCCCTCCTATCATGCCTTTGGCCCAAACATTCTACTGTACTTTACTCATCTATGTGAGGGACTATATTTAGACATCAAAAATGTCATTTTACATGGTGATATTGGCTATTTGTATTATGTAATTTTACTAATCTGTTAAGAGGCAGATGAATACATTATTCAAAGCTTCTGTCCCTCCCCCAGTTCAATACTGCACAGGTGAGAAACGCTACCCACTATAACAACTGTCCTGACCGTATCCCAGGCAGGTGCAGCAGGAGATGGTTTGGTTTACTCATGCCATCTTTATCTTTAGATTGTGTCCAACATTATGACAATACATGTGCATGCATTAGACACAACGAAAATATGCATTCAACATGAAGAACGTGAACACTCGGTAACACATGCCTTTGTACATGAATAATATTAAAGTGAAGAATATTAACATGAGCAATTTGTAAGGTGAATTCAAAATGAATGACACACACATATAGCTCACTAACGTAGAAGTGTAACAGTAATGGGCAGCCATCTTTTCCAGAATATAAGCCACAACATGCTTCTAAGTAAATGAAAGGCCTCAAGTCTTCATGAGAACTCAAAATGCTGAAATAACACAATACAGATCTGTGCAGAGCTCAGACAGTAGCTAGCAAACCAAGCAAAGGTTACAGTGAATAAGGGAGGATAGAACAGCAGAGATAATGCACGTATTGACGATTCCCAGGACACAAGCCATATATTCTGAGATTAATTAAGAGTACCACCAGTCTCTGTAAGCCAGGTGCATGACAATTATAAGCCAAAAGACTCCATGAAGAATAACTCTAAGAGTGTCCCCGTGGTAAAAGAAACCATAACGCTCACATTAATATTAGCTAAAATCCTAATAAATGGAGGGTGAAATTATTCCAAACAGGGTCCCATCATACGTGACCCATAATTGAAAAACATTGTCTATTCATTTGCAACAAACACAGATAAGACACCTCCCTTACTCCTTACACATATCCCCAGACACAAGATGCCACACAAGGCCAAATACAAAGAGATCACCCTGGCTCATGGCATAAAAATAAGGAATGGTATCTTCTTTAGTTGAATGGAAAGCAGTCCAAGGACCTATATCCCCTACTCCTTTCTGGCTCATGTCTTGATGACCTGTCAGTTGTCTAAGGTTGGTAGTAAAAAGCCAACCAATCAGAATCCTTAATGTTATGCTACCCATTATGTATTATGCCAACCAATAGCTCATTTTAGAGATTATGTCCTTTTACATATATCAATTTAGAGGTGGTCACAGGAGGGGCCATCAGACAAGTGTTAACGAAATAGAAATGTAACCCTCATAGAATGTATATGTAGTCACCATTATTATCCAATCCCCGTTTCCTGTAGGTTTTGGTACCTAAGTTTACAGTATGATGTCAGTTGTGAATATCTAAACTGTTGTTTTGATAATCATATTGATAGCGCCAATAATGTTATGCTTGTATACTGTCCCTGCTTTATTTTGATGATAATAAAGCCGGATTTTGCCTTGCATTTTGTCTATTTCCATTATTGAGTGCAGTTTGATCTGGCTCCAGAACCTCTGCGTAATTTGGGACTTCCCAGGCCGTCTTAACAGATCTCTAAGTAAGCAAAGTAAATCGCTACTACTGCATACACTGCCCTGAAATGACTCTGCATTCCCTCAATATGCATATGCACTCTCTCTCTCTCGCTCTAGATGGACACATGCAATCTATACAAACATACTTGCACACAAACACAAAATACCCATAGTATGGCACAAATGTAAACTTTCAGACCAATATATCCACTCCCATAAGTTCATGTTTACATTCACCCATCCACTTTCAATCCCACACATATATTTTCATATAGGAATAATACATTCATAACAATACACACACACACACACACACACACACACACACACACACACACACACACACACACACACACACACACACACACACACACACACACACACACTCTCTCTCTCTCTCTCTCTCTCTCTCTCTCTAAAATCCATTCAGACTAGCATTCTTAAATGAGTACTCGGAGATGACTGCAGCATCACATACACACTCTCCTGTGCATGCTCCAAAATTAATTTATAAAAACTTAGAAAACAGGCACACATGATTTCAAACACAATGCACCGAGACACATGTTTTTATGTATTTATTTGTTTGTTTATATATTTGGTTGTTTGTATATATGACCCCAAATGTGAGCATTGTCAATTCATGGTGCTTCCAAAACAAAGGTAAGTTGTACAGATCATATCATATGATCCTTCACAGCCCTTGGAAGCTTTCAGGTCAGGTAAGTTGCAGCATGGATGGAAAAGGAGAAGGGAAATTGATACGTGCGGAACAAGTGCAGGATCAGTGAACACAAAACCAGTTCCTTCCAAGGCATTGGTAAACAGTATGTCTTCTGCATGGAGTATTCAAGGATAACTAGAGCCTATACTTCGCTAGTTTATGAGTGCGCTTGAAGTGCATGTCCAAATGGGTCTGTGCATGTGAATTAGCTTTGCCAGAGGCACTTTATTGTTCAGTGTGCCATAGAAGAAAGCTTGGGGTGGTGTTTGGGGGAGCTGTCCTCCCATTTGGTAGAGCGCATTTTGTTGCAGACTTCCCTCTTCATCAGGGGAAGCACTCTGCACAGAGGGAACACTCTCAGCACTCCAAACACTGTTTGTGCATTGATGTTGCATGGGAAAGTACTGTAATGTTCCTCGACTTTCCCAAATGCATTTCTGCCTTTTTGCTAGGGGTTAAAATCTCCTTTAGAACTCTTTAAAATTTGTCATAACAGGCATATTAAGGACGACCTTGCTGTTGCATGTTAACCTCTCCTGGGAGCATGGTAGCTCCCAGGATGTTGTAATGGGTCACGTGGCCAACATAATAAAAGAAGCGAGCCGCTTCCGGCTCGCCAGTCACTCCATCACGAGGCTCCAGCGTCGTATTTAAAGCAACATGCTGGTGCTGCGCTGCATGTGCTTGGCCCATCGACGGGGCCCAGCTGGAGGACGGTGCCCCTGCCGGGCAACGCTGTCAATGTGGGTTCCCCTAACCTTGTGAGGTGGGTTGGGGAGGCGACCCTGGCCTGGGTGCCCCCAGAGCTGGGGCCGCAGTGAGCTGGGTGCCCCTGGTTGTTATATATCATGGGGGCGATGGGAGGCCCACGCAATCACGCACACACTCTCTCCGCATACATTCAAGGAGCCACGCCGGAGACGTGTGGATGGTTGCGGCCCCTGGCGCGAACTGCCGCACGGGCCGTGTTTATTAACACTGCGCATGCGTGAGCCTCGTTATGGCTCACGCATGCGCCGAACAGCGTAGTAATACGCAACATCCCTCCTTTTCCCCCGAAACAAAGAACATGAACAAACATAAAATTACCAGTGCTCAAATACAACTTAAACTGTCAGTGTACCACTGATTACGGAGCAGGGTCCATAAGAAAGTCCTGGAACCTCTGCGGCAGCCTGCGGCCCGCCCGGCTCGGGTACCTGCGTGCTTCATCCGGAGGTGCACTGGGCGTCCCTGGAGTCTCGGGCGGTTCATCGTGTCTCAGCGTTGACTCAGCATTCTGCTCCGGGTCGGGTGTGACTGTCTCCTCCGGACTCGCAGTTCCTATGCGTTTGAAGAAGGACACGTTCCTGGTGACCGTCCCTCGTGCATTGGCAGCGGTGACCATAGACCCCTTGACGTGCGTCACCCCGAGTGGCTGCGTCTCATACGGTAGTGACAACTTTACCTCCGGCCTTCTGTTTTCGCACTAGCACGGTGTCACCCACGGCAATGTCTTTCTCGGGGAGCCTCCTCCTGGTGGTCTCTCTTTCATTCTGAGTGGCTCTCTCTGCTTGCACCTGCTCATTGTTGATCTCTCCCGGATGTTGACCTCCGATTTCTGGTAACAATCCTCTTGGCACCAGTTTGAAGTGCGCCTCTACCGGGGTGACCCCAGTGGACTGATGCGGGGTCGAGCGGTACTCTCAGAGAAATTCGAACAGGTTGCGTCTTAGATCTTCCCCTCCATTCATCGATATGCGGAACACCTTGTTGAGCATTTGCATAAATCGCTCTACCTCCCCATTTGCTCTTGGCCAGAGGGGTGTGACCTTTCGATGTTTTATCCCTCTTTCTTCACAGTAGGTTGCAAACTGCTGCCCTTTGAACGGGGCACCGTTGTCCGAGCACAGCTCCCTTGGGAACCCATGCGTGGCAAACATTTTCTCCAATGCCATGATGGTGTGTTCGCTGGCAGTGGACTCGGCTAGCTCAACCTCGGGGTATCGTGACCACTGATCGGTTACCACCAGAAAGTACATTCCCCGGCCTGTGGACCCAAAGTCGGCGTGTACCGTCCCCCATGGTTGGTCGCTCCTTACCATGGCTTGGATCGGCGGCCCCCTTTCCACCGGGCTCGCAGCTTGGCAGGGAATGCAGTTCTTCATGAACTCCTCCACTCTGCTTTGCAGCTCCGGGAACCAGACCTTTAGTCTCAAACAAGCTTTCATTTTGGCCATCCCCTGGTGGCCATTATGGGCCAGATGTAGGACTTTGTCAACTAATGTTCTCGGGATCACAATCTGGTGACCCCTCAGCAGGAGGCCGTCGTCCGCCACCGTCAGCTCGTGCCGCACCTTCCAGAGGACTTGCAGGTCTTTTTGAGCCCCGATGATCCTCCTGGAGTTGTCTTGCAGGACCTCACGCCACTCCCCGCTCGCTATCGCCTGCCTGATTTTGGTGATTGTTTCGTCCTTGTTTGATTCCTCTGCAATCACCTAGCGGGCCAGGGCAATGGGCAGTGCAGATTCGACAGCCAGGTGTACGGCCTCAACGCAGTCAGCCACTTCAATGGAGTCTCGGAGCCTCCCCGAGCCCGGGTGGCGGGACAGATAGTCTGCCGGGTTGAGTGTTCCTGGGCAGTACAGTAATTTGGCCCCATACTCCATTAGTGAGAACATCCATCGTTCAATGCGAGGTGGTGGCTTGGACGAGGTCCCTGATAGAATTGGGATTAGGGGCTTGTGATCCGTCACCACGATGACCGGTTTCCCCAAAATGTAAATGCGGAAGTGTTTACACCCCCACAGTATGGCCAAGGCCTCCCGCTCGATCTGAGAGTATCTCCTCTCCGTCTCGGTGAGGGCTTTGCTGGCATAAGCGACGGGCCTCATGGTTCCTTGATTGTCTGCCTGCATAAGCACTGCTCCTAGGCCCACGGGGCTGGCGTCGACCACAATTTCCGACTCTCGGTCCGAGTTGAAGTAAGCCATGGTCTCTTGCCCAGATAGGGTGTTCTTAATGTCATTGAACACCCGTTGCTCTTTTCCACTCCAGTTCCATGCGACGTCGTTCCTGGTGAGCGCTCTTAAGGGCTCCGATAGCGAGGCTAGGTCGCGGATGAAGCGACTGCAATAGTTCACAATCCCCAGGAAGCTCCTGATCTCCGCTGGGGATGTTGGTGGCGCGGCTTCACAGATGTCCTTCACTTTCTCTGGATCAGGGGAAATACCTCCAGCATGGAAAACGAAGCCAAAGAACTCCAACCTGTCTTTCAGAAACTCGCACTTTTCTTTGTGTAAAGTTAGACCTAGAGTGTGCAGTCTTTCCAGGGTGTTCTCTAGGCGCTTCAGATGTTCTGCTTCCGACCGGGCAAAGACCAGGATGTCATCCGACATGTTGATCACTCCCTTGAGTCCTGACAGAGCCCCCCTGATGGTGTTTTGAAAGACTTCCGCCGCGGACGAGACTCCAAAACGCCATCAGGGGTGCTGTGTCAAAACTGAGCCGCTTATATTGATATAACCCCTTGTGAGTTGTGAAGGTCGTAATGTATCTGGACTCGGGGTGTAACTCTAACTGGTGATATCCAGATCGTAGGTCCAGTTTTGAGAATATTTTTGCTCCCTGGAGTTCCCCGACGATGTCATCTAAGGTGGGCGTGATGTGGCGTTCCCTCTTGATGGCTACGTTGGGTAGCCTCATGTCCACGCAGATGCGCACCGCGCCGGGCTGTTTAGGCTTCGGGGCTACTACGATAGGGGAGACCCACGGGGTGGGGCCTTCCACCCTTTAGATGATGTCTCGGTCAACCAGGGATTGCAACTCCTTCTCCACCTGTGCTCTCAGATGGAACGGGATGCAACGGTGTTTGAGAGCTGTTGGTCTCACTGACTCGTCTATGTGGAGGCGTATTGGATCCGCTTTCAGCTTTCCTATGCCATTGAAGATTGTCTCGAACCATTGCAGTAGGTTCTCCAGATCAGCGCAATACACCGCAAATGAGAAGTGGACAAGGTTTAGCAATTCCGCGGCAGTGCAACTTAGGAGTGAGTGTGGGCTCACACTTGTGACAAAGAATCTTGCCTTGATTCTGGTCTGTCCGTGAGTCACCGGTGCTACGAACACCCTCTGAATGGGGAGTGTGTCCACCAAAAGCATATATGCGTGCCGTGGACTCTGCCAACCCTGGTGGGCCAGGCAACGTGTTGTATTGCTCGGTCGCTAGCACACAGACGGATGCTCCAGTGTCTATCAGGACTGGCGTGGGTGTTTCCCCAATGTTCACTGTGCACTTGGGCTGACGCCGCTTCCCTGGGCCTTTGGCGATACTGGAGATGAAGAAGATTCCGTCCTCTTCTTCCTCTTCTTCTGCGATGTTCAAGTCTTGCATGCCCTGTTCAATGGATGACACACCCCTAATTCTCCTAGAGGTGCCTCTGCCAACTCTCTCCGGACCCCTTGACGCTGCGACTGGTGTTGTTGCCCTGCACACTCTCGCATAGTGTCCTGGAGTGCCACACCTGCCGCAGGTTCTAGATTTGGCGGGGCACTCGCCTACATGTGGCAGGTCATATCCGCAGTATTGGCATGATGGAGCATAGCTGTGACCGGTGGGTGGGTCTCCACCTCTTGGCGCCCATCTTGTCTTCCCAGGTGCGTAGCGACTGACTGCAAAAGCTTCTTCCTCCTTCTTTGCATTAGTAGCGGTGTCCATTTTCGCCCCCCTGGCATCAGCCAGTTCATACGCTCTGACCATGTCTAGGATTTGTTGTAGGGTTATCCCAGGTTCTCTCAAAACCTGCCTCCGCAGTTTGCCAGAGCTGCACCCCTGCAGCAGCTGGTTACGAACCATCTCCTCTTCGTTACCCCATCTGCAGGAGCTTGCTAGGTATCGGAGTCGCGCACAGAACTTGTCCAACGATTCATCATCTCGCTGCTTCTCCGCGCCCATGACAAACCTGTCAAAGTCTACATTTGCCATGGGGAGGAAGTAATCTCTGAATGCTTGTTTCACCGCAACCTAGGTGGCCACAGGGATAGTCAGCGAGTCATAGATCTTGTGTACCTCCACCCCTGCCGAGTATAACATGATGGCGATTTTTTCTGCATCTTCTGTGACCCCCACGGCCGTGAAAAACATTTCTAGCCGTTTCACCCACAGGAGCCATTTCGGACCCAGCTTAGATGGAGGGCCAGTGGTATCAAATTCAGGCATGGGGCTTAGCGTGCTGTTCATCCTGTGTGGGATGGGGGCAATTGCACCATCCTGGTCATCTTCTTCCCCCATTTTGGTGAATAGCACTCACCAGTACTTGCTGGACACCTTCTGTGGCTGCTGGGCTGGTGTGCTGAGTCCCCTTTTCGATGTGGTGCTTCTCTTGCACCCTTTTCTCCTCCTGATGACTTGTGCCACAGCCCTGTAGAAGTGAGGGCTGTGGGATTTCCAAAAATTGCTGCTGGGCAAAGCAAAAGTGCAAGTGGCGCACGAGCACCCTCACGGGCCGCTACCACTGCCTTTCACGTGTTGACCAAGATGGCCGCCGGCCATACGTGTGGACTCGTGTAAACGCGAGTCAACGTTCTTCTCATGGAACGTTGCCGGAGCGGAGGATGGCTCCCGCGCCGTCCTCGTCACCAGTGTTATGTATCGTGGGGGCGATGGGAGGCCCACGCAATCACGCACACACTCGCTCCACATACATTCAAGGAGCCACGCCGGAGACGTGTGGATGGTTGCGGTCCCTGGCGCGAACTGCCACACGGGCCGTGTTTATTAACACTGCGCATGCGTGAGCCTCGTTATGGCTCACGCATGCGTCCAAAAGCGTAGTAATACGCAACACGGCAAAGGTGTGTGGAGCTCCGGTGATCCGGAGTGGGTGGGATGAGCCCCCACTCCTGAGTCAGCAGCGTGATCGCCGCACCAGTGTGTGCACTGTCGGGTGCTTCCCGACATGAGTATGGGGCTGCCCGGTGACCCAGAGCAGCCCCCAACACTTGCTACCAATATCGGACCACAACAGTCTGCTGACCTCCTCGGGCACCAGACCCTGCGCACGCATGGATTATGGGATCTGATTCATAGATGCATTTCAATTGGGTGAACCTGACACATGTAGGCACATGGGAGCTAGGTTGCACAACATTTGCACTGCACAATGGGGCCTTAAAATGGGCATGTCACATTGGCACGTAAGGTAAACTGCATATTGTTTTAAGAACGGGTCTTCTCAGCAAATCATAATTGAAAGATGCCCATTAGTATTTGAGTCTGCCTCTTGCAATCTACTCCGAGCCAGCAGGACGCAAAGGTATCCTGTTAAAGTTGCATAAATATTTATGTGATGGATGCATTATCTTAAGGTGATGTCTCACCAGCAATGTGGTTACTACATTTTTCTTTTACAAACTTAATAGTGTTTACACCTTCTCGTCTCAACCTTCTCTCACTTCTCAATATCATTTTCAATCAAAACATGTAATGTACGTTTCATTTACATTGAATGATGGAAGTGTGACATTTAAAATCACAGTTATGTGTGTTCATCTTCTGTAGGAGCATGTTGGCAGTGTGTTTTTTTTTAAATGAGTTTTGTTGATTTTTTAAATTCAGTTGTATGACCACTAAAACAGGGTCGCAAAATATCACATTCCTACATTTTTAGTAGGCACAGCAAAAGGTATGCAAACAGGGAAGCGAAGGATATCAGAGGCGTACACAAACACAATTTCGCATTTTATTAAACCTGTAGTACAATTTTCTCATTTGAATATTGCTTGAAGGAAATCCTTTCTGTTTTAATTCACTCCCGCTATAAGCTCATTGTTCAGCTTTTCGTTTCAAAATATATGTCGGCGAATTAACAAGCCCAGACAAAATCAAAAGTCATGTAATTTAGTACATGTGATGAAAAATAATAATGGGGGACTAATTTGGCTGAAGATGGGCGATCATATCCTGGGAACTTTGTCCGGTCAGCACATCCAGTGAACCAGAACAGGTGCAGGGTTTTCTGTTGCAGTTTATCAATTGAATGTATATCTGTCAAATTGTTTTGAAAGTGATGTGGCCCGTAGTAAATTGGAAATTGGTTGTGAGAAGTGGGCTGTCATAAATCAGTCTGGGCCTTTAATTGATGCAATCGAAAAGTCTAAAAATGTACTTCCATTCTAGCACTGGTTCAACTCCAGATTATCCCATTCATTTGAGACAGGAAATTACCTTTAGTACCATGTCAACTCTGTGCAACCATGTTCTCTACTGTGACTCATTGTAAACAAGTGGGCACTCGTTCTCAAATGGACTCATTTGTCCTGGGAAACCCAGAGGGGAGAACTATACAAATTAACTGATGCAGGAGCCGATAAACAGCTGGCTGTCCAGTGATGCCCATCTGCTTCATGCCAGTTTCTCATCGGAATTGAAAATGCTATGCTTTGTTGTCATGCCCCACTGTGCATGGCAGACAATTATTATATGATAATCATGTTTCAAGGTCCATGCACAAATACCAGAAAAATGTTGATTGCTGAATAAAGGTGTGTGACATTACAAGCTGTGATGAAGCCTTCATCGACAGCCAGGTCTGAAGGATTGTTGTTCTTCATTTTTGTTTTTTGTTTCATTTTTATTTTCTATGATTTAGTTTGGCATATTGTTCAACAATATAATGGTGTGAACTGAATGTTCTCCTGTCCAACTGCCACGGGTTACCACACAGTGATATTTCCACTGTGATCTTGTCATTAAAAAGAATTGACCTTTGTCTAAGAGACGCACTGAACTTCATGTTACGTACAGTTACTTGGCCAGGGTTGCTTGTTGCTTTGTAGACGAGGATAGGTGGCTTCATTTGAAACATCTTCTTGGCATTCGCTCAGAATTTCTTCTCCCATCTCACTGCATGGCTTTATCACACAGTGACATCACCACTGTGTTCTTGCAATTAAATAGAATTGATCTTTGTCTATGCAACACAATGTTCTTTATATTACTTATAGGCCAGTGTTGCTCATTGTTTTATAGACGAGAATGTGTGGCTAATTGGAAATATATTCCTGACTGTCAACCAGAGGAGTCTTTTTAATAGTGTACTGAGGCCATCTCAACTCTTTTTCACACCATCATTTCGGTCCCATTCTGGTGTATCCAAATATGTCTGTAAGACTTTATTTAGAATTATTAGCTCATTTTTGTTACCAATACTATACAAGAACTCTGCGTATGTCTGACTGAGTGTAATGCAAAAGTAATTCAGTGCCAGATAGGCATCTCAATGTCTGATAGCACTGGAAATGTGTCCTAGTCGAGCAGGCTGAAAACGTGTTTGAATTTGTCCGATTTCTACCTGCAGTTACTGCATGCTGCATATATCATGGATGTACCATGGATGTATGCAGTAATCTTAGGGTCCACACATTATTGCGGGATTACCGCCGGCAGGGCAATAACGGCAGGCGATTTTCAGAAATACACCATGGTACATTTGCAAAACGCCAGGTTATGTATTTTTCCATTTGTTTTTCATTTTCCACCCTTGCTTTAGGAATACATGTATCGTATAGTACTGTACCATTTTGTATGCACAGAAGGGTAAACACTGACCCATGAGTGCATCAGACTAAAAGGGGGGTGAAAAATCGGGCAACACAGATGTCAATGTATTCAGCGTTTTGGGGTTCCTCTGCAGATTTTCCTTTCCTGAAGTGAAAGAACACTCACATGAAAATATAGGGACTCAGTAACTTATGTGTTTCTAAAGTAGTAATAATTATAAAAAGGTATATTAAAAAAATCCTAAAAACAAAAATAAATGCAAGAAAAAACTGGAAGTCAATGGATGCAAAAACAGAACGATCAAATCTAACGTCTGTAGACAACAAACATGTAGTAAAGCTACATCTTGGAATTGCACTGTGACTTCCGTCATATCTATAAAGTAGGAAGTGTGCACAATGAAACTTGGAGTTGATCAAGAATTCGCTGCATCTTTTCTGTCTTCTAAAGGAATGAAGGCAGCGTGTGATGCTTCTGTCAAGAAATCTACATCTAACTTCTGGTGAAATTTGTGTAGAATATTGGGGGTGGGAGATAAGTCTCCTCCTCTAGTATCACATGCAAAATGATGGCCCATTTGTGTGCGTCCATGCCGTGTGATGAACATACGTTGAAAAGGTTAGTATGCAATTCGAGGACATTATCTTCTCAAATAGTCTTTGTCTATCATGTTCACAGATGTTTCTTAATAGCATCTAATCCTAGCCTCTATTGGAATCCTTCAAAGGTCTGCTGCTCTCCGATGTTAGTTGTGAGGCTTCCAGGGTAAGTTTGCATTTTCTCACTGGACCCCTCTCTGCCAGACTCGTCTGCAGAATTGGCTCACTCCCTGACAGATAGTAAGAGAAAAACTCAGTGAGTGACTCAAATACTCGGAAGAGCCTGACAGAGTAAAAAACACAGATAGAGGCTCAACACCTGGTGTATAGGTCATTTATCTATCTATATATATAGCCACTTAAAAAAACTTTGTTAAAGGGAGGTTATGGTTAAAAGGAAAACTGAAAAACTCCATGAATTCACCAGTTATGGTAAGCTAAGCAGCCAAAACTAGCAGCACAACTGTGCACTGCTAAGGCTAACACACAGGACATCAAAGATGACATCACAAATATCATTGATGACATCACTAATGACATCACATATCTGGGCCTCTTGTTTTTGTTCACTACCAGTCAGAATATTAATATTCGAATGGTGCTATATATATATATAGACGTTAAACTTGTCGTATGTGTTTAAAGTACTTTCCTTAGGGTTTGCTCTCAGCTCATGGTGCACATACATGGGACAATAAGCAGGCCTCAAACACACAATTCATTTGTATACATGAAGATGAACTTAAACGTTATTAACATTTTCTGGTGATGCTGTTTCTTTCTTCCTCACTTCAGTTTTTCTGTATGTGCCTCTGATTTGTATGTATTGTGGATCTTCATATATATTGTTTGTACTAGCACAAGTGTGCAGTAAGTCTTGAATTGTTTGCTAATTATTACATGTTTAACATTACTCAAAACTCTGATAAGGTAGCATTCATTATTTTACTATCCAAAATTACAAGATTATAAATATGGTACCTCTATGGTGCATGCTGCAGCCATTGCCTATGTTTGTGTATGATTAGGTTCCTGTACAACACTCCAATATAATGTTTTGTTTAGATGAGTACATTCTTTAATAGATTAAGTAGTTCATGATAGGTCTCCAGATTACCCCTGACATTGCGTTACAGACATTATAAACACAACCCCTTGTATGGACTCTTCATCAAAATAAATTTCACCTTGTATCATCATTTTTAACACTTCTATACACTTTTTGCAACTTTTACCACTGTTTTTGCATTCGTCGACATCTACGAATGTCTGACGTCATCGCTCACTTTTTGGACAGTGTCATGTGACCGCACGTGCAGCCATGTGATATCATAACGTGATCGCATTATAACGTGGTCGCGAACGCGTCCACACTTCGCAATCGGGTCCGTGATTCGCAGACAGTTCGGAACTGCACTTTCTACTGATCAAGCAGCGTTCAAACTCAAAATGTACCCTTGCACTGCTTCTACACCTATTATTACTCATTATCCACTAACAATCTAAGACACAGCACATACTTGGAAGAATATTAGCACAACTGCTATTTATCTTAAAAATGCCATCCCTTCTTCCCAAGAGCCACCATCACCACTACCAACTGCAGGAGGAACACAACAAAAAAAGTGCAGCACTTCCACTTCCAAAGATAATGAAGAGGACCAAGAAAAGGAGGTAGACAAAGTGCATCATGGGTGTGGCAGTTCTTTTAGGAAAAAGGGAATAAAGGTGCACACTCTAGATTTTATGGTTTAAATAGATATAAATTTAAGGATTAAAGGTTAAGGATTTTTGGGTGCGAGGGAGGAAAAGCAGTCCTGGCACAGGGCCACAAAAATGTAAGAAAGTGAGAAAAAGAGGATCCAAAATGTAACCCTCCTTCCCCCCGACACCTTTAAATTGTGTCGATATGACGCCTAAACATTGATTCAAAACAACTTGTACATGGTTCAAAGTAAGAATTTACAATTTGAAAGCACATGTGGCTCTTTCTAATAATACAATCAGATGTATGAATATTACAACAAGTGTTGTTTATTCCTAATGCCAAGAGTAGAGAAGATTGAATTCATTGAGATGGCTGACGGGTTTCGAGATACCAATTCTCTTCTTCTTGAGCCATAAATCATACATACGAACTAAAATGTAAAGAATACAAAGGAAATATAATCAGGGTTCTAAAGCTCTCAAGTCAAGACCGCAGTCTGTATCTAGTGCACATTTACTCATTTATCATGGACTGTAAGTCACCATTTGTACAAAGTAACATAGCCCCAAGGCAACAACCAGTTTCTGTGTGGACATTTCTAATAGTATATGGTGATTATTCAAAGCCACAAACAACCCAATCTACGCATAGCCGCCATGATCAATTTAGATGGAATGAAAAAAATGGAGTTGTCCTTGTAGAGTTAGATAATGCCCTATGGGCTAGATATAAGCTCACCATTAATGGGAGGATCCTAAATCCTATTGAGTTTGATGATGTGAAAGGGTAGTGAGGGTTCAATCAGTCATAGGAGACTCCATCGGGCATCAATTACACAGGAGCCCCAGGTCCTACAATAAGTGGTGTAGGGAATTAATTATATTTAAAGTAGCACAGAGCAGCAGCTTATTCATTGTGGACAAAACAGATAGTTAATTATGTACAAAGAATGGGCACAGGGCTGTAACATAATTGGCACAGATTAGGAGCAGTTCTTTGACACTGTTGGGAATGTACCAAACACTAAAGCTACAAAAGTCAAATGCACTACTTAGACATGGACTATCTGGATAGTACTCCTACGGGACCACATACGTGTGCCACCTCACCCAATCCAACCACTGCAATTCTCTCAGAAAGGCTGTTCCTCTCTTAGAAAATAGTAGGCTATCTTCCTCCACCTCATATTGTGCAACCAGTACCAAAACCACACAGCCTACTTTTGTGGGGCACAAAATCCCACCACCTACCTTGCAAGCAATAAATGAAGCTGTTGATCCATATCTTTCACAAGATGCTCCTGGAATCTCACTAAATAGCGACTCCTCCCTATCCTCATAGCTGATTGCACCTTGGCCTCAGACTTGCTGCCATCCAATCCCTCAAACTTGGTTTACACCTATAATATCGCCATCCTGTCAGCAATCAATGCCATTGCTCCACTCAAACTTCACAGAGCTGAACCATCTACAAACAGTAACTCTTGGTTCACACCCTGTCTTCAAACCATGATAACCAAGAAATCCTCCCTGGAAACTGACTGGCTAAGATCTCCATCAATAGCTAACAAAACCAATTTCCTCCACTTCTCCAAGGAATGCAAGCACACCATCCTCACAGCCAAAGCAAATGCCCTCTGAAACAGGATCTCCAATGCCCAATCCCAATCATGCAAACATTTCACTATCCTATGTGAACTTGAATCACCCATCACTCCTACATCCAAATTCACCAAAGAAGCTACCTGGTGCCAAAATAGCCAAGACACCCTCATCAGCAAGATCGCCTCCCATTGGATGAAAATTGAAATAAAGAGAACATCTATCCTTGCGAAAACTAGCCTAGTCTCTCCCTGCCACCTACCCCCCTCTCCACTGTCCCCACCTTTAGCTTCATGACTATTACTGAACCAGAAATCTTCATGCTCATTGCTGGTCTGAAGCCTTTTCAATGCCAAGGTGACACCTGCTCAACTCCCCTTATCATCACCTCAGCGCTTACCCCTATCATCACCCCATTTCCCAATTCCTCATTTGCCAACAGGACTATCCCATCCAACTTCAAGGAAGCGTGGATCTTACCACTCATCTAAAAAGCTTCCCTCGACCCCACCATTCCTACCAATTACAGGCCTATCAGTACAGTTCCTTTGCTTCTAAAAATCTTACACTGGGCTGCCTACATCCAAACACAAGCCTACCTGGAACTATGCAAGATCTTCAGCCCACGACCGTCAGGCTTCTGTCCAGACAACAGTACTGAATCTGCCCTCCAGAACCTCGAAAACCAGTTGGACAACATCTGCAATGCTGGTAACCTTGCCCTCCTCCTACTGCTAGATCTTTCAGCTGCTTTCGACTTGGTCAACCACGAAACTCTCTGTCACCACCTGAATACAGCAGGCAAATTCTCCCCTATAGCCACCAAATTGATTGCCCCATTCCTTACCCACAGAACGGCGTGTCTATGTGGCTAGCACAGCAGCCCTCCCAACTAAAGTTCCCTGTGGTGTCTCACAGGGCTCATGGTTTCACCAATCTTGTACAATATGTATAAAAAACTATTTTTCGGCCACCTCTGTGTATCTCATACACAAACTGTGCTGGTGATGCCCAGATCCTCATCCCTCTCTCGGGCATTTTTTAACAAGATTCCACTCATAGCAACAGAATTGATGACACTATTGAAACTGGTATGGCCACACACCAACTCTGTCAATGACAAGATAGAGATCCTGATTGTGGGCCTTCCTCACATCTAGCCAAAACTGACCCAGCCTAGTGTGTCTTCCCCATTGGTACTTGCACCATCCCTGTCTCCTCTTCCTTTAAAATGCTCAGTGTTTGTCTTGATTCTAGCCTAAGCATAACCCAACAGATCAACATAATTGCATCCTCAGATGCAAATCCCACAAAACTCCTTAACGCATCCAAGCACCCCCTTTCCTCCCAAGACCATCTGACATTAGCCAGAACAGTTATTGGCTCCTGGCTTGATTACTGCAACTCCCTCCTCGCAGCCATATCAAAGTGTAACCTTAACAGGCTCCAGACTATCCTGAACAATGCCGCCATCTGGGCCTCTTTGAATCTATCTAGGTGTTACCATGTCTCAACTCATAGAAAAGCTTTGCAGTGGCTACCTGTCGGAGAATGGATAAACTCTAAAATTCTATCAATCTCTCACCACTGCCTTTCTAACTGTGCACCACCTTAACTTTCACAAAGGATCTCCAAGAGCAACCCGCATAGACCTACTAGACCAATCTACAGCCACAGATTGACCACCCTGCGCTTCAGATGCACTAGAGCTGGGGGTTCTAGTTTTCCAGTTATTGCCATGAGACTGTAGAACAACTTACCACCTCACCTATGCTTTGAGCCCTCATAATGGCCTTTCAGAAAACAATTGAAAACTATCTAATTCCACTAATTGCTGTGTTGGCCTCCCTCGAAAACACTTGAAGCTATCCTTACCCCATTGACACAGTACCTGTTCAGAGAACTGTGCAACCAACCACTGAAAACTCTCGAAAATTCTATCAACATCTTACCTGTCATAATAATGAATAACCAATAATCCTCAGCCTTTCCTTCTCCCCCTTTCCTCTCTCCCGTTTTTTGTTTTCTCCCTGCCCCCTGTGAATCACAACTAGCGCTGTGATGCCTGTGGGTTTTGTGTGCTTTATAAATGTAAATTTAAATAAATAAACTAGAACATTTGGTGCTCTGGACCCTCTGGTCTTCGAATGTATGCCTCTGGATAATCCCAGTAACCAAACATAAAACCAGAGGTGACTGGGATTTTTTAGTAGCAAGCCCCATGTTTGGAATGCTCTTCCCCATAATCTTCAGTCGCTTCCATCCCTGCTGACCATCCGTAAAACGTTCATAACTTTCTACTTAGCCTGTCATCAAAATAGGAGCCAGAGCATTCACCAAGGATGGCCACCGCTCTGGGGTAATCGGCAGTGATGCGGCCACTGGGTTTTTATGGGGACTAACCCAAACTATAAATGATTGACAACTGCAAGAATAATGATACTATAGTGCACCACGTGCTGCATCATTTTAGTTTTACTTTCAGTAGGAATCGTACAAAAATGTCAACCTGGGAACTGCGACGGCCGAAAATGCCGACTTTTTGTTTTCTTTTTAACACCTCCCTTACACCATATATATATATATATGTTGGGGGGTTAAGTGTATAATATTAATATGGGGGGGGCTATGAGGGTCTCCCCCCGCATATATATGTGGTGTAAAGGGTTAAAAAAACTATCCCCATTTTTGGCCGTCGCAGTGATCACATAGATCCCTTTCAGTAGTATGGTCTGCAGTGGTGTAATCGCCACAATTGTTATAGTGAACTGTTTGGCTGTGACAATTTGATTTCCGCAACAGAATATATATGTAGGTATAAATAAGAGAAGGTGTTATGCAGGCATGAGGGGGATGGCAGTGGGTTTGCTCCTGGAACAGAATTCATTCATACATATCTATTAGTACATACAGAAAGAGCCAATGTAAACAATCCTTCAATAGTCTGAACAAAATGAAAACATATCAAATAAATGTAGTCTAAAAGCAATATGCATTGCATTCCAAATCACAACCAGTAATCTGAATATTATAATTTGCACCGCTTGTGACATTTTCCCTGAAGGGAACATATCACGCGACTTGTGTTTAATGTTAATGTTCATGTTAAAGGGATTTGTACCGGGCACCGTCACCAGCGGAATTGGACCCCAGGTGCTCAGACGGATCTGAAAACAAGAGGCGGGGTGGGTTAGTTGGGTGAAGAGGGAATAGGAAAGTGAGAGAAGTGGTGTGCTGTTGGCAGCTTCAGTTCTGTTTTCACCATCTGCTGAGCTTTGGTGTGAATATCGGACCGATGCAAGAGCTTGTGTGCTGTTGATGTGGTTTATGTGTTGTTTGTTTGTTGTTGCAGTGTGGTGAAGTGTGTGCGGTTTGCTGAGCACGAAGATGGTTGTGTGGGTTTTCGTGTGCGTTAGGTATGCAAAGATTAGAGCTCAGGGTTAGTGGGTTATATATCTTGTTGTATGTATCCGGTTGTCCTATAGGTAGTCATATTTTCCACTTTCCTTTACTGTCCGTCTTATTTTATGAGTGATGGTGTGGCATGTTCCCAGTTGTGTGTTTTGAACTTAGTGTAATAGGAAGGGGCGTGTCTTGTCCCCCACTCTGGTATCTGGTATCACTTTTAAAGCCTTTTTGATAATATACTGTGAATCGGTGCAATCTACCGAACTCATGAGTACCTCTCAATGCAATAAGAAAGATTAAGAAAATAGTGGTTGTCTCTTTAACGTTAGATATGTTGCAAAGTGTTTGTGCAGAAAGAATGCAGGCAGGCGCGGCAAGGAGAAACAGTACTTGTGCATTCTAATTCAATACTATATTTTTCATGATCAGATATTGAAAAGAAGCCTGCATTGATAGTTGCTTTGGGCAACCCATCTTTGTTTACTGGCAGTGTGTGGCTTTTTGATTGTGTTTGTTCCCGGGAGCTTTCACAGGCATCCAAACCGCTCTAATGTTCTTAATTTCAGTCTGGGATGAGCAGCTGTTTCCCAGCAGACTGCTCGCTAGACATTAGAGGCAGCCCATGTGAGTCACGAGCCCAGCAGTCAATAGAAGACATATCCGGTTTCACGTCATGCCATGCAGTACGTGTGCTGCTTAACTAAGATCAGCATAATCAAAGAAAGCCACATTTTGGACTTCCTTGCAGTTATAACTTTGAACAGACATTTATAGTACAGGGAAGGGGATGGATATAAAATGGAAGCACGCTACTGGCAAGCTTTGTTAGAGGCGTTATTACGGCACGGTAAGCATAGCAATTTACAAGCCACATTGAGCTTGTACAAATTAGATACTTAAGATGTTTTGATACAATGTAATGACCTGGAGGAAGAATGATACAGAAAGGTGCAGTTTGCTCTAGGATTAATGTATCCTGTGCACTGGGATGCAGTACACCCCCCTCCCGACCCCACACGTACTTTCCATGTTACAAAATGTTTCCCTCAGAAACCTTTTGCCAACCCTCAAATGACAGAAGATGCCATGCAAGCAACGCGGCTGCAAGATTTGGTTGTGTACACAGCTATGATTGTCTACAAATCAACTAGAAAACTGTCAAACGGATTCCAACACTGCATCTGTTGGGTCGATACTGCTCGAAACGCAGGTTGGTCATCACAAAGAATGATCGCCAGTTGGGCATGCTAGTTATGAAGGCATAAGGGTACCATGTGCCCAACATGGCCGAGGCAGGAAGACACGAGGAAGCCTGCACTCCCCTTTTCCCAACCTAATGCTCCACCAGTTCCACCATTTTCTTGTCAAGACGAGTCTGTTATGATGGGAGGGGCTTCACATTAGGACGATGTGCCCATTGCTATCACGGATTATTAGTTCTTCGGCTCAACTGATAGGTGCACTGGAAAATTACCAATTACATGTTTTCCTGTTTTTGGTCAAACTGTGTTGCCAAAAGTGAATGATCAATGGAAATGTGGTATTTCCTTGTCCTTATTAACACACGTGTATGTACCATGCAATGCAGCCAGAGTCAATGCCAAATACAATGTAAGTTCCTGTGCTCACATCATGACTTGCATTATCTTTTCTGCACTGTAGAATGTCAGCTGGCTGCCCTTCCCTATCCATGAAAACCCATTTGATTTGCTAAATGTCTGGTGTCTGGGTGAGCTAGACACCTTTTAGGATTTAAAAATCTAGGAATGGAAAAGATGAATTAGCACTATCAATATATTTTTCTTTGTAACATCTCATGTCATTACCTTTTTTTTTTTACCGCTGAACTTTTATCTGGGTACCACCAGGATATTTCTCCACATTTCAAACAAGTAAGCATTGACATATTATCAATTTATCAGTGTATTATGGTCAGAATTAACATTATGGGTGGTTTTAGGGTAACAGTAATGGTCTAAGCATCTAACAAATTCTAATTACAATAGACATTTATATTGGCGTAAAGGTAACACATTTTCATGTGTTTAAAGGAATAAAACATATTTTACAGACTGGGAGGTAAATGCTTCCAGAACCTTCCACTGTGGATATTCCTGACCGTCAGCACAGGCTCTCTTCACTGAGTAGATGCACATACTTAGGCGGGTTCTTCATTATCTGAGCAGAGCATGCACTGCACACCAGTATACATGGACTAGTGCCCTCTGGGTGGTGAAAGGACTTTTTGACCTGTGCATCAATGAGAAGCCAGAATGTGAAGCAGTTGATGGGGTGGCAATAGAAACCCTGTACGTGTCATTGGGCTCCCCATGGCACTGTTTGCAACACTAACAACTTTAGTGCTGTTTTACTATCCTTAAAAAAAAAGAAAAAAACCTTTTCAAAATATGTGGTTCCACCAACTGGGCTTAAAGATGCATAGGGGTCCATTCCCTATCAAATTTTCATAGATCACTTGGTCGGGAGTCATATCACATGTGAAAGGACACAGGCATGTGAAAATGAGCACTGGCCATTCTCACAAGGCATTGCCATGGCCCGCTACAGGTGGCTTTGGGAGCATGGGGCATGGGGCATGTCCTGGGTAAAGTGATCACTGGCTTTTGCCACTTGCCATGTCCAGTGCTCTTCATGGGTACCTCTGTGGGCCTAATGGATGGTCTAAGGTCCGGTCCCCAGGAATGTGACCTAAGGGAAAGCCTAGTACCACCCTGGATTTGCACAGGGGACTGGTACATGTACAAATGCTATTCCATGACCAAACTAATCACTGAGCATGGTAACAGGCCATGACTAGAGCTTCTAACAGTTGGATTTCAGGGGCTAGCATATGCCAAAAGCCATTTCTTGGGCCAAGTGACTACTTGCCATGACTGCAGGGCTTTGCCGGTTGCCACGGTTCTATGACTTTAGTTTTTATGTATTTACTGCGTGGGACTGCTCAGCACATTAAATACATTAAAGCTCTCCTTCCATCGCCACCCGGCCCCATCCTGACCTGCCTCTTTGAAGGGTGTGGCCCCACTTCACCCCCACCTACTTCCCCTTGCCACTGGCACCAACAAAGGAGGGTTCCACTCTGCCTTCACCGCTCCTTCTAACCCGCCCCCGCCCACCTCCAACCACATCACAACAAACTGGCGCGTGTCTCTTGCTGCTGATCCTTGTTGCCCTGGCACCAAAAGCCCTTCACCCACCACGCCCAACCGCCTCCCAACACAAACAGGGATGCATCTTCCCGTGGCACAGTTCTTTGCCATACTTCAAGTGCCTCACGGTCAATACCAACGCTGTACTTGCAGCGTGCCAATGGCAGGTCACGGTTGCCACTTTGGGTGCTCCGTGCTGGCCTGGGCATGTACAAACATCATTCACTAGGAAAAGCACACCATCTGTACTGTTGATACCATTAAAAATGTACACATTCAGTGAAAAGTTTCAGTGAACAATATATTGCTGTTACACTAATATGTTAACATGTATATGCATATGGTTAAAATATGGTTTGCCACATTGAATTAAAATGATGTGCTAGCTAACAGAGCACTAGGCTACCCGAGAATGTGGTCCTCAGTCACAATAGCGTTTTTGAATGGGAAAGCCCTGTTGAAAAACACTTTGTAAATCAGGCCCTTTGTCTCCTTACAAGAGACTTGATTTTGGACTTGATGGCTAAACGGTAATCACCTAAAAATGAAGGGCCTAATTCATGGAACGTTTTCCTATGGGATTGCGCCATTATAAAACACTTCCATGAATCAGGCCCTACATCACTTAAGATAAAAAATACCCTTAAAAACTTTCAATAAAATGATTACTGTACTTAGAGCTTGAATAAATGAAACTGTGGTTTTAGGAATGGTATGCAAGCGTCCAAACAATTCCAAAAAGTTCATACATAAATTACACACAAAATGTATAGCAGTCTCACAACGTGAAAAGTGAATAGAATTGAACACACCGACAGCACTCAGGTATTCCCTTTTGAAACAGTAGAAGGCGTGTCAGAGTGCCTTGGGCGCTATAGCTGCAATTCAGCAACGGAAATGTTAGATAAAACGTGCTTAATTAAACTGCGGCATGCCGCAGAATCAGGAAGATGGGAATATATACATGATTTTGAATGTGTGATTGTTGCTATTTTGTCCCTTTACTGTTTAGATTTGAGCATCCCTACTGCCACAAAATGTACGATTAAAACATTGTTTTAACTGCCCTCCTGCACGTGTATATCTACTGTTAATACCCACTACAATGTTGGCTCTAGCATTACACAATGATACCAAGCAGGCCTTAAATGTTAGGATACAATGTAGAATCATGAGTGATCGTTACATGCATGAGTAGGCCATATGAGTAAAGTAACATGCGATGATAGTTTGCCATTGCAAGTAATACAATGTTTGGATTAGTGCTTAAACAATGTTAACACACGATTATTTTTAAATGATAAATGATTATGCAAATTCTGATGTAATTTTAATTACTGAAATGTTTTTTGGAGTGAGTTTAAATGTATAATTCTAGAAATGTATCTGGGCTATGCTCGCCGCTTTTATGGTGCCTAATCATGTTTATATTGATTGATTAATAAAGTATTCATAATATTAACCAAACATATTACATTGTATGATGTGCAGGTTATATTTGCAATCTATTTGAAAAGAGTATATTGGATGTCATATGTACAAGATTAAAGTCTATTGTGAACACTGAACAGTTTGAGACTGCATACGAAACATTTTAAAATTAAAACACGGGGTATGGCCTAACACCGTAGATTTGATTTAATTGACATTGTTATGTATTCTTGTGTTTACACATGATTAAAATATGTTTCGCAACATAATCTTCATTTTATCCCCCAGCCTGAGGTCACAGGAATGTGCCTTGAGACAACATTAACAATCAAAACCCTCACATCCTTCATGGACAGACCATTCACACGAACCCCCTACGTTAAATCCATTGCAAGAAGCTGCTTAATCCACCCCTGAGTCATCCGTGACATCATGACATACAATACATTCTCATTCAGGACAATGGCCATCATCACACTAATACTCTCTAGCATCCACTATGCCAACAGCCTCCATCAGAATCTACAAGAACATGTATTACATCACCAATTACGAGCCCAAACAATCATTCTAATACTCCACAAATGATAAGCGAGTCACCCTAACACTGCAGACATTCCAATTGTCTATTTCAGGATGCACCTGGCTGGCTGTATTAACTACCTAATGATAAAGGAAGTGTCCCAGAAACCCACCACATAGAAAGCTATCCACAACAGGATGAATCAAACGTTTCATTCCAGCAATGTGCCCTTAGTAGCAGTCTCTCACTTCAACGAGAAACACCAAGTTGAATCCCCGTAATCATTCTCGTCAACCATGCTATACAACTCAATGCACATGTTTTGTGCAAAGGAAGACCATAAAGGCTTCAGAAAATCCTTCAAAATAGGGCTGTTCATAAGACTGCCGTAGGCAAACATGCGCAACACCCCCCGAAAGCCGGACCAATCTGACCCTTTCAACCCCAAGCTAGGATTGGGAGACACCGATAAATGCACAGATGAACTGTTATAGGCATGCGACAACCAACAGGCAGACCACTGCAAATAAAGAATTTGGAAATGACAAACCAAGTTGAAAAAGAGAGAGAACCAATTGGGATCAGCTGTGCTGAGTTATGTAATGTGCCTGTGCACAAGGCTTAAATGAAGAACATCTCTGAGACTGGACTTAGTTGGGTCAATATAGCCAACACTTTATCTCCCCCATCAGATTTAAGATATAAGACACCAATGCCAGCCTGCGATCTTCATAAAATGGAACTCAGAACAATAGGAACACGTCACCCCAATAAATAACACTACCATAGAAACTCTGCTTTCAACTCAACAGCATACTAAAACTCAACTGTTTCAGTGTAGACATAAACCCTAATAACAGTTTACCTCTCTCCTTCCCAACTCTCAATCCCTCCATCACAATAACCTCATCAAAGTCCATCATAGCTCACTGAATGGCCTTCCACATCTTTAGCTATATCACATAATAATAATAATAATAATAATAATAATAATAATAATAATAATAATAATAATAATAATAATAGTAGTAATAATAATACGTTATTTATAATGCGCTTAATACCCAGAGGTTTCTAAGTGCAGACACGGGGATTGAAGCTGTGTTGCTCCTTGTTGTCTTGTTTCCAATGACGGACGCATTGTACCTAAGCTATCCTCCCGAGACCTCCCAAGACATACCCAATCCCCATCTCCATCATTGCATCTTATCCCAGCAGTACTACCATTGTCAGGTAATAAATAGATTGTGGGTTTTCCTCTCTGAATCAACATATACCCAACTGTGATTACCACATTATACACATACTTTTGGCCTGTAAGCATCAACAATTCAGGTTTCACACTTACCTCTCTCTCTATCCCCATAGCCTCAGCATGTCTCTTTTCCTGCAGAACCAAGCACACTGATGAGGCCAAATATGGCAGCTTTAAGCCGATCAGTACTGCCGCCACATCAACCTCATCAAAGTCCTTCATATCTGACTGCATTACCTGGCACACCTTTAGCTTCATCAACACCCGACTCCATACCAACAGCAATCACTAAGTGTCCAGTACTGTCATAAAATAGACCTCGAGTTTTGATTTCTGAATAAACAAATGGACAAGTGCCATCGCTGCAAACCACATGGAACCATCCAAGCATTAATGACACAGCTGCTTCCGGCCTGCAACCTTCAATGTCACCGGTTTCATACTTACCTCTCCCGCTGTCCCCATAAGCACAGCCCATCTCTTTTATTGCAGAGCCAAGCATAATGAGGCTACCAGAATTATACGGGTGACATGCTCAAGACCACTTGACATTACATTATATATACATTTTATTCAATATATTTCTACTCACGAATCATCTTATTAGTAAATGACCATTTAAGAAATAATTAGCTACTCTTAGGCAAACAATATACATAAAACCTATGATCCTCATTAGGAGTTGGGTATTATGTCTACATGGAATGCTGCCAAACTCAAATTACATAGCTGTCACTCGAATTGGCAGCAAACCTACCAGAGTATGAGTGGCAAACTGGCGATGATAATACCCATTAATTGAGTCCCACAGGATTTCCATTGATGTTAGGAGCATTTATCATGTATGGTAATTCTACCAGCAGTGTTTGTAGAAAATGTGCAGGACAAACCTTCGACCAAGTGTTCTAAGTGTTTTTTTCCATTTAACCTGCAAACTCTGAATGTAGTACTGCTGTCAAAGTGGTGAGAATTCCTTTACTGCCACTGTTTTACTGGACCGACAAACTCGGAATGAGGCGTACTATATGGCAATATAACGCGTTTTGACCATGTTGCACATGGACACAGGTACACTGAATTTATTGTTGGTTATATTCTAATCACAATGGAAATATATCCAAACGTACTTATCACATGAACCCAGAGGGTAAAACGGTATCTATCTGGAAGATATTGTGCTCACATATGGTCAGCAAATGAATAATCAAACCGCTTTGAAGTTCTTTAAATAGCTTAGCTTCCTCTGTAATGTATAACTTAAAACCATAATCAAAAACAGGAGGCAGGTACATTACTTGCTTCACTTTGAGACATATAATTGGATGAGCACAAGGAAGGGAATTTAAAGAACTAGAGAATTATTGTAGGCCTGGGACATAGTTCAATGCTAGCTCAACGCATAGTTATTGGAATTTTGGAAAAATGTGTAACAATATACTTCCTTTCACACAAGACCAGATAGGAAAGTGACAGGACATTCCACAGGACATCAGAATCAAATGCATTTCTGGAACCCAGTCCAGCTTCATTTGTGAGCAAAAAGTCTGCTTATGATCACTGTTTGAAGATTGAATCCCACATTTAATAAGATAAGATTGCAACCATATTCATAAACCCATGTTTGCCTTAATTTGAGAATCATTAGAAAACATCAACATTTTCTGCCATGTCGATACCAGTATATGGGCCACATGAATGAATGACACAAATAACTCTGATTTGATAATATCCATATCAACTGGTTTGGGAGCCACTTTGTGTTGTGCCAGAATAACTCATCTATTGGTATTTTTAAAAACCACATTTTAGGCCCAGCGGGTCCTAACGTGGTAACATTGTAGAGATATTTGGTTGTGTTAACAGTAATTACGACACACACTAATCGAGTGAGAAAACATCTGCATATCCCATAATGAGAACATCATGTTGTAATTCAACTGTTGCTATGAATGTCATGCATTCTATATTGCAGACTATGTACTACCAGAAAACAAGTAAGGTGCAGCATTGAATAACAGAATGGTCAGTCACTGGCACAATGCCAGAGCGACACATGCCAAATATCCTATCCTACTTTTTTTCTCCTCTTACCTTCTTCCTTTTGTCGCTCACCCCATATTCCCGATGTCTTTATTAGTTTAGAATTACAAGTTGATACCAGAAAGAAATCAAGCAAACAGAAAGGTAAAAAGTCCCTTAATGCCAAAAATACGACTCATTTTAAAAACGTGGGCGTGGTTACAGGTCGGAGTTGGATGTAGAAGTGAAATCTCCCAAATTAAAGCATTGTATAATAAGCACTTCAAACCTGAAACATTTTAAAACAGAAAAAATCCACCTTTATTTTAAGAGTGAACATGGAATAAGATACTATGGCAATTGGCAATTGTAAAATGTTTTTGTAAATCAGACCCTTGAAAGGCTAAAGAAGCTCGTAGGTGCTGTCATTACATGCTATACATGGCATGCAGGGTTTGCTAGAATCGCCTGTCTTTCCAGTGCCTCACAGAACTCTTGCTTCTTATGAAGCACATCCGTTATTGACAAATGGATGGGATCTGTGACTCAGTCTCCAGGCCTATTTGGATTTTAACTTGGATAACCTACTTCCCTTACTAAAGATAACATCTAAATAGGTCTCGATGTAGTTGTGCTGTAGACCCACGTATACTGGTAGCAGGGGAACGCTTTTAGTGAAGGGAAGATAATGTGGTGCACAGAAATGGCTTTGAGACACAACTGTTTTGAATTCTAGGGTAATATATGACAACACAACCGCTAGGAAGTCCAAAGTTCAGAAGGGACCTAACACGATGGAACCTGGATGCAGCTAAACCATTACAGCTCCTTCTTGTCAATCCAGATACCCACAGCAAGGTTGAAGTGTTTCAGGAGAGAAAAGAAAAGAAAACAGAAAGGGGAACAACCCCAGGGATTTGTCATGGAAGGAAGGAATCCAAAATCACCAGACAGAGCAAGTACTAACAAACAATCCAGTGGAGACACAAACAATATGGGAGTAGGCAGACAGTCCAAGAGAAGTCCGGGTCAAACGAGGTAAGAATAAGGAATCCAGGTTCAAGGAAGACACTTATTGGAAAAAAAAACAGATTGAGAAGGACCAACCTAAGTCATTGGAAGGTTTCAATTTCGGGTTGCAGGCGAGACCGCAATGACATTGATTCACGACCCAGAGAAAGTGCTGATGTAATGGAATGCCGGAGGCATTCACAATTAAAGTGCCAATGACGTGGTTATGTCAGCTGACATTCCGGAACACGACAGGAGAACCCCAGGATCTAAGAAGCTGTCCCGGTCTCCATGTCAACTGCCAACACCATTGCTGCAGAAAGGTAAGTAAATGGCCAAAGGACCTAACAAAGAACGTGTATGTGCAGACATTTGTTGTAAGTAACAACAGGAAATATGTGGATGATTAAATATGGTAAAGATAATGTATATTTTATCATTATGAGATCCTAGTAAGTCTTAGCCAAGCTTAGCAGACCTGTCACCAAGACATAGCAGTAAATAACTCATGGGGTATCTTAAAAAAACATACGTTTTCCTTTTTTTATGAACTGGCACAAAGAGATTCATGGCAGTATCAGAGTAGAATATGTTTTACAAGTGTCTCAGTTGTGAGCTATTACAAAACAACACTAGAGCCATGGTAGGTGAAGCTGTCTGTACCTGCAATGTCTAAATGTGGGAGAACAGATTGTCCTACACGAGGACACACTACAATCACAATGTCATCAGATTGTTTTGGTGATGAAGAATATAAAGATGTTGGGGTCATTTTTGATGTTGCGTTGAGTAAAAGGCATGCATAAAATGCACACGTAGACATGTTACACATACATTTACTCCACTTTGATTCATTCGTATGGCAGAGAGGGGCAACCGAACAGAATTACCATTTCTGCCACGCTCATCCTGTCTCCCTTACAGATGTGCAAGCATTTATGCAAGAATGATATTTTCATGCTGGCACAATTGTTTTGCATTCTTATGTAATCCGTCTGCTTTGTACACCAGCTGAAAGCAAGTGGATTCCATAGCAATCCGTAGTAAATGTGGCCTGGGAAAGGCACATAAAGACCAGCATTTGCTAAAATTGATCTACAAAGTGAAAAGTCAATAACACTTGAATGTGCACCTTTGTCTTGTACTTTGTAGCACAGGTGAATAAAACTGGATAGAGGCGATCTGTTTGTATGTAAGTGGAAACATAACACGTCCCCGCCTTGCAATGCGTAGGATCTTGGAACATAACCTCCAATATGTTTACCCCATGTGATAAAGAAGGCAGCCACACACTTTATTGAAGTTTAGTTACTAATTGCAGAACTGTGATTCTTGGATTTTAATCCTTGTTTACCTCACGTGATAAACATTAATTGTTTTGGGGGCCAAATAACAATTCAAATGTTTTATTAAAATGCCCATCTTAGTTTTTTCTAAAGCAAAACGATGCTAAGAGCGAATATCAGAGGGGACAACTGCACAATGCAATTACCTATCTGACTGTCTTTACAATCTGGTGGACAATTGAAAGTTCTGATGTTGAAAAGTTTTAAACAACTACAGCACCAGTCATCACTAATGACCAAGACAGTGGGCCTAATTACGAGTTTGGAGGTAGCCATGCCATCATTACCGGCATGGCTACCTCCAAGCTTGTGTCCGGGTCCCGAAAAAAGGGAATTACTGGGCCATTCCGACTTTTGGGGGCCCAGTAATTCCCATTTTCGGAACCCGGACCCGGTACGTCCCCATTCCCATTTGAGCCCCCAAAGGGCTCAATGGGAATGGGGAGGATGCTAACAACGGACCCGTTAATGACGGGTCCGTTGTTAGCGTCCTGGTCTGCTCACGGGTGCCGGTATGCACGTCTGGCCAGACCAGACGTGCATACCGCCACCCGCAAGCAAACTCGTAATGTGGTGGCCTGGTATGAATGGTGCCGGTACCTTACACTCACTGTTCATACCGCAGCCGCCAGGGTCCTAATGAGGCCCAGTGAGTTCAGCAAACATACATGTTTTAGTTGAACATGTTCTGACCTTTTTTAACTTTGAACTTTAAAATATATTTTCTGTGCATTGATGTTAAATATATAAATTGAATAAATATTGACGTTATACTTTGTACCCTTCAGTCACTATAAAAAACCACCCAGCATGTCAGATTGCTTAGACTGTACTCTATAACTGCTGCTGCATGCCACATGCTGAGTGTTCTTCATCATCCTGCCTCAATTCCCTTATGTGGTGTCCTACATATCAGCACATGTTGCTGCATTTACCCCTCACTTGATTCTGGTTCCCTCTTTGAATCCTCCTCAGGGTCTTTCTTACCCACCCACTGCCCAACTCATAGGTTAATTTATTACCAACATTGAAAGGTGGAGTTGTGTCCCTCCAAGCGTCTAGTAACACATTTAATGTAAAGAATGGAGACAATAAGGGTAATAGAGAAAATGGATAAGAAGATCCATAATTATGGCTAAATATAATTATTTGATTTTAATTGCAATGAATATGAAATACACTTGTTATTTGTTGAGCTGTTGTTGTTTGTGTGTTAAAATAGTGTGAACTATTTCTCTTAGTGTCATAGGTTGTGGTGTTGATGTTGCTGGCATGAATGTTTTGTCTGTATCATTTGGACTGTATTTCTGTTGAAAATGGGATGCTCCAACATCATTGTATTGCCTTATCTCCAACGGTGTGAAACATCTTTTACTTAAGCAATATGACCCAAGCGGCAGGGGCATTACCGACTCAGGTAATGCCCCAGGGCCCATAGTTATAGGCCCAAGCGAAGATATTAGTACCCCGGCCCGCATTATGTGCGTGACCGGGGCACTAAAAGCATTTTTTTCTGTCCCGAAGCGTTTATGGACAGAAAAAAGAAAAAAATGAAACTACCAAGAAAATGGCTGCCGGGAAAGGGAAAATGGAGTCCGTTTTCCCTTTCTATGGCGGCCATCGGGAGAAGACGCACTGGGAACAGAAAAACAGAACTGTTCCCAGCGCGTCCGCTCCCGAAAAAGGAAAGAAGGTAAGTGGGGTTGGGAGGGTGGGAGTGGGAAGGGAATACAAAAAAAAGTTTTTTTAAAAAAGTCTCCAGCCGTGTGGAGGCGTGGAGCAGGGATGGCCCCGCTCCAAGTCTCCACATGGCTGACGGCTTCCCACATCCCCCGCCGGGTACGCAGGAACAAGAAGGTAAGTGGGGGTGAGGGGGAGGAGGGAGGAAAGGGAATTTAAAAAAAAACTTACCCGAGTCCCCGGCGGGGGGCGAAGGCAGCCTCTCGGCCGTTGGGAGGCTCGGAGCGGGGATGGCCCCACTTCCAGCCTCCTCATTGGCTGAGGGGCTGCCACACCCCCCACCGAGGACAAGGCGGTTGGAAACCCGGCCGAGAATCGAAGGATTCTCGGCCGGGTAAGGACCCAGAGAGAGCCAATCAGAATGCGTGTTGCATTCTGTTTGACTCTTGCCGGGTACTAATATCCTTTATGCAGATGGCCTGGTGCTGATCGCCAGAAATTGAACATCAGAGGTATGGCTCTTCAGTGCCTTTGGTGGTCTTTTTTTAAGAATCTTACCTAGCCCTCAAAACGACAAATGAACTAATAATGAGTAGCCATAGGTAACAATGATCACATTTTGATATGGGGGAGTACCCCAGCATAATGTTTAGCGCTTGACTACCAGGATGTGTGTTTTTCTACAAATGGATCCTGAATGCTTTACATATCTCATGCCCTGTCAAGCCCTTCATGGTAAATCATAAAGTTCTTTGAACCTCTAGGATACTGTTCTATTATCTCTAAAATGTGAGTTTATGAAAGTAAAGAAACATCTAGGGCCTCATGCATAGGCAGGTTATGGAGTTCTGTGGTTATGGCAATCTTTCACCTCTGCTGTGGGCTGAAAATATATTTTTGAAGCTGGAGCCCATGGTCTCACCATTTGCAATCCTTGGTGCACTAGTATATGGAATTGGGTTCTAGAAGCATTGATACATGCTCAGCCCTAGCCAGGAACAGCAGAATATATATTCAGATGCCAGGAACAGCAGAAGATATATACAGATTTCTATTGGTGATTTCGAGGGAATGGGAAACAGAACTCTGTTGATTATTTCATTGAATTGAACAGTAGTGTGGGAAAGCCTACCAGCCTATCCGACGTTTTGTTGTATCCCATACATTTACAAGGAAACAGAAATCTCGCAGTAACGATTGCATGTTGTAACTTTTATAATGGAATTGCTGCTAATTTGATGGCTGTCACTACATTATGTATCAATCAAAAATAAACCTCTGCAGCACATTATACTTGCAGTTGCATCTGCAAACTCTACCAGTATTGCCAGTTGCAAGGAAGTGAAAGAAAACAACCCTTCTGAAATGTTTTTCTTATGTAAATTACATGTAGTTGAGTCCCCTGTCCATTTCCTGTTTTCGTGTACCTATTTTATTAATGCATTTTAATATTGTTACTGTTTCTTTTAGTTTGTCGGATATTTAAATGAATTGTTTGAAGATGTATATGTTTTCATTTTTAAATTGAATTATACTGTTTTTACGTGTTTACTACTGACAGCTTTTAGGTGTCTGGACACATACAATTCATGTCCAATTTGGTATTACATATTGCTCCTAGGCAGTAACCATTATACATTTCAAAAAGTGCCTGTGTCGTAGGCAATGTTTTCATCATAGTCCCACTGATATTTCTTTGTATGTTTGGTGCAGCTTAATACCATGACCCATAACATTCAATGCTGTCAAAGACCTGAATGTTCAGGGTTCAGTTTCATGATCTGTTTTTCAGAGCTAAAAAAATGCGCAATTTCCTGAACCTATTGAGATGAAAAAACTAGTGGAAATTAGTGTTATGTGGTGTATTTATATTTTTAAGTTGTTTTGGAGCTTGTATTTACTTTCTACTTAGTCCATAATCCGTTATATGTCTTTGCCATATCTGTTATCTTTGCAGTGTTTTTGGTAAGTTAATTTAATTCTGTGACAATATATTGTAGTTGTAGAATATCTGCATTTGCCACATTTGATATTGTTCTTTATTCCTCCGTTCAATGGGTGCACTATTTTATGCAGGATTACTTTGTGTTGGAGACCAGTTGGTGAGTTAGTGTCCATGTCTTTGTACAGTTTCTTACATGTTTGGGCTGGCAATATATTTCTGTCTTCATTGTAACATTGTCCTTACCTTTTAGGTGTAGAGAGCTCTTGTTATATGCAGCAGACTATTTTCTTTGAAGGTGTTTTGTGGCCCAGTTCTTTCTGTACTCTTTACAAATTTCACCCATCAGTTTTTCTAACTGCTGGTTAATGGTTCGATACATTGTTGATCTCTTGAGGAGACTACTTTTCTGAATCTTTATTTTGCATGTCTTTGGTGGCTAACTGCGTTGTAAAAATTGTAAATGCCATTGTACTAACTAGCTCACAGTTTGTGTGCCATTTGCTTCGTTGTTGAATCTGGATATCCCTCCCCATTAATGTTGTGAATCTGCTTGTGAACATACTTTTTGCCATTATGGCTACTTTGCCATATGTTTCTCAAAAAGGTAGGCCTGTATTGTATGTGTGCATCTCGGCTTAAGCTCGAGCTATGTGGTTTTATCACAACACAATGAAGTGGAGATTGTGGGAAGCTTGATTGCTATGTACATGTTGCACATCAATGACAGGTTTGTAAGCAACGCAGTGCACAGTGCTTTAGTAGAGGTCATTGATCGAAGATAATAGCTATATCTGTGAAGGCAGCTGATGCCTGAAATTCAGCTATGAGAACTGTTGCATCATACGGCCAGTGTTGTTTGGTCCATTCGGTGTATACCTTGCTAACTCGCTGAATGTATGTTGTGATATTTGTACACATGACAATGTCAATATGAGTGACACGAAAACAGAGTTTTCACAAATGAAACAGGTGTGTGTGTGTGTGTGTCATTGCAAATATAAACACGGATCCATATCCTTCTAGGACGCCTATGGACAAGTTCTGTTTCTATGTGCTATATTTACTTACTTTTGGGTTGTGTGTGTGTATGCAGCAATTCCAGCATTTCAAGGGTACTGCAAGCACAACATTTCTCATATTTTGAGTGATCCAGTGGCTTGGAAAATCTAATTCCACACAAAACCGAAATAAAGGCTGGCAAACATATCTCAGTGTGCATTTAGAGCTGTGTTTGAATGCATCGCTGTGAGCTAGGCAAGGACTTGCTGGCCTTTGCATCACTGAATTAATCCAGGGTGAAATCCCTGTAAGCGTCTTGATCCGTTAAGTTGTCACGCAACAGCTGGAAACTAAAATGTGCTTTGTCTCATTGGTATTGTGTCTCGACAGTCAGTGGGAGCTATGCTGCCAAATGTTGCAGATGCTTCTTTTGGCATTTTGTACTTGCGTCGAAGCCAAAGGGAAACGTTGGTATGAGAGGGTATAAATGTGCGGCGAAAGAAAAAGAAAAAAAAACACTTTCTGCTGTGGCTCGATTGGGGGGCAGTTTCTGCTGATGCCAGACAGATGCCACAGTGTTACACCCAGCTGTCCCTATTCCATTTTTATTGGTGTCTCAGTTCCTATTGCTGTTGCCTTTTTTTAAGATGCATTCACAAATTCACCCTCAATCGTTATACTTTTAACACAACAGTTACAGTGCACTATGTTTTAATAGTTGCATTACCACACATATCATATTATGTTGTTGGGTATGACAACAGTGTTTGTTATTATAAATGTTAATATTATTATTAGCATTAATAATAATATTATTGTAATCGTAACAGTCATACAGAATAAGGCCTCGCAAAATCTCACATAATGCATGTAATGATGAAATTAAGAAAGATACTCTTGATAATAATGATGTCTTTGTTATACATTGTGACAAAATCATTAATTGAATGTGCATTGGTGCCCACTCTTCAACTAAGTGCCGATAAGTCTCTGTCCTGGTAGGTCTCCTGTAATCTTGTAGGTGATTCCCGAAAGGCACCACCATCAAAAAAGACAAAAATCACCACAATGTACCTGGACCCAATGGACTAGACCCAACCTGGAACAGAAAGAACATAATGTTTACCAAACTGAAAATGGACAAGGCTTCCCCATTCAAGAGCAGAATTGGAGACCAACCACTGACTATTAACTGCCTTAGAGTGCAACACAGGGCCAGGTGAGCAGCAGCAGAAGAGGTGGAACCAGCAGAGCATGACACAACCCTCAGGACACCCCATCCAAGGCATTTGTGGATATAAAACTACTTGGGCCAGGAGAGGAGCAGAGAGCACATAGTGAAGGAGACTGCAAGGCAGGATGAATGAAAATAGAGAATGAAAGGAGGGGGGGAGGGCGGGGCTAAGGACTTAAAAAAAAACTTCCTGTGCAAATCCCATCCTGAAATGGAGGAGATTGGAGTTGTTTAGAGAGATATTGTTGAGGGAAGCAGCTGTCTCAGGTAGCCAAAGGGAGTACAGAGAAGCCTCCAGGCGTGAAGGGGAGTGATATAAAAAAGCAGCAGAGTCAGTGCTGAATAGGAGTTGTTTTGGGTGAGTTTGGAGGAAGAGCAAGTGACCAGTAAGGCGACTGCAGCAGGAGGACGACGAATTGAAGGAGATGTTTAATGTGCTTGGAGAGAGTTAAGGTAAAGAGCTGGGTTTGAGAGGATGGTGCCAATGTGGTTGTTTTTCTGTGAGTGAGAGATTAATTGAATATAGTTTTCGAGAGAGTTGAGAGTAGGAGTGGTGTGACAGAGAGAGAGGGCAAACACTAGAGAGAGCTGAGAAGCAGCAGGGTAAAGGACAGCAGAGGCAGGTGTAGTCTTGCCAAGAGTGATAGTTGGAGGGTAGTAGAACAGATCAGGATTGAACCAAAGGGTTCAGGCAGGGGAGGATGGTGAGATTAGTAAAATTAGTTGACAGATAGAAAGAGTGTAGAGAGAGCAGAGAGATCCGGAGGGAGCTGGATGGTGGAGACTACAGAACGGAGAGAGTGAAAAGATAAGGAGATGGAGCATGTAGAGAGAGAAAGAGAGAGGAGGGTGGAGCAAAGACAGGCAAGTGGACACAGGTTTTAGAGACAGTTATCAGGATACTAAGGGGGTCATTATGAGTTGGGCAGTATCCCGGCAGTAAATCTGCCAGAATACCTCCCAAAGGAATTACTGTTAACAACACTTGGTCCAGTGCATTTACCGCTGGATTACAAGTGGTGGTGGTGGCATAAGTCCCCCTTTTTTCAGAGTCCATTGGACTCAATGGCTCATTTTTGGCAGAATTACCACAGCAATAATTCCACAACAGTATTTCCACCGAAAAAATGGGCGGAAAGTCCACAGATTTACCTCCAGCTCATATCTGGAAGGGAATCCTCCAACGTTCCACCAAACTCATAGTTGGGCGGTGCAGTAATGCATGAGGTTGGAGCCACCTTCAAGGATAAGAGAAAAGTTAGGGGGACCACACCTAGTTTGGAACACTGATTGTTTTCGCATACATTTGTTATAATGAAAGTGAATAACCTATTTCTTTCAACTTGTGAATCATTGACAACAATGTCATAACTTGTGCCACATCACAAGTAAGGGTACCAGTGGGAGAAGGCTGATATGGTTGGGTGTGTTCATCTCAAAAACTGCACTGAATACGTTAATCTGAGTCATATCTCTCATGTCATGTGGTACAGTAAATATCCTAACCCTACGATAGTCAGATGGGGAGCTTCCAAGTCATATTTTAATCTTTTAAAATATGTGCTGCATTGATATCGAAATTGCAATTATTACGGGAAATTGTCGGGAGGACTTTGGTGCTTGCTGGAAGGAGAAAGCAGCACTCGAGCAGAGGATTTATGATGACAGTGCATGAACTAAGGGCAACTGGGGGCTCTAGAGAGTTGAGTACAGGATGAGGTAAGGGAGAGGATGCAGGGAAAGCACCAAGGAGTGACCATTGAAATATTGCCAACTGGCAGGATTCATAGCTGTATGGTTAAATATTGCCTAGAAGCTGTGGGTCCTGATTGGTTGCCAGGATCATAACATTCCACATATTGCTCTTCATATAAATTCTATGATGGTTTCTTGATACTTCAGAGTTGGAGATATGCGGCAACCTTTATTCCAAATTTGACAAAGTGCAGGGTCCAAACTTAAATAGAAGCCCTGTCTCTTTATTATTAAACTGATGGGGCATACAATAAGGTGCAACATATTGGAAAAGCAAGGAAAAAGATGAATCCTTACTGGCTGTGAGAAAAATATGAGGAGGTCAATTGAACAGCATTTCAGTTGTTCAATTGTTCAGTGGTTGTTTGAACAAATGAAGCCTGGGCCTGCTTTGAGAGGCCAGTACATTTGAGCATGGCATTGGCAGCCATGGGACCACCATTGTGTGGGTGCAAGGCAGAGAATGGACTGATTCGTGTGTATTGGATGACGAGGAGCAATGAGCAGCAAAGGAGCATAGAGTGGGAGGAACTGTAGATGGTGCTATGGAGCACCAAGAAGAATGCAAAGTAAATGGTCTAGAAATGCTCCACCATTGCTCCCATTCCCCCAAAAACAAAGTGCACCCTGTCCTTCTGTGCCTCAGGGTGGGGCATCTGCTGAGAGGAGATATCTATATATATTGATGATGTGGGTTCTGGATTTAATAATTAGTAGGTCAAAAATATGATGGGGTTTGGGATGGGGATAACTAGGAGGAGGTCGGAATGTGCAGCCAACTTGCATGTCTGTCTACTCCTGAGTGCCTCCCCAGATAGGCTTATCTATGGCTATCTAAATGGGAGCCCTACAGTCCCCATTGCGGATGGGTGGTGTGGTAATGCAAAAAGCACAGAATGATGGATCGTAAATACCATGGTCAAGTCTGAGGGAATAAGATGGGAGTGAATGGTCCTATGGATGTACTGGTTTGGAGCACAGATTTCGGAAATTGGATGTCATCTTGGGATCTGAAGGTATACTGAATGGAGGGCACTTGCCACATGACTGCCCAGGTATCTGTCCTCTTGCCCTCGTTCCTATACTCCTCTCTGCCCATGCCCTCAAATAGATGAGAGCTAAGGTAGGATGCAGTTGGTCCGGCTTAATTTTACATGAGTGGGAAACAGGAAATGTTGAAGTAATGTTTCACAAATAATTGATACTCAGCTACTGGTACTTAACTAGATGGCAAGTATCACTTTCTCCGCCTATTTGGGTGGTGGGGTCTTGTGCAGGACAGGGATGGGCAGTTGTGGGTTGTCTATGAACTGTATTGCCTGTGTTCGAGGGGTGGACACTGATTTGACTCAGGTGGCTGTGATCTTGGCTATAGACATTTAGAAGTGTCTTGTTGATGCGATTACAAGTGCTAGTTTTGGGCGTATTTGCTTCTTGGATTCTGTCCTTCTCGTTACTGTTTCTGTTTTCCCCTCAGACGTTACGCTAATCATTAGGATATCTAATAATACTGACAGAAGGGCGCGATGGCCACACATCGTCTGGTCTATAGGTTTCACCAGGCATGCACAAGAAGCCTAATACCTGCAATAAACAGTCCAAATGATACAACTGTGTATACAGTGGAAGAAATCTGTGGTGAAATTAAAACGTATTATTGCACTCTATGCACAGAGGAGATGGAAGCATCCGAGATAGAGAGGCAGGCCTTCTTAGAAAAGATGCCAATGGCAAAACTAAGCAAGGGACATACCTAGGAACTTGAAAACCCAGTTAGCTTAGAGGAACTTGAAAAGGCACTGAAGGACATGCCCATTGAGAAACTGCTAGTCCTAAATGGCTCCAAGCAAATCGCATCCTCACTCCTGCTGCTTCTCCTGCAGGTTTTCAAGGTTAATATTGGGAAATGTGAAATAACCCCTACATAAATCCAAGAATTAGTCACATAGGTGTAGAAGGAGACGAGCAATAACCTCTAGGCATTTAAGCTGCCACCTAGTTTCAATACTAAACAAAGATGCCAAGGTCTGTGCAAATATGTGTGAGAGGAGGTTGTTTAACAAATAAATAAATGTGTGTTCTAATAAAGAATGATGGGTGGGACATATTTGTTTTCTAGGTCTACTTTTCATGCCATGAATATGAGAAATCTGTACCCACCTCAGCCCAAATTATGTGATTACATCATGATCCTTATATTTGTTATATCCTTATCTATAGCACACATGTATTAGGCCACCCTGTCCCATACTGACTTTGGAAAAACGTGTTTGAACTATGGACTAATACAGTCATGTGCACTGAATAGCGGACTGCAAGTCCATCTCTGGTCGAGGTAACTGGGCCAAGGACAGATTTCTGCGCACAGTTTTGACCAGTAAATACAATATGTTGCACATATGTGTCCAGAAGTTGTTGTGCAGTTGTAGGTTCAACTGGGGTAGAGATTTGGGCCTCAGCACAACCTTGGTGGTATCATGGCGTTAAATCTGCTGGGACACTGCCAATGCAAATAGCATTACCGTCCGACGCTATTAGCGCTGAATCCCGAGTTGTGGTAAGGCTATTATGCCCCATTTCTTTGTAGAATCGATAGGACTCTATGGGGTAGTACCACAGTAATAGTGCTGCAAATGGGCGGAAAGTGGAGTTTTTCAACTCCAGAAAAAAGCTGGAGGTAAATCTCCAACTTTCCCCCCAAACTCCGGATTGGGTGGAGCAGTAATGCAGCAGTAATAGCGTTACCACTGCATTGTTCCGGCACCGCCCAACCCTGATGAGGCCCTAAGTCCCTGGAATGACTGACCAAATGTTGTCATATTACATTATTGACAGAATTGGGGACTCAATAAGGACTGATCATTTATGAATGGGGTAGTGTTGGTGGGAGATTGGATAAATATTCTGGAAGGTGTAAAAGTGTTCTCCTTGAATCTTCACCATTCAGGGGACAAGCATTCTGTAAAAGTAAAGGGTATGTAGTGGGGGGTTCAGGACATGCAGGTGGGGTTTCAGAAGGCGCAGGAGCTATTTTCCTTGTCTTGCAAAGCAATTAATAGATCTCGACAGTTTTTCGTCACTGGAAATTGATGTTTATGCCTCATTTTGTTGACAGGTGATTGTGAGCAAGCTCTTCATCGATGAAGAGCAGGTAGGTTTTCTAAAGGGAAGTGACGGAATTGACAACATCAGAGTTTTCCTAGTTTGCTCCTGGATCTGATGATTATCTCAGAAGGCAATGTTCCCCCAACTCTGACTTTATCTTTGGATGCAGAGCAGGCCTTTGACATGGCTTCAGGTTTAGATTTATCAAAATGATCGTTCAATTAGTTAGATAACCTGAATGTGACAAGATTGGTGTTATTCCTCCTTCATATAGGGGCTTTGCCCCAGTACTAGTCCACTTTATAAAGTCTCCAATAATATACCACTTTATCTTAATGGTACTGAACCAATTTACAGCTTCTAGGCACCAACTATTTCACCATAGAAGTGGTACACTTTTGCCAGCCTTGGTGAGGTTGTCTGCTCATCTAATTTCCAATCCATGTAATTTAACATTGGACAATTGATTTGGAAGTTCAATAGATGTTTACAGAGTATTATGTCAACAAAATGCTGTGTTTAATTTTACACCAATTCAATAAAAGTGTGTTTTTTCTCCTTTCATTACCATTAGTATTATATGGTTAAGCTGTTGGTTTCTAATCCAGCACAGACTTATTAGATACACTGAATATGAGGACTGCCCACTTACCAAAATGCAAACGTTGAGCCAAATTCTGAGTCTCAACATGGTTAATAATGACTACCAGGTGCATCTTCACCTGCGTCTTCATCAGTCAGTGTCCTTTTGACATTCCTAGACATAAGAGGACGGGCCGGAAAACGGCTTGGCTAGAGCTGGGCTTTGGTTGAGGGCAGAGCATTTGCAATATTTCCCGTCGGCAGTGAATCTGTCACTATTTTTCGCCTAGGGCACTGTCAGACTAAAGGCCAACACTGATGATCAGTGGTAATGATGACAAACCCACAGATCGTTCCATACTGTTACCCAGCATTGTAGCTTTTACTGTTTGCCTCTCCAAATATTTTTATTAAAAAAATATATATATTTACAAAATATCTTTCTTTGATGATTACATCCTAATATATCCTTGTAAACCTACACACATAAAAACACTGAATGACATACAACACCTGATTCTGTATAAATCATGCTTCCACAAACAATGCAGCTGATGCACTTTTTTTGCCTGGCCGAATTGTGTTAATGATCAGGTCGCCTTATTCTATAAGATAACAGCACAGTTCCAGGGGGCTGTGTGTCAGTGCAAATCAATTGCTGACCAAACCGACTACATCCATCGGTGTCCAAAGCACTCCCCTTACACTAACAGACTCCCAGAACCATGTGACTAATGGATGTTCATTTCATGGAGATGGGTCCATTAAACAGAAAATGATTCTGGGGGTAGAACCACAGCTGACAAGCTTGAATAAATGCATCAAAACAGTCACAGACAAGCCACCCATGCATTGTGCATCTCTCTCTGGCTGTTCGAGAGAGCTGAACATGAATGTTTGTGTTTTCTGCACGTTGCAATGTTCACCCCATTCCTGAATGCAGGCTACACCATTCAATGTGCAGATTTTTGATTTTTTTTTTTTTGCTTTTTAGGGTGGTCTCGGTCCTTTCTTCTGGCTTGTTTTTTGTGCTCTCTGTTTTTTTCTCTTGTACGGCCTGCGGGTTGGTGGTGCAATACAAGAACTCAGATAGAGAGTTAGATAGATAGATAGATAGATAGATAGATAGATAGATAGATAGATAGATAGATAGATAGATAGATGAAACACCCCTGGTTTCTGAAATTGTGCAACTGGGGAAAATGCCATCTGAATGTGTTAATCTGTAATGTGCATATGTTGATCCTCTTAGTGAATGCTGTGGGACCTTTTTTGGTGCATGTGAACCGTACGGACTAATGTAGGGTGACCAGATATTACAAATAGAAATCCAGCATGGCCGCAGGCATAAAAGTAGAACTACCGCCCTCTCGCTCCATGCCAACACGCCTCTGCCGCTAGTGAGATTGCACAGTAAATAATATATGATGTCCATTTCCAGCACGGCTCCTGTTTATAAACTGTGTATTTGGCTAATAATGAAAGTATGGTAAAAAAAAAGCCTTTGCTCTTACTGCTATGATATGCCTTGCTATGCATCAATTTCCCAACTAGTCTCTGTGCAAAGTACGCTTACGCACGTGATGTTACATGAAACGTTGGGTCTACGAGACCATCACAGCATAGCAGAGATGTTGCGTAAAATTGCGATAGTATCAACATGTTTCTTTGGTTTATAAATGTTATGTTAAATTGTTGGCGATTGTGAGGATTTAATCTTCGAGAGGTGGGGGTTGTTCCAGTGGTCTCCCTCCCTTTCCCCAAAACCGGGACAGGGTTTTTATTTTTTTTAAAAAATGTCTTGCGATGGGGGTTAGGGTGATTTTATTCCGGGACTATCCCAGCAAAACAGAGACGTTTGGTCACCCTACACTAGTGCATCTCGTCACTTGTGCAAAAACACACTTTGAGAATAGGGTCCATAATTAAGTGAACAAATGATGGTGTCATTGTTTAACCACGTTTTGACACTAGAAATAAGAACAAAGTTGTTTTCTTCAGTTTGAAGTGGGGGGGGGGGCAATGTGGTTTCTCAGATGTGCATTCTTCAGATTTTGGGGGTGCATATGTTTGCACTGGGGGAAAAGTGATGCGCAAGCTGTAGGAGAGAGTCGAACACTGCAGCGCGAGGCTGTTCTCCTTGGAATGCGGACCGCCGCCATGAAATGCTGAAGACAGCAGTTCCAATGTGCATTGGAAGTAATAGGATATTTATAAGGATAAAGAATGCAGCGTCGGTTCCCCACGAGCTCCCTTGGGCTCCATAGTTGCATAATTAGGGAAGGGCTAAATTAGATTTCCACAGAATCAGATGACTGTTAATAAAGCAGCACGGCAGACACGAGGCACTCAAAAGCGAAGGGACATGCAGTAGGCATGCTCATGACAACTGCGAGATCCGTTCTCACAAAAAGCTGCGCGATTTAGCAAGCGCTTCCTGGATTATAAACACACATATGTACACTGTGGCCTGAAGGCACCGGACAGAAGACAGCTGTGGAAGAGGCCATAAAGATGCGTTTCATCATGGTTAAATATTCTTGCATGTTACAGTGTGACTGAATTAGGGTCATTTGAGAGAATACAGCTGTGTAGAATGAGTCCCTTCGTTATGATACGAAAGGGAGACTGAGCAGTGAAACTTGCCGGAATTATCGTCACGCATATACATACACCGATTTAGTCGTACTTCTCTGTTACAAGGCATTCGCTAGAGGAAAGTTTTTTTTTATTTTTCCAAAAATTATTTGTATCAGCGAAAGAGCCTGCCACGATTTATATTGCTTATTTGAACCATCCTCCAGTAAGAGTGAAATTACTGTGTAATGTAGATTTGTGCTTTCTGGTCTAGAGCAGCACACATCTTTGCAGCAGAAATGTGCACAGTGTTGTGCTACACGGGGCCTATTTTCATTGGTGGAGACCATCTGGACAGCACAAAGCTGCATATGCCTGCTATTCCATTAGGTATGTGTCCGGCCTACACTAAAACATGTGTGGCCACGTAGAGAGATCTGCTTTTGCCAAAGGGTGGGCATTAAAGGTCCCAGCGTGTGCGCTCCAAGAGTGCATTCCGAGTGCTGTTGGCTGTGTTGGAGAGAGGTGTGTCAGTTGCTCAATTTCATTGGTGAGGCGAGGCCTGTAATTGGGACAACAGTTTATCCTGCATTTCCATTGGTGGAGGTCTACCAGCTCCAGGAAGTGGATATATACTGTGAACAGCGCTCACTCGCAAGCGCACACTAAAAGGGTATTCAGAGTGATGTTGGCTGTCGGGAAGTGGAGTAGATTATGTACAGTGCTTTGGGTACTCAGTTAATTGAGAAGACATCTACGAGGTGATAAACTCCCCAGGAACAGCACAGTGCCTTTTTTTGGGGACTTTATTATTTTTGTTTACTTTCAGTCTAGTAGAGCGTAATATTGAATAGATTAATCTGTAAAACCAGAGCAATTGCCTTTCTTTGTTTTTTTTCACAATGTATGCTCTTAGAAACCTTTCTAAGATACACGACATCCAAATTGAGGAACTCATTGTTTGCTATGGCAAGGGACCTACCCCTCCCTGAGTCACATGGACTGGGAGGGAGTGACAGCAATGGCCCTGTTGGTCATTTGGCGAACATTACCAAAGTAAACTCGGTGAAGATCAGAACCTATTTTAAGCCTGTGGAGAATGGAGAAGAGGTAGTCACAGAGGTCCAGTATAGTGCATGATTGGGAAAGTGGGATGCTGTTTAGCAGCGGGAAGGGACTTCAGTGATCTGCCCCTCCATAACTGAAGAGGAAATGATACGCAACGTCAAATCCGCGCAAAATTACTTTTTGTTCTCCTTTTGTAAAAACAGTTTTAAAAAAAACACTGGGTAGTTCTTTGACTGGAAGGAGTTGCGGGGGTCAAGTTAAGGTAGGTCACACTCCTCCAATAATTTCGGACATTTCCACTTCAGATAGTGAGGGTTTTTCTTCATCTTTTTCATCTGTCTCTCCTCCGACCAACCCAAGACAACAATGGTAGCCCTCTAATCATTACAAGGCCCAAAATGGTCAAAGAACATTACCTTCTTTGAACTATGTAATATCTTTATTTGTATCACTGTATGAAGCCTGGCAACTGAAGTGGCGACCCACACAGTGTTGCTTAAATCTATCCAAGGCAAACAGGATCATATGATCTATGAATCGCAACTCCTTTTAGTACTGTGGATGGAGCCTGCAGTGCACCAGTCTTACCTATCTCAGGCTGTGTGTTTGCTGCAAACGGCCTTGGACGAAACAGAGTGCAATCAACAACTTATGCCTGGGTGGAACAAGCCTAGGGACGTGCCTTCAAACCCTTTCCTAATTATGGATAGTTTATCGTCTCTGTCAGAAGGCGCTAGTCATTTAACCCAATTTGAAAGTTCAAAAGTTGATGGGGATCACTTTGTGAAGAGCCCACTGTGTTCAGAGTTAATGACTGAGGAGCAGCAGGGCTGTCAGAGAGATCTTAAGCCTGTGCGTTCTGCTTTATCAGTCATGTTATAGGAGAGCAAGTGTTCAGCAGTGAAGCTCTGCAGGGTTTGGTGGGCCCTCTGGAGTGTAGAAATTCCTGCTCCACTGAATGTGAAGAAATATCCAACTACCAATTGACAAAGCGCCCAAAAGAACTTTGGTGAAAACGTTTAACAGAAACACCTCTAGACATTTCTTAAGAAACCTCGAATCTTTCAAATTTACTGAACCTCACACTATGAAGCAAATTGCGTCCCCAACTTTACTAAATTCACTCAATCCCAAAGGATTTTGGCCTCTTACCCCAATATAAGTGGTAACATTTGTGAGGCATCTGACTCTTGACATCAGATTCCAAAATTACAGAAACCATTTGAATTGCGACGTTACATCCATAAAGATTAATAATGGGCCTACAATTCATCAGTATAACAGTATCACTTGAAGAGAGCATAGGATCTACAATAGTTCATAAAATACTTTTTAACATTGTGAAAAATGAGAAGAAGAAGACGTTCATAAGGATGAGAGCGTGACCACAATCCATTATTGATTAACCTGGTAAACCCTTTTGAGGTTGCCAGGCAACATGAGGCATCCAAATTTGAAACTTCAAATATTGGGTGAGTGCCAGGTTGGGGCGTCTGCAAACCTAAGCTATCGATGCTCACATGCTCCCGCAATGAGATTGGAAACCAACCACCTACTCTTCAGAAAACAATTAAAGACACTTCTCTTCAAATAGGAGCTTACCTTAGTTTCCTCAGTTAGCCCGACATCTTGTCTTTATGTCCTGTTTTATGTGGCCCCCGCAGTGTCTTGTTTCCTATATTTTAGTCTGTCTTAATGTAATGCGCTCTAATGCCTGCGGGCTGCGGCGCAATATAAACACATAAATAAAATAAATAATGGCACTGAAAGTTGAAAAACGTGAAGCCATCCTGGGAGGGAGCAGGAAAGTGCAGCAGATTCGGGAAGGTGATATGGAGGCCTTTTCTAAAATTATTCTTATGATGGGACAATCAGTTACAATGAAAAAAGGTGGACCATGAGGATTTTCCTTTCGAAATAACAGGTTGGGTGCATAATATGGGAGGTTTGACAAGACGGCCTTGATTTAAAGGGAACTCTTACATGGGCAGTTAGAGCAGACAAGCACAAAGATAATTTCCATTGAGTGAGGGAGGTTAGAGTCTAATGTAGAATGCTTAGCAGGGGAAAAAAGAAAACCACCCAAGAGAGAGTTTGGCAGGATTGATCAAATGCCATGTACAAAAGGATGGCAAAGTTTTATGGGCCTTCAGGATGAAAGTGGATGTGCCTTCACTGGGATCATGTAAAAGTGAGTGCCACTTGTAGAGACCACAGGATCTCGAATTACAAAGGTTCGGATGCTCTTGTGAAAATGAGGGGGTTTGACATGCATGCCTTTTTGACTCAGGAGGTTTTATTTGTAAACCAAGAGTAGCATCCAAGCAAACATCCTGGTATAATGGGTAAAGTTCCTGAAATATGGAATGTTGACCATATAGTCACAATTTTCAAAAAGGGCGATAAAGGTAACCAAGGAAACTCTCAAGATATATCTCTTATGAGTGTGTTCTCCAAACAATGTTTGCAAGGTTCTTTTAAATTAACATTGGGATTGGATTCAGGGAGGGGTCATTTTGATTGATTCCCAGGGTGGCTTTAGGGCAGAACCTAGTATTGAGAGTTTTAGGGGTGTTTTAATGATGATCAATTTATGTTTTATTAACCTGAAGATTGCTTTCAATTAATCTAACTGATATTTTTTGTATGAAGCTATTTAGAAGCTGGGGATATAAGCTAAACCTTTGAGTGTTCTCTTTAGTTTACATCTGGGAACCTGTGGCAGAGGTAGATAAAGGCCTTGAGGTAAAACAGATGACTTTCCTTTTTATATTGGCATTCTTCAAGGGTGTATCTTTGTTGCAACATTATTCAATATTTTATTTTCTCACTTATGTTGGGTAAAGATTAAGGTGGTCTGCAATGAAGTCACCCGAATGGGTAGCGTGATGGGACTCATCTTAGTATTTTCAGACAACACGGTCATCATTGCATGTTCAAAAATTGTCAGTTTGCTTTGGTCAAGGCTTTTGAAAGCTACTGCCAGATCAAGGCCATGACTATAAACACATACCAGATCAATTTAATCACCAAAGGATCATATGAGCAGATGAAGCCCACTTATGGAGCCTAAAGTAGGGCAACTTCAGCCAGTTAAGTGTTTTGATTACCTCTGTGTTCAGATTTGCTCTTTTGGATAATAGTGCATTCAGGTGGATAAAACAGTGGTCATGTTTAAGAAAGCATGTTCAATGCCTGCACAGCAAGTGTGGGTTCCTAATTGCATAGGCCCGATTGGGAGCTGGCTTTCAAGTCAAGTCTGTAGTGTTGCCCAGCTCACCTGTCCCACCAAGTGGTTCAAATTGAGAGCAATACACTAAGAGTGCGCACACCTAACGGCACAGGGTGGTAGGGAGGAGGTGTATAATAGGGACAGTAGGATGTAGACACTTGTAGGACGTGTCAAGTTGTAGACAGTAGGCATTGCATGCAGAGAAAGTATACCGAACCACCACCCTTTTGGAAGTTAAGGCCATCAAGGCCAGGACCCAGTACTAGAGAATAATAGATGTAGGCCTCATCAAGAATACCCACCTCCATTCCTGCTCCCATCCCAAGCGATAGACTAGAAGGTCATTCTATCAATTAAGACAGAGCCCTTTCTTATTTCACACTGCAGGCCCATGCCATCTGAAAGTAATGTGCACAGCAAAGGACAATCTCATGGGAGGCAGGGCAGAGGTCTGTTGATGCCAAACGTATATCCCAGATTTAGAGCACTCATGCCACTAAACCTTCAGCCATTCTATTTGAACTACCTGAGACCCACTAGCCATGCTCCTAAATCTCTGAGCGATCAGTTGATTAGTGGCTTTGCAAAGGGCTGTCCAAGGAGGGAGGAGCACAAACAGAATGCCCTGTGATTTGTACTGCGAGGTGAGCGGGATGAGTACAACACATATAGGCCAACAACGGGGAGGTATGGTAGGGTGCCAGAGTGTATGGGATCGAACGAAGCTCCTTGCATTTCTGAGAGCTATCTTGATCTTGAGAGTATCCACTGAGCTCATGTCTAATTACCAGGTGCACACCACATGATTAAAACACAAAAAGAAAGGTGTTTTCATCTAATTAGCCAATTATTTTGCTACAGTGTAAACTTAACGAGGCCATGGACCACGTGGAAAGAGATTGACACAAGCAACTACAGCCAATCATCCGGTGGTCAATAAGGGTCTGACATTATGTATTCCACCGATAAGAATGATGAGATGTTACTGTACACTGTTTGTGTCATGAGTGAAGTTGCTGTTCCTTAAAATGCTTTGTTTACCTTTAACTAACTGGTGTGCTTCGTAACTGACATGCCCCTGCTGACACATATTTTTGTTTTTGGAAGTAAAAACGTTGTTGTCCTTGCAAAAGGTGTTCTGAGCTTTTTATCCCTAGAGGGTTGCATGTATTCCATGTCTGGTCATCAGGAGGTCTGCCTGACACTAGCTAGTGCCCTGCACAATCGTGAAAACTAGGGTGGACTGCACTTCACAGTCATTCTGGTGACTGAAAACAAGTTCTTGAGGAACCTCCTGAGGCTACCTCTAAGTGCTCCCAATGTAGTTCTAGACAAGGATTTCTGAGTCAAACATATTACCCTGCACATGTTTCTAAAACCTTTATTTTACCAGGCAAAAAAAACATTTAAAAGAGTGTTTATAAGTGACACCTCAAAGAAGTGGCAGCCTTTTAGGACTCCCCGAGGGTTATTATGCATGAAGGTCGGGCAAAAAGAACAAAATGCGCTCCCAAGAGAAATTGCAAAAATTGTAGCAAAACCTATCTGCTCTGCCAGTTTCACTTCATAATTCAATTAACCATTTCATATATTATATTCACCTGAAATCTTAATTTTGCCCAAAATATCTTTGCTTGCCTGGAAGTTTAGCCTTTTAGTGGGCTGTGTGAGGTTTTGGCTGATTAATTGCCTGAAAATGCAGGCAAAAAATGGAAGTTTGTCAAAAAAGGGAAATATTCATAAAAGTGGCAAATGGGTAAAATATCTGTGTTTGTGACAAAGTGCAATTGGAGGCAAATTTAATTCCATTTGTCGTACTTTTGCCTGTCCCTAACTAGGAAATGTCTGAAATTGCTAGGTATTGTGGATAGTAATATTTCCCAGACAATTCAACAAAGATGGGAAGTATCTAGAATTCAAGACTTTTTTTGTAATTTCAGGAAAAGCCCATGTTATCAAATGTCATATCATACCTAGACAAAAGACATGCACTTCACACTCAAGAAGGAAGAGGATGTTAAATGTATTCAGAGCATACGATTGACCCCTCCATGTGCTCGCTTCATATAAAACTCCATTTGGAACTTTCCCCTCTCAAGCAGTAGTTGAGAGTTGTGAGGTGGTAAATACCTGGTATTGAACATGCCCCAATGTCTATAAATCAAGAGCGGAGTTAAATAATGCTCTTCTCCTCTTCCCTTTCTATCAATGTGGCAGACTTGCTTAACCTAAGCCCCATTTGATTAAAGTCCAGATCTAGAGTGTCTGGGAGGGCCTGCTAAATGACAAGGAAACTATGTTGCTTGGGTATTACAGTTGGTGTGGCATCATTCCTGGTTAGAGCTTGGAAGATTAGGGCCTGGCGCTGATAGGGAAGCTTGTCCAGGAAACCAAAGGCAAACTCGTATGTAACAAATGCCTCTGAGACTTTAACCTCAAAGTATAGTAAGATGTGTGTAAAACAAGTATCATTGTATGCAGATCAGTGGGGAATGTGAGCACCAACCAAGGGTTTACACAGCTTTAGAGATTTATCATTACAATATTATCATTGTAATCCATACATTGTTTAAGTCTTGCTAATGTATTTATACATGAAAAAACATTTTTTGTTTTGCAATAAATTACCACTACTCTCAGATTTAAAAATATATTATCTACACAAAAACATACAGCCCATACCACCACTGGAAACTGTTAATGATCAGCAACTACCAAACAACCCATGGTATTTACAAATGAAGCTCCACTGTAGTAACTATATTTCATGTGCCACATCCTAATGTCACTAATTTCCGTTCACAACCTCTGAAGTTTCAGCTTCCTTCGTTGATGTGAGGGCGATCCATGGGTCAACATGTAGTTTATAATTTGGGCAGGGTGACATAAGTCTTGTTATTTAACTTTAAATTGCAATGATGATGTTTGGTCTTTCTTGGCTATGCTTGTTTTGCCAATAGACAAAAGAATGTGTTCTGCACTGACAGGGTTACTTTTAGACAGATGGCATTGAGGGGTCAATGAGTTCAAAAGTTAGTTTCCTTTAGTGGATATCTGCACTGCTCATGCTTTCACCTATTATTGTTTGTCAATTACATATTTAGTGAACTGAGACATTGGTTAAAGTGTAACTCCTTGTATAGATTGGATATGATGGAGGATAGGGCTTATGTATGCAGAATGTCTTCAGTGACTTGGAGGCTTAATACAGAGATCCCAATTTTGACATTCTTGAATGGATCACATAAAAGAAAGAGGAGGACATATCTAAAATCATCTCAGAATTCCTGTTTTTTGTGATATGGTGGGGTGTGTTGTGTTGTCTACCAGGTGAAAGGTTGTTGTGAGAGTCTGTAGGACAAGAAGGCATAGGTTAGGGAGTATTTTCTAAAATTGTATGTATGCAAAGATGCAGTCACTTTTTTGTTTGTTGATCCTAAGCATTATTCTTTTAGCAGTGGTAGGTTTTGACTTTATTTTAAGGATGGGGAAATATTTTGGGTCCGAAAGTGTTTCGAAGTATATACAGATCTGTTCTGAATTAAATGTGTGGGTCCTAATGATTGAATAATGAGGCAATATGACCAGAGGTGGCCTGCAGCCCAAGTTAAGGGCCCGAGCAAAGTGAGGGTCCCTTAACAAGGATGGTGGCTGTTGCCCACAGGGTGGGCACATTCACCGAGGGGCATATCGCCATTAGATCACTGCACAGGTGCTAATGGTTTTCTTTTATTTTGAAATAATGAAAGAAAAAACTTACCTTTTCTTCACAGCCGATGCTGCGCGTCCTTCAAACCAGGACGTCCATCTTCCATGTTAATGAAGATGGAACTACCTTGCTGAAGACAGTGCAGCGTAGGGCGGGGAGGGAAAGGTACTTTATTTTTCTTCATTATTTCAAAAGATATGACAACTATTAGCACCCGTTTAGTGATCTACATGGGTGCTAATGGGAAGGGGGAGAGGGGAGCAGGGAAGAGAAGCACCTGATATTAATGAAAGTGCTTGGAAGGCAGGCTTACCTTTGTGAATATAGCCCGTGTTCCGAGCATTTTCATTGGCTCCGGGCGCCTCCCATGGTGCTATGTAGTGTAAAGAAAATGGTGGATAATGTTCTCTTTGTTATTTGAGGTTGATTTGACATGGGGGCTAAATTGTGTTGTGTATTTAGGTACATTCTTTCATTGATCTTAACAATGTTGCCACAAACGTGCTTATGCAACATGGAATATTTAAGATCAGATACCAAGTCTATCTGACACCTGCTTAACAAGGTCTTGTATAAGACACAGCAGAAATACTCAATATTATTAGACACTGGCTGAAGTGCAAGCTCAGTTTTAAGTAGCCATGTATTGGGTCCTATCCTTCCATGTAGGACATTTTTTTATTGCCCCACCACATGTCTTTGAAGTTGCAAATTAACTAAGAAAAATGCATTTATTGTCCATTCCACAACTCAGATGTTGAGGGCCAATCTTGAGAATTATCCTGGAAGTGGTCATACTCTGCAATATATTAATTTAATTTCATTTATTTAGCTTAATTCGGCTAAAAGGTCCTGTAGCAACATTTCTGAAAAAGAATAAAAATATGTTAATTACAGTCAAAAAACAGTTTTCAAAGAATAACAGTTGTGATAAAAGGCGTTATATATAACAACAAGTGACATACAAAAAGATGAATCAAAAATGAATGATTTGGTTGTTCAACAAATTCAGTGCAAACATTCTTAACAAATGAAATAAACAAAAAAACAATTGATTTCCCCAACATTCGACAGTTAATAGTGCACCTGATTTGGGGCTAAAATCCGTTATATATAACAACAAAGTCAATATTTAGCTATATTATAATTCAACATTATACAAATGTTGAGACGTTGATTACATTGTTAATAATGTAATAACTATTCACCAAGCTGATAGATCATATTAAACAAATTAGATTGCAGATAACGAAACAGTATATCAGCTAGGTTGAGCAGCCAGTGTTCTTTAGTGAGGTCTCCTAAAGGTCACGTGTTGTGTCATGCCAGCTTTCCTCCTACATAAATATGTGAACATGGCATACATAACATCCACACTGCTACTTGATTTACATAGCACAATTGCGTCAGATAAGTGATGTTTGCCAGATTGTAACAAAATGGGTTTTAAATATACTCGTCTTGTGCGTTTATCCATTGGGCAATAAAACAAAAAGTGCTTGACACTGTCATTGTTCTTTAATCACTCTGGTCAGATGCCGGTTGTACTTATTTTCCTTAGATGTTGCAGCTTGGCTAGCAGTAATGTGCCAAAACAAAATTGTGTGTATAACAAGTGTGCAGCGTTTGGGTTGATCAACTCTAAGCATTTCTCTTGTCCAAAATGTAGTTTGATTGACCAATTTGCTGTCAATTGGCTTGAGCGGATAGTGGTCCAGATTTACAGATTTTTATGCGTAGTGTGAAGTAACCTTGTACTGCTGCACAGTGATATTGCACTGCTAACAAACACCTGATTAACAGAACAGTACAAAGTGTATTTTTGCAGTGTGCAAAAATACACTTTGCACTGATCTGTAAATTCCGTAGCACTGAAAAAGTACTCTTTGGACTGTGCTAAATGGGCCCAATTCACGGTGCAAAGAGTACTTTTTCAGTGCAAAGTGTAGCTCCAGTACAAAGTTACTTTGCACAGTGCTAACAATTATGTAAATCAAATGTCTGTTAGTATCTGTTCATTCTTTAGTGCAATGTGAATTTTTGTAATCTCCAATTTTGTGCTACCTACAATGGTGTGCTAGGCCAAATCTCTAAGCCCAATTTTCCCATAATTTATTTGCACAATGCTAGTGATTCTGCCATCACGTGTTAATAGTTTGATTAAAGGTGCTCTGGATTTTCCTAGGTGAGGGGATGCCCACAAACAAGACCAAAACAACGATGGGGCCTGCTTTGTATTCAAGGTTGGTTTCAATATGTATGATTTGATTTGATTTGCTTTGTGGGGGGCTAGACCGTTTTGGATATGTTGAGGGCTGGTGTATGTGCACCATTTCCATGTGTATAGTAAAATATGATGATATCATTACAATGCCTCTCTAGGGTGAGTATTGATGTATCAATCTGTTCCATCCAACTCCCTTTGCCCATGAATCGAGCACCCAGATAATCATATTTACCAACCTGTTTGATAGCTTCCCCTTCTAATTCTAGATGTAAGGTCAGTGGCTTTTTAATTGGTGGGGAAAAAGCAGTGACTTGTATTTATAAAAATGTATTGTAAGATCATTATTTTTGCAGACTTCATAGAACTTACGTAAGTGTTTTTTGAGACCTGATGGAATCTGCAAAATTAGTACTGCATCATCTAGAAAGAGTAAAATAGGGATTTTGCCAAAATCCCAAAGTATGGATATCTAGCTCTGAAATAGTAAGTGCGTCAATTAACCTATTAATACAAATAAAAAATAACCTGGTCTCAAGAACACACCCTTGTTTTATGCCCCATTGGCTATAAAAAGATATGAAAGATTCAGCAGTGTCACCTGTAAGATTCCATCACACCTTGTGAAAATGTATTTTCTATAAAACCGCCTGATAGTAAATGTTGGCCTAAGCACATTCGCATCACACTGTAATATCGCATTGAATGAACCTGAAACAGGCCGACTACGCCGCCCTTTTGAGTTGTCCACCATTTTGATAGTCTCCTGCTTTCTGTTCCATGTTCAGAACTTGTGTTTTTGGCTTCAATGGAGCAAGATGAACTTTGTGCTGCTTTGTGATGTTAACTTAGATAAGAATGTTGAAGTTGCTAAGGTGGATTGTTTATCCTGTACTGAAGAAACTTGAAGCTAAACAAAAGCTCTACTAATCAGTAATTTAGGTGCCATCTGTCCCACAGTGCCTTCTCTGTTCAAACAGTAAAGTAGAATAATGAATAGCTGAACATGCTCTTCTGCAGAAATCCTTGTCTTCTCTCCTTGGAACTAACTGACTTTAAGCTCAAGAACAAATGGTAGACAAATATAAGCAAGTAAAATGAGGAATGTTACCTTTTGTCTTGTATTTGGAAAACATGTGAATTGTTTGATGGAAAACAGCAAACTTTGCAATGATGTTTAACTATGAATTAGTTATGTAATTAGGTCGCGAACCTTAGGTTATGTATTACATGAAGAGGGGCTGGACGATGTTTCCAAGGCTGTGAAGAATTTGTATAAACATGAGTACTTGTAGAATGTTCAGTAATCTCTCATCTCACGGTGTCTGCTTGCACACATTGTGGGGTGTTGAGAACCAAGTGGCCACTTGCTAATAAATACAATTTTAACTTTGACCTCGTGACTGGCATATTTCTATTATGTGGTAGTAAGCCTTGATATTTTTAATCTTTCAACCTTGCTATTATTGTAAAGACTAAGATAGTAATCAATTTTTCTCACCGTATTATAAGACGTAATACTAATGAGTCAGAGACTGGACCCAATTTTCACAGCATCTGTATCGTAGTGCACTCTAAATTGGTATTGTTGGTAGTGATGAAAGTGTGAAAAGATAAATTATGCAGGCACAATGGTTGCCCTATACACAGGAAGTACCATTCATTTTTAAGCCAAAGCACAATTATGTCTGCCTGAGTGAGGAGGTTTTTTGCAAAGAAGAAATACATTTATGCTGAAGGTGCCCATTTTCTCAAAGAAGAAAAGACATATTTACAGGAAATTAATCCTGGATGAGAGATGCATACCGACCCTTTTCTGCATAGTACAGTCGTGGATAAAATGATCATGCTGACATGATCCACAACCAAAGATCTTCTGGCTTATGCTGAATATCTTCGGGACCAGAGAAAACTTCTGTAAATAATTACAGAGGGCTTGAAGTAAAGCTACCTTTATGTTATGTTATTTTATGTTGTGTCATGTCCAAGTGCTATGGTGGATCTATAAGAAAGTGGGTGGGTTTGGCTATTTGTTAAGAGAGGAAAAGGCAAGATAGCAGTGCTGGCTGAGGGTCGGAAGCACCCGGAGGTCTGCAATGCTGGTAAGCTTTTGAGGTGAAAAGTGTACGCGGCTTTGAAGGCTTTGTGTGCAGAGGGGCGGCTTCATGATTGTAGTGTGGGCATGTGTTGTCAGGGGCTGAGTATGTTGGTTGTAGTTATAGGTGTAAGTTGATAATGATCAAAATTTGGGTAGGGTATTTTTTTAAAAAGCCATGTGTGAGTTGGCTTTTTTGTTTGTGTGTGCTGATTAAGGTGGAGAGCAATTTAGGGTTAGCAAAATCAAAAAGATTCACAAACAATATTTTCATAGTAATTAAACAAGTTTTCTCAATCAGGACATCCTTTAGATCCTATTCAATTCAATAGACACTAGTTTGTGGTTAGTTTATTTTTGTGGTTTTATTTTTTGCCTAAGACACTGATCTCTTTAACTATATTATTCCGCAATGGGCGACATGACCCACTTTATCACACCACCTATTGCTTTCATATTGTCCTTGAAATTACTCCAATGACGACCAAGTTTCTAGGTATTGGGTCCTGACAGAGCAAACGGCAAACACACAGATTCATGAAAAAATTGCAAAATAGCTGGACAATAAGAAACAAGTTGTTGGGAAGATTTTATGAATATCTTTATAGTTGTCCATATGGGAAATGTACTCATACCCTGGTAATAGCAGTGTGAGAACACTAACATACACTCGCTTGTTTGAGAGCAGATTCGGGAAATGGCTGATCGTGATCTACTTAGGCTTTTCAAAGCATTTAAACTGAATATTTCAAACAGACCTTGAGTACTTTGAACTCTGCACTGATTGTGGGTGATTCTGTAACCCATAGGCACCGGGTACTTGGAGTCAGAGAAGTGAGTTGACCGCATAATCTTTGATCCATGGAGCAGAAGTGTAATCTCGCTCCTGTCGATATTTTGCATGTATTTGTACGGGGTGACCAAAAACGAAAACAGAAAAAAAGATTCAGTGTTATGCCTTTTAAAATAGCTCAGTGCAACTCCCTCTCCTCCTGGGGTGAGGGTCAGTGAAGTGTTACCATATATCTTGCAAAATTACAAAATAATGCACGCTTCAAAGTGAGAAGGCTGCCTCATCAATGGACCACTTGAGCCATTATTGCGGGGCGGAGTGGTAATGGGAGGGGTGGACAGGCCAAAACTGTTTGGCAGGTGGAAAAGCGGCAGGTGGAAGGTGGACATCCAAAAGGAGAATGCTGCGGAAAGACAGCCTGTCTGTAAAACCTATGGCTTTTTTCAAATTCTTCCTGCAAAATGCGCTCTAAAATGGATTGTTTTGACCCTTAGCAAAAATCAAAAGTTGCCATCCATGCTGCCCCAATCATTGTCTGTAGTTAATTAAATGTTGCATTGCATTTCTCTACAGCAGAAAAACAGTCAACCGACCGTGCATGCGTTTCGTTACACATGCCTTTGGGAAGAATCTCTTGCCTCTTACTGCGATGCACTAACACCATGCACATGCTGTACCTCACCTACCAGCTTTTCAAACCCAGCCCACAAGCAACCCGCAACACATTCTCGCTCATGGTGCAGACCTCCTTAGAGGCAAACCTAGCAGGATATCTTCAACGCCACAATTCACCTAGAAGCATACGAGCATTCAGATCAAGTTTGCTTCAAATCTGCATGCATCAACACAACAGCAAAGCGATATTGCAGTGCTACCTCTGCTCCTATTAATCGAAGAAAAAACTTTTACTGCAGGTTCCAAAACTGAAAGAGATCATGGGTCTACTTTGCAAATGCTATTTTACAATGTAAATCAGGCCCCGTGAAATTAGCAGCAGTGTATTGTACAGAAACCTAACGACATAACTGAATGTACATTCCACGTCAAGCTGTAATCTATTCTCTAAGTGCAGGACGGGGTATCGAACCTGCACTACACAATGCCATCTTGTTTCTAAGATGAGCATGTTGTCCCTGAACTATCCTCCGAGCCCATCAAAGGTGTTCTCAGACCTGCTAATCCTCTCAATCCGGGAAATGTAAGCAAGCCTTGATGGACACCCCTTACTTCAGCAACACTTCCAATGCTAGAAGATTGTGAATATACTCTAGTAAAGCCTCTGTCCGATCACGCTAACTAAACTATTTAGCTGTTTTAGGGTTAAGTGTATTTGACCTGTAAGACAGCAGAATACAAAATGATGACTGAACCCAAGATATAAACAGTGATTAATAGAGAATGGACTGTGAATAAGGGAACAGCATCGAGAGTCGAACAGAGCAGTGAGACAGGTGATAAGTAAAAGGATTGTCCAAAAATGCAGTCGCCTGATACCTTGGGTTAAGCATGAAGGATACATTGGGCTCATTATGAGATGTGCGGAATGGGTTTAACGGCGCCGGTAATGGTGCCGGCGCCATTAAACCCACTCCACACTATTACGAGGTTCCCTCGCGGGACCCGCTGTGGACGTCTGGTTTATCCAGACATCCATAGCGGGTTCCTCGAGGGAACCAGGGAGCTAACAACGGGCCCATTATGAGTGGGCCCGTTATTAGCTCCCTCCCCATTCCCATTGAACCCTATGGGGGCTCAAATGGGAATGGGGCAGGACCGGACCCGGGTTCCCTGAAGTAGGAATTACCGGGCCCTCCAAACTCGGAATGGCCCGGTAATTCTCCATTCAGGGAACCCGGACCCGGACACGATTTTGGAGGCAGCCATGCGCTAGTAGCGCCATGGCTACCTCCAAAGTGGTAATGAGGCCCACTGTCTCTCTGCCGGACCACATCTTCACTACATTTCACATTAATAATAAATGTGCTTGAGCTTCAAGATTGATAACAGATACACGTGCATATCATCACCCTATTGAATGTTCATGACAGAGCAATATCACCCTGCAAAGCAGTCTGATAAATCAGAGTCCCAATGTGTTTAGTTTGAGCTATTAGGTAGAAGCCAAAACTATTGCATTAGATTACAAATGGAGACATGGCATATGAGGTGGGACACGCAACTTTTAAGTGTTGTTTGGATATTTGCCCACCCATTGACTGCCCGGGGCCATGCTAATCCCTATGGCCATTCCCACCCAGTCCTGTCCTTCTCCGCCCAAAACACCTCCTCATGGGAACTCTTTGAGCTTGCTTTAATCACGCCTTGCCATCTTACTTTGCTCAAAGTGCCTGCTGGTTACTATCAATGCAGTCTTCTGAGAGTTAATGACTTGATTGTATTTGTAAACACGCTACTCTTTACTCTCCAGCCACTTTAAGGATGCACACTATGCATGTCCATCACTGAAGTTCTGTTTTGGCTTCTTTATAAGTATTAGGCATTTGCCAGGCTCTGCAATTAGATGCCCAGGTACTCAAACCATGAGTCACCTGCTATCATCAGTGGCCAGTTTATACCACTACAGCAGTGCCTGGCACATGCCTTTCCCATGCCTACGCAAAGGCCCAAACTGTTGGTATTTGCCAATGCTGGTCTACAATGCGTCTATATTTGAATGGGTACTATTCTGGTGTGATTGCTTGCTTCAAATCTACACTGCTGCAAAACTAACACTGACTATACACTGTAGAGTATGCTGCATAAAATACAGGTTGCCTAGTAACCAGCTCGTTTAACCAAGGTCCAAATGAGGTATCCATATGTAGAAAGGGAAGGACGAGCGTAGACAGTCATGGCAAATAACACTAGTGGATGTAAATATACAAAGGGTAATTATTTTCACAGATCTATAGTAGGGCTTTCGTCTGCTGTTCCCCTTCATCGCTGTCATTTGGTTTATGTCGACTTCCTGTGTGTCCCAATGGGAAGAGCTGCAGCAGCTGCCTAGTGTAGAATACTTCAGCCTTCATTGTCAACAGCTCTGTCGCGCGACCCGCAAGGAGTACCTGAACTATCCACTGACGTAATGTGCGTTTCAAAATAAATAAAAAAAACTCGGCACGTCCTCCTACTCTGCCTCTGTGCTTTGTTAGCGTTAAGTGGTTTCCTGAACGGTTTTCCACGACCGAATGTCTGTCAGAATCTCAGATTGAATATTAGCCACATCGAGGGATGATCCAGCAACTCCAGAATAACTCCAAGTCGCTTTACAAGCAATTAGTGGACCCTTGGCCTTTCCCAGCTGCAATCAGCGTGATGGATGATTGTTCTTTCATGGCAGTCATTTCGGTTTATTTGGGATTTTCGAGTCTGTGAGTTATGGCTCGGAGAGAAGAAACAGTAGTTTGAAAAGCAAGCCAAAAAGCATTTTCCAAAAATAATGCATTTTGTGTTCGGCAATTGTATTTGAAAGGTTCCACGAGGCCGCCAGTGAATCATGAGACCATTTTGTTCTAGAATTACACTAATATGTGTCAGGAAAAAGATGAATTCGTATGCTGTCTATATGGACGGCTAAAAACGTCGCAGAAGTAGAGGACGCACATGCGCACAGCTCTGCATTTCCTCAAACAGCCCTGCACAAACAGGTTTGCCTCAGGCAAGCAGGCGTGAATGTGCCAATGCGATAGAACAACCTCTCACACTGACAGCGTGGCTCAAACTAATCCTGGACCACCCCCACAGCCTACCAGCATGCCCTGTACACCACCCAGGACACTGAGAGCACATCTGAAGCATAGCAGGAGCTTCCTGAGGTGACCAACCCTAGACATCAAAATCTCCTGGGAAACCCCACCTCACAGGATCATTGTAACCAGTACCAGGCGGTCGGCACACTAAATTCCCCAACAGCACATCCTCACAGGAGTAGCCCAGCAGGAGCTGCACTTCGGTGAAGGTGGAAGAGGGAAGTGGGAACACCGAGTATGGCTCAAATAACAAACAACAAATGCTGAACAGTAGAAGGTGGGAGGGAGGAGGAGATAGAAGGGACATGGAAGGAAGAGTAGCAGAGATAACCTCAGAAGAATGGGGAACTTGGCAGTTGGAAGGTAGGGCCAGTTGAATTGAGAGCAGGGTTGGTGGAAGAGTGGAAGGTAAGACTGCTTGTGTTGGGCACATGCAGCCAGGCAGCTGGGAGGCAACCCAGCATGGAATAGGGGACATGCTGTGGGGGGGCTACATGCAGCAGGGTAGATGTAAGAAGGAGCAGATGGAAGAGAGTATATAGAGAAGAAAACTGATATACGAGACAAGCACAGTGGATCACAGACAGGGGCAAGCCCATAGGGAGATGGTGCAAAGCTAGATTGATCTATGAAATGGCAGGTACAACATGAGCAATGAAACTATGAAGGGTTATACTATATTTACAAACATTTTGTTTCAGGTATTGTTTCAGGTATCTATAGCAAAGTTACATTTAATTACCCAACAGTTCAAATATATGGATGACATAAACAGTAGCAAACGAGTTATAATTAATCCTAAGGGCAAAATAATAAAATACACAATGTTGAATAGCACTGATTGTGCCAGTGAGTGGCAGACAGATTGGTGAAGCGACCCTATAATTTGCAACTTCCTGGGCAGTCAAATAAACACCTCCCTGGAAATTTAGTTTTATCTGGGGAGGTATAAACCGTTTCCAGCTGTCAAAATCCGATCCTTGGTTGGTGGTGGTCCATACTATATAGCATGTTTAATCATTTTTAATTTCCTTGAACGTTCCTGTTGTCTCATTGGAATTCATGTCAACACGGTACACTTGAAGGATTGATGAACGTATGGGCAGGAAGTCTGCTGTCTGCAGTGAACTGGGAGACAACTCCACAGATCAGGTAGCTTGCTTAAGGCTGAGGTTGGTTCTTCAATAACTCTGTGATTTGTGAGGGTGCACTAGTGTCAGCAAACTATCAGTGACTGCCAAGCATTTACCCAGTGAGTGTGGCAGATCTACCAATGTACCTGACCTGGCTCACTGACAGGAAGTATTTTGAGTGTGTAAAAAACACTACAGTTGCAGACTTTGGACTTCATTACGAATCTGGCTGTAAACCTGCCGGTGCTACCGGCGGGTTGCCCCGGGACTCGTAATAATTTACAGGTGCCTGAATTCCCGGTTCCAGTGGCTCATTATGAGTCTGGTGGCCCGGGAAGTCAGGCGCCGTTAAATTGTAAGTCCCCATTCCCAAAGACTCCCATAGGACTCTATGGGAGTGGGGACACGGAAGCACCAGCACCATTGTTTCCGGACCAGCAAAATCATAATGAGGCCCCTATATCTAGAAGGTGAACTGCCACATGGACAAGCGTCCTTTTGCAGTAGTATAGCGCACCTCTCTTTCCTGTGATCAGGCACAGTGCGACTATACAAGGCACTGGTAGATATTCTCATATGATGAATACAGCATTTAACACTGCATATCAAAATAATCAGCATCACAGGTAGGCTCACACCATTCTCTACCTGCCCACTTCATCTATACTCCCCTATACAAAGTATAAGATCTACCTGCCCCTGTGATGTCACAAATCAATCAGACACCTCCTCTAAATGACCAGACCTCCTGGAAACATCCAGAAGTACCTATTCTATTCTACCATCAGCTTTGAGCAGAGTTTTAGTTCAATAAATGCCAGAATCAATGAGTTACATGTCTTATTCTAGCATCGTACGCTTGAACATGGACAATGGGCCTACTTTGAGCAACACGATTTTTCACATTGCAAGTTCTCTAACACTCACATCTCCCATTGTAAGAGCCGCTTTAATTCCAGCATATATTTTCTAAACAGCATTTCAGAGTCCATGTTTGCAGTCCCAATTACATCCCAGTTTGCAGCCTAAGTATGTTCCAACGATTTTAACAAAGTGCTATGGACTCGGTGGTCCCATTCTAAACACAAATTCTATTAGTTTGGTAAGTCTTAGGAGTTAGTACTTAATCATGTTAGAAGTTAGAAATTAGTCCCTACACTAATTGCAAATTTGCACTGCCCTGACGCAGTAAATCCCAGGTTACCCCTCCACTCTGGTTTGTATGAATTCTCAATGCTGTCTCACCTCAGTGTCTCACATACACCCTACTATATTCCTTCTGCAGGATTCTAAGTTATGATTCCTGGTCTAGTTGAAATTTGCACCATCTGAAAATGTGCATCACCTAAGTCTCCCACAACAGTCTTGTGTTCCTGTAATGCAAGGATGTTGTAACCAGAACCGTGACATATATGTTGGCTGGTGAGGTGTATTGTTCTGCTGTTTGTTAACTATTGGGAGAGGCATGCATGGGTGGATTTTCTGATATTCATAGTTGTGTCTTGGAATGTGGAATTTTAACATGTTTGTGTAGGGAGCAGTCATTTGAGATGTTGAAGGTCATGTGGGCATTCATCCAATGTGGCTGTGAAAATGTCCTAATTGCGATAGGTGTATTATGTAGAGCTATATCTTATAACACATTTGAATTATAATGCTTTCGATATAAGGGATCATTGCCCTTTTAATATATTTCTGATTGATTACATAATTGCTTCTTTAGCAGTTATGCACCAGGAATACTGTAAATGCAGCAACAGTTATACACAATTCGGGTTGAATGTACTACATGCTTTTTCCACTGGTCATATTCCATTCGGGACTGAACTGTTTTCTAGTCGCAAACGTTGTGCTTGAACCAATTAATTCCTTGCCTATGGGATACAAACTCCTTCATACCAGTTATAGCCAGTTCTGCTTAAATCGCAGACTTCACTATTTCATTACATGTTCTGAAACATTTCTAAAACATGATTTGACAACAATAGCAAATAACCGTAACTCTGAATATAGACCTAATTTGTAAGGTGGCCATGACATTTCTCTGACATCTTTCCAATGACTGTTTAGCACAAATATTTCCTCAAATAAGTCTTGGCTTCCTGAAAACCGATGCATAACAGCAATGTGAAGCAATACGGTGACAACCAGTTTATAATTTCCAAGCCGTTCTCCTTGCCGATCCTAAAATACCGAAATTGGATTTTCCCCAGATTTTGCCAAGTTGTAGGTGTTTCTTTGCTCATGTGCACATATTATATGTTATTATGCGTTATTTTTTTTTTCTTTTAGTGTTGCATATCTTGCCGCAGGCAGAAGCATTCAGTTTCAGAGTGCCTTGTGAAAAAGGAGGAATGGGGTAGTTGGGATACATGCAATGGTTAGATTCAAGGATGAGCTAATCAGAAGCAGCTACATTCAGAGCATAGACCAAAAGCCACATTACTACTGTCAACATGATAACTTAAGCTGCATGGGAAGTACTGGTTATTATTACTAAATGTGAAGTTGTATGCCAACAAATGCATGCTCTATGGGGGTACTTGATACCACTAAGATGTTCAGTATTATGAGTACTTTACCTTCCCAGTGCTTCGCAAGACTAGAATCCACACACCTTCAGAGTGGAGGAGCGTAGCAGGGACCTAGTTAAAAAAAAAAAACAAGCACTAGGGTAGGTCCATTGGAATAAGTCTATTTTAGGCTGCCTTACATTTCCTCCTGTTTTCACCTGTCACATTTCTACTGAGGCACTGTTCATTGATTCTTTACTTTTTCTTCAAAGACACATTGCATATTGTCATCCTTAATCCTCCCAATATGCTCATGCCATCTTTTCTACTTGCATGGTCCCCTTTGACTAAAATATAGTGGCCCATTTTGCACTTTACTTTTCGTGACTTTAATGCTTGCATTTTGACTCCTTAATCAGCATCTCATCCTGTGTATACAAGTATGTCTCTGTGAGCTTCTACTCAAAGCATAGGTGGTTTCTAGCATGCAGAAAGTGTGGAGGCCCTCTCTATGCATTCTCCACAAGTATTCATGATTGTACAACTATGCCATAAAGAAGTGGGTATCCAGATGATGTAGCATGGATGACGTATACTATAGTAAGATGTAGCACTTTCTATGAACAAATACTACTTCACACACATAATAGACTCTTCAAAAAATTTGACATAAACAATGATCAATAGATGTGCAGTCTTCTAAAGCCTAATCCTATTTTGCTACCATCAAATCCTAATGATTTATAATGTATGGCACATGTTATGCTAACGTGAATACATTACTCTTTTGTATACATGTAAAGTTACTCATACATGCATTGACTAACTTACTACTGGACAGAAGAATGTGATGCTGCAATGGTCATCTCATTTAACTAAAGATGGTCTCACTTTTGTGTTCATGAAACCATCATTATTCACCATCTGAGTCGATTCTCAAGCTGGTTCCTACAATAGCTCCAAACACAATGCATCTGATTTAGAAAAGTGTTTTTTTTTTTTTTTTTTAAATGGGAAGGTTTCATTAAAACATGCTTTGTAAATCAGGCCCAATGTCATTAATATTGTTTGCAAGTATTCAATGTGAAATATAATTGAATGATTGCAAACTAAATAGATTGTCTCCATTGGTCTTCACTAGTGTTTCCATGATAAGCCAGTTATAGCTTCACTTTTACACCATGCACATAATCCAACGTTTGATAAGCGAAATGAACATCTCTATTTCTACAATCCTTCAGAACCCACAATACATAATGGGCCTGATTTACAAAGGTGATTTACAATGATGCAATCCCATTGAGAAACACTTTGTAAATCAGGCCTTTTGTGTGTGTTAGAATAGAATTGCTGGTACCATAGCCCCATCTCTTTATCCTTCTTTAAGAGCCCCAAATATAACGGAGTTATTTTCCGCAACTTTATCCAACGGAATGATGCAACTCATTGTGTTTTGCTAATAGTCTGAAATTCACCACTTCACAATTATATAGCCCATCATTCATCATGATGACATCTAATTAACACTATTTGATAATCAATCAATAAATGAACATGACCCAAGTCACTCAGCGCAGATTTGGCTGCCCCTCCCTCACAATCCTACCCTTGAAATGTCTCAATTATATTATAAATAATGCCTCTCATTTCCTAAGTAATGACCTTCCCCCCTCAACCATCAATACACTACGGGGGAAGTCTTGGTGGCGGTGGCATTGCTATTACATATTACTGCTGGAGGTATCATACTATTACCAAATTAAATACCCCTGAGAGGGTGATTACTGCATTGTTTAAAAAGCTGACCAATGCATTTACTCTGCTGCTCCGGCAGCGTACTAAAACCAGTATATGTAAATATTCACCACCATTGATAAAAAGTATTCTTTGCCCTTTCCTAAGCATGTTTCACTTGCACATGAGGCACGCCTCGTATCACAGCAGGTAGTGATGGGGTTTGCATTAGTAAAGATCTGCTATGAATATATCATAATCTGGGTGGTAATTGAATCCTTTGTTAGAGATATTTTGTTTTAAAATGGGGATTGCAGGTGCAAACCCTATTACTACTGGGAGCAATGCATTTACCATAGTTTGCCATTTTGCCTCTGAATATTACACTGATTGGCAGAATTCTAGCCTTCTGTGATGGTTGGTCAGTTATTGCTTGTGATAAGTGCAAGTTATTACCACGCATAATCATGAACGCCCGTGTCCATAACAAAGCAGTAAGTACTTTTTCCAGTTCATCTGCTTCTCATTCATTTGTTGAAAGAAGTACAGCACTATGGTAAAAGGAGCATCATGGAACCTCATATAAGGTTACTTTTAAACCAGCAAGCTTTGTACCTTCTGTTTTTTTTTAGGCCAATAACTACCAAAGCCATAGACTGTAAAAGTGGCTGGTGTCGCATGACTCAGAACAAGGTGGTCATTACAGTTACACAGAAGATAATACATTGGAGGGGATAATCATGCCACAATACTGTGAAGGGATATTGTTCTCCAAGATAAGCATTCTTAAATCATACACGTTATTTGTCATGCACACTATTCTTTAGGCATACCATTTCAAGATTGCACAGTAACCTGTATGTGAAAGCCAGACTGTGAATTGACATTCATTCTGCGTAAATACACCTGATGTGCTGGAATACAATGTTCTGAGATACAGGATAGATTGACATAACCTTTTTTCAACTTCGAAAAGGACTTTGTAACAACGTTTGCATAGGCTGGTTCACTGAGAGCACTAATACTGTGCAAACAAATGCTTCACGTATGTAGGATCTCCAAATGCAGGACCGTCATATTTTCACAGTTCTAAGGCCAAATGAAGTGTCCTGTGAATTTGAGTGTACACCCCTTGCTTAAAAAAATAAAATAAAAATACATTACTGATGACCATGCCCAGAGCCTAATGTCCAATGTGCCTGGCCAGACACAACCACACACCTTCACACAAACGCATTGCTTGTTTGTTTATTTGGGATATTTCATGTAACTGTTTGTTAGGAGTAGAACATATATAAACAAAGCTCCTGTGGAAACATTAGCTGGACAGAATACTGCTGGAAAGGTGGATTCTGAAAGAGGTAGTTACAACAAGAACGTGCATGCACAACAGAGTCTCCTAAAATGTAAAACCAGTTGAATTGATATATATATTTTTTCAAAACAGTGTCTACTTTCTGCAAAATGTAAACTGTTTCATATATTGAATGGAAGGAATAGAAACAGGAAATGCATAGAAAACAAATTCCATTTCCACAAATTGTAGTAATTATTTTTTTTAAACTTAAATGCATGAGCTGACCGACAGGTTTGCAGCTGTGGAACAAAGAGTATCAACAGTTGAGTACTTCCGGGTAAATCTGTTCTCAAAAACCTTTTGGAATGTATATTTCTTGAAAGGCACTATTTGCCCATAGGTGAATGTATATTTCTTGAAAGACACTAGTCAACTCATAACTATAATAAGATCATCTCTTGAGCACCACCACAGATCTCTGCCCCAGCATCTTTAAAATGACCAGAATAAGGTGATTATGCATCCTACACTTGGGATTCACATGCCAGCACCTAATAACATAACTTTAGACAGATCATCTCTCTTAAGCAATCTTATCCAAAGTGGGAAGATGTGAAGTGGGAAGATCTGACTCTGAGTTTTGCAGTTACAGTTATTGGAATTGGATATCATCAAAACATTATTGTGATTAGCTGGATATGACAACTGTTTAAATACATAGAGGAATGAGCTGTATAGGGTTAAATCCAGACTGAGATTATTTTACTTCTTGTAAAAAGATGCTGAATGATATTGAATCATTAGAGGTCTTCCATCTTGCATTATTTCCCTAACACATTAAATAGACATTTTATCTTTGTCTTATTGTATTGATTGTATTGTATTTTATATTATGTTGTTATGTTATGGAGTGTTAAAAGGTTTTAATTAACCAAATACCCTATAATTAAAAAAATGAAATCACTAACATTGAGCTAAAGTATACATTCCAAAAGGTTTTTGAGAACAGATTTAAACGTGTCACCATAACGACAGTTGCGTTCATGAAAAGTGTGGCTGGTGGGAGGCCATAGTACCAATATGCTTTTTAAAAAAAATACATTTACTACACATCTACACAGCTTTGCTTCTGTCAGCTTAATTCCTAGCTATTGGGCAATTATGTGCATGCACACATACGAATGTCTCTCACCTTTTGAGAGTCCATGTGTCCCTTCACCAGCATTAATCCTTTTATGAAATAATGCCTTTAGAGTGATCCCTTTGGTAATTTACCTGCTCCATTGCTTAGCTGCACTAGAGAATGCGTTGCCACGTTACACTAGGTCAATAAATGGCTGCTTATATTGATATATGTCCATGTACAGTTATAGAAGTGCTGCAAATATGCATACAATTAAATGACTGGCCACTAACCACGGTTCACTGCTATAGAAAATCTATTTTGACTCAGAAATAATGTGCCTTAAATCAATTGCACTTGTAAAAATCTATTGAAAATTGATTGGAATGTCAAAGTAACACCCATGGTCATTTTTCATGTAGGACTCGTTAATGTGTTGCATAACAGAGGGAAAAATGAATGGGGGTTCCTTATGTATATTTCTAGTTTGCAAAATGTGACTTAATGATAAATAACAGTCTGCAGGTTCATACAGTGATATGTATGACGTTTGAGCTACTTTTCAAGTATATGATGTTTCAGCTACTTCTCAAACGTATGTATATATCACTTGCAATCTTTCAGCATAGGCTCAAATTATGATGTGGCCCCTCCAGTTTAAACATATGTGGACCTGATTTATACATATATTTTTCAATTGGATTGCGCCATTGTAAAAATGCTTTTGTATATCCACTCGGTGTGAGGGGCGAATGTGTGTGTATGTCTGTGGGTTACATACTGCTGTGTTTACATGAATACAGGTACATGTGACTGTGCACACACATCTAAACATGTTGCCCAAATCGAAGTCAATAAGGGCAGGTAAATGTGCATAGGTGAATTTCATTCACTACCGACGTTATGAAAACCTCTAAAATGTCTTCCAATCAAGGGCAACCTATGTGTTTACATATTAACATCCTGCTAGCCCACAATTACATTCCCACATGCGCTAATAACAAAGGCAACATAGGAATCCTGCGTTAATATACTCGGATTGGGGTTAGCATTCAATGCTGGGTCCTTGACAGACAAAAGCTAACTTCAGGCATCCATGAGGAACATAGAGTAGTGTGATACAGGCAGAGATACATTTTAGATTTAAGATATGTAAAACAAAAGACTGTTTTTCTCAGAACTGACACAACAATCAAGCCAAGTCAAGTCAATGTCACTGTTTTATTAAGATACTGCATAATAGTTCATCTTTGACAAACAAGGGTATGATATTCCACAGGGGATAATTAATGGTCAGAGTGGGTTGTGATCAGTATTGCCATAACAAACAATACTGAGAGCCTCTTTCAGCTACTTGTTTGTGTGGTTGTAGACCCACTGACCTTGGTTGGATACCAGTATCATTAAACCACGTGACTGCATTCGGACGTTGTGCCTCTCTGGGACGTTCATTGTGGTTGAATACACCAAATCCTCTATTCTGGGTAGAGACATTTGTACTTTGATTAGGGAATGAAAATGTGCTGAATTACCATCTGGCAAGGATGTGGAAGCCCTGGCTTATTTGATTTGTATTAAATCATAAAATGATGCAGGTAATTCATCTCGTAAGCTCCATGCCATAAGCACAGTGTGTACTTGTCTCTTGCTGCATCCGTATCCCGATTCGCAGCACCGGTTCTACCAGTAGCAAAGAGCAGGTTCAGAGGTCACAGCTGCAGAGACAGCTAAGTCTCTGCTGCTTAGGGGCTGCATTTAACATATGCACCTCTCTTCCAAAAACAACATAACTCTGAGGATGTGCAGCATTTTCCAATGGGTTACATCCATTGAAAAACGCTTTGTGATTCAGGCCCAAAGTTTTCATTTATATCATCTAACGGTTTTGCACATTTTGAGTTCAGTCACTTCATGCACAGCCTGGGGCAAGGTGCTCATTCAATTCCGTGGGTTTGTAGATTTTCATAATTCTGCTTCAAATTGTGGGAACTTCAGCAAGTTGCCCCGGTTTTCACCATGATAATTCGGTGTTCTGTCCTGGTTGGGGGAATGGGAACTGTATTATAGAGTTCCTGTTGCCATGGTGGTGTTTCTTATTCAGCGCCATGATGGCCTTTCAAGATGAATGTTGCTCTTTATAAGTGCATGTACCATACCACTGCATAGGAAAGTCTAATATGAGACTATGGAATGTTAGTAGGGAGTACCTGGATGAATCATGCTTCCAGAAAATCATGTGGTACGAGTCAATGTTGGGCTAATGGCTGACACCGGCCACACTCTTCTCTGTGGATGATACCTTTTCACCTGCTTTCATAGTCTACAAGATACATATGGGTAATTTTTTCACTACTCGTATTTCTGTCCTCATCCAAGCACTCCCACAATATTAAATAGGGTTTAATTTCAAAGATTTGAAAAGATCAGAGAATTAGTGTGCCTAGGGGAACTTGTCACCAGGTATCTCTACTGCCAAGGTACAGCAACACTGTCAACTAGCCACACTGTCCGTTCTCCGGGTTCTGTAGACAGACAAGATAACACTCTCATTCATTGTTGAAAATTAATGATCCTGTAGGTCGCTGTTCCTCCTTACCCTGGCATGGTACAATTTGTTGCAGTGCATTGCGCTGCAAATATCTCAAAAACTGTGCATCCTAGGGCCTTGAAATGTGATGTTATGTTCCTCATGTCGGGACCAGTTGAGAAATAAAATGTGCTCTTTCCCTTCCCGGTGAACATGGTTTACGGCTTCGTCAGCAGGTATCATCTTGCAACAATCGTCTTGAAAAGTAATTTCATCTGATGCAGCAAAAATGTTGGTTGTTTTCCCTTCCCTGTGAACATGGTTTACAGCATTATAAAGCTTGTCTAGAAACGACATGTTTTGTTTCCCTTCCTGGTGATGCAAACATTTTGGAACTTCTGGAATGCTACCTGCCTTCCCCTTCGCCTCTCAGGTCCATTCGCCTCTCAAACATTGTTTGTTTCCCTTCTTGGTGAACATGGTTCATGGCTTTGTCAGCAGGCCACACACAACTAACAGGTAACTATGCAAAAATTGGTGTAGATTGGTGAAACAGTATGGAAATGTATAAGGATCAATGTTTCGTGCCACAAACCCACACACAACTTTTGACTTTTATATATAGATAAAGGGGTCACTTGATAAACCAAGGTGTAACAGCAGTGTCTAGTGTGCTTACATCTTGGTTTAATACTTAGGGACATTTTCAATCCCTCTGAACGTGGAGAAGGGGCAAAGAGTGAAATTAACATTTACACTTTGCTTTCCTCCCACGTCTTCAAAGTGCTCATCGTTTTACTGCAGATTTTCATGCAGGCAAAAAACCAATGGATTCCCATGGAAGCCGACACCAATTAGTACCTACTAAATGCAGATACATTCCATAGGCATTCATTGCAAATGTTATCTGAAGTATGTCATTTGTAGGTGACATTTACAAACCCGATAGGATAAATTAAAAGCAATTTTGTTTGTTTTTACTTTATTTTAACACTCCATTCTGTGAACGTTCAAAATTGCATGCAAGAGACTCAACAACATGCAAGTTCTAACATTGGTGGTCAGCTGAATGCAATTTACACTTTTTAGCTAAAGTTGCTCCCACTGCTTTCAGTGGTTTTCTGTCTTATAAGGAATTTGGTTGGTTTCCCCAAGGTCGATGTCACTAAATGTCAGACGCAAACAAGTCACTGACGTCCATGCCAATGACATGTGGCAGACTACCCTTCAGCCCTACTGGTATTTTCGATTCACTGGCCGGGATACAATATGCTAATTTTATATTCCATGTCACTGTTAACTTATAGGAATGCGGACATCCAGCTGTATGCTTGTTATGAAATAATTGCATTCCAATTTCTTCTCCTGCTAATGAGCTTCCAGGTGACATGAGATGATTTCTAGGCATGATCTGTATTGCTGAATCTTTCAAAATGGATTAAATGAAAGAAACATATCAGTGGTCATAAACTTGAAAATGACAAGACTATTTTTTATTCAGAGGCAACTGGGCAGCCGTGCCTAAGAGGATCCTAAGAGAATCTGATCTGATATCATTCAGGAGCGCTGATGACAAGTCCACCACTCCTATTGTATACTGTGAATGTAAACACAATTAAAAAGGATGCACATTATTACACGTGGATATCTTCAACAACTAAAAGATACATTTAGCAGGGGCAATACTCTTAAGTGCATACACATGTATATTAATGGGCATCGCATGCGTTCCACACCAGAAACAACATTGAATATTTAAATTACATTGGCCCTCATTACGACCCTGGCGGAATTCGCGGTGCTAAATGCACCGCGGAGCACGGCGGAAAGCTGCCGATAGCGCCATGGGGGTTGGCGGATTTTCCACCCCATGCCGACCTTGGCGGAGCGGTAAATCCCCAATCCCCATTTTGCCCTTCCCCATTCCCATTCTTGCCCCATAGAGTATAATGGGAGTGGGGAAGGCGTTAATTACGCCACCGTAAAGTACGGTGGCGTAATTAACAACGAGGTCCCTTAGCGCCATGGATTTCTCCGCCCGGTAAAACCAGGCGGAGAAAGGCTCCATGGCGCTACGGGAACTCGTAGTAGGGCGGACGGGTCCGCCACGATTACCGCTGGCGGTAACCCACTCCGCCAGGGTCGTAATGAGGGCCATTGCATTTTTTTGACACATGTATTTTTTTGATGTGGTTTATTGGCTCCAAGCAGTAGCCATATCAAATTCATGTCAAACATATCGAAACTCACATGAAAGCCTCTGCGATCATGTTATCCACTTCATAAAGAAACACATGCATTATACATGACGGTCACGTTGCTTAATGTTTATTTGTGGTTAGAGCTAGAAGTAACAGTCCTTGCATATTTATCCCAGGCACACATTAGCTGTACACTTTTGAAAGACGGAGTGAGGCAATTAATTAAACGATACGACTGTTCATCCTGCAGGTCAAATAGTTAATTGTGCTGAGAATAGCTTTTAAATCATGCATGCCATGACTCGGGCCTCCGCGTTCCCTGGGGGACTTGGCAGGTCACTCTGCGTAGCATGCGCCGCGTCGAAGGCCCGCTATTTCCAGCTAATCCCTTTAGCATAAAGAGCAGAATCGGGGCTATCTTGCGATGCACATTGGCCAGTCACACTCGCAAGCGCTCATTTGAATATGGATTGCATTCCTTTTCAGATTCAGCCTGTAAGAGCAATGGTATAGAGAAACAATCATCGGGGAATATATTCACGGCTGCAGTTGTTTGTACCAGCAGATTCTTATCCTCCAAGTTTAGGGGGGGAGGGGGGATGTTGGCTTGGGCGCCCACCTTTCAGCAATTTCAATCGTGCATGTATTCCACAAATCAGGAGTTATGTGTCAGACATGGAACTAAAATACACATTTTCTTTGTAACAATTCCCATTAAGCATTGTTTTCTCTGAAATTGATTTAAGCATTGCCTTAGGTCCCTGTCTAAGAAGTTGCATACTGTTTGTTTTACTTTCAAATAATATCCATCATCTTTTTTAGATGGTTTGAAAAGATTGAGTTTGGAAATGAGAAAATGAAATATGTTTTGTTTTTTTCTTTAAACACTGATACTCGTGAAACAATACACCCAACAGCAGCTCGTATTTAAAATGCATGAGATATGCTGCATAAAGCAAGCACAGTTTTTAATAATGCAGATCAAGAATTCTTTGATTCCAGGGAACCTTAATTGTAGATAGCTAATTCGATCCATAAAGCTTTGAAAGATCATTGTTTTTGCTCAAAAAGAGAATGTAAGGTTCTGAATAGTCAATCAAACTCCTCCGAACGCGACCCACACATATTTGTGGGATATGCTGAATAAAATGTGGGTGACGTGTAGATGTTTATTGGGCACTTGGGGTGGAAAGATGTCATACTGGCCTGTTGGGAGAACCAAGAGTCCATGCTCATCAGCCACACTAGAAATAATAGGTTTCCTATTTGTGTGTGAGAACTTGATTTCTCCCTGCAGGAGTACAAGTATGAGTAGAGGCTAAAGCAACATGCTCAGCTCTGACACGTCTAAAAACCAAGAACAAGCACAATCATAAAGGAAAAATAGGCACTGTTGAGAGATACACCTCCTTTGCATTTTGTGTAATGATGGCTGTGGGAAGGATATACTCTCAAGAGGGGTGTGCATGTGATTCAGTAGTGAGCAAACAGTGAAGTATAACCGTCCAAAATAAAGGAATGTCCAATTAAGGCTCTATGAAAAAACATACTTCTATCAAACACACCATTTGCAATAATCACTACATGGAAAACACTACACAAAACCCACTACTGAGGAAAGAACACAGAATTAGCAAAGATAGCAAGATGCAGCACAAGTTTGAGTAGAGGCTAAAGAGCCTACTTAGTCGTCATACTTCTAAAAACCAAGAGCCAACACAATACAAAAGGAAACGTATGCCCGCTTAAGAGATATAACTCCTTTGCATTTTGTGGTACCATGGGCTGAGGGAAGGCTACACTCTCAAGAGAGGCATGAATGTGATCCAGTAGCGACCAAACTGTGAAGTATAACCGTCCAAAATAAAGGAATGTGGAATCAAGGTTCTCTAAAAGTGTGTACTTGAATCAAACACACCATATGCAATAATATTAACTAAATAGAAACACTACACAAAACTCACTCCTGAGGAAAGCACACAGGATAAGCAAAGATAGCAAGATACAGGACTCTGAGTAATGAATCTGCGATGAAAGGCAAGTAAAAGACATAATTGTCTTCAAAAAGATATGTTATTGTGTGCAATTGGGATACAAGTAGGCTAAGCAGTCTCTAGTGTCCATAAATGGGCTGTTGTAGTAGTTAGCAGACAATAGTGCCTTTTTTTGGTTCTTTGTTGTTCAAGCATGCCAAACCAGGCTTTAAGTCATTGTGCGAGCGGTTCAAGACAAGTTTGGGTGCACTGAGTCATGTTGTTCCAGGAGGTGAGCTGGCATTGAGCTGAGGTGAATACGGTTGTTCAGAGCAGTTCAAAGGTGGTATTTGAGTAATGCAGGTTGTAGTGGTCACCAGGAGTCGGTTCGAGTCAGGTTTGTAACGTCTGGGTAGGGCCTCAGTGTGAAATTTCTGTGGCTTGTGTCGAGTGCTGGTTTGACGCAATGATCCTGAGGCTCCGGTGTGTGGTTCAAGTTGGAGTCCAGCGATTAGCAGTTGATTCAAGCCGAGCAGGTTACAGCCTAGGTGAGGCATAAAGCTGATTTGAGACGAAAGCCCACTGGTTTGTAGAGTTTGGTTAAGTGTCAACGGTAGATTTAGTGGGTCCTGGGCTTTGAGATGTGGTGAACCCAGTTTGATAGCAGTCTGACAGTTCAGCATGATGAAAACAGAGATCCTGGCTGTCTTGCTTCTTAGTATGCTCTGAGTCCCAATCCTGGAGCTTAAGGATAGGTTTAGCTCTAATGCACATGGGAGACTGGCACATAACTGCAGGCGTTCTTCAACACAGTGAGGTCCTAGGTCAGTTGTAGCTGGCAGAGAGGCAGGTCTTGTCCCAATAACAGCTCACCTGCAAAGGTCCCTGGGGATGGTTAGGGAAAAAACATCCCTCTGCCTTGAACCTCACTGGCGAAAGACATTGGAAAGATCAAGGTCCAATGAATTCTTTTTTAAGTGTTTGTCCAAAAGTGAGTTGAATAAGTGGGAGAGCTCTTCTTTCAAATGCACATGTTCACATTTGATTGAACTAAAGCTGGCCTAGTTTACGTGTCCAAACCCTTTTATGAGAATAAGTGGACTTTGCCTTCTGACATCACACCCAAAGGGCTTTTAGTTTAGTAGTGAATGGGAATTGAAGGAAAATAGAGGCAGAGAGAAACAAGATGGTGCTGAGCTCCCTTTGTCTACACTAAGCCTGCCACTTCGCAATAAAATGAACGTCCTCTTGATATGCAGCACCCAGTTGTGAGGATACTCCTGTTTTTAATGGGCATGGCCTTTGATTCCTCTCCCCAGGACAAGTTCCTGTGTAGTGGCTGTCTCTTTCGGGATGGTGTTTCCTGCCCTCACAAAGGAACAAAGACAGGCAATCCCCAAGGGTACAGTCCTGCCAGCAATGGCAAGAGCAGCCTCTCTGGGCAGACTCACAGATGATCTGGGCTCACATGGCAGACACATGTGATATCCATTTGATGTGGCTGTAATAATTATCTGAAAAACAATCCTTTATACCATAACTCAGGTATGGCTCATATATAAATATGTATATGCCAACAGGATGGTGAGTTCATAATTATAGGTTTTCGATAAAGGGGTGCATGGCATAAGTGCAGCCGCTGTGCTGCAAGGATTTGTCTTCCACTGCAGCTGTCAAAGGGGCAATGTACTCCTCTGAACCAGCTCTGTGCTTCCTCTTACTGAGCAGGAAATGCAGATCATGTTACTGATGAAGCAGGGCACAGGTACTCACTTTGCTTTTGGAATGGAGTTTATGAAATGGGAATCTGATCAGCAGATTTCCCTTTCAGAGATGGAAATACCCATCTCTGGAAAAACCCACATCATTTTATTACATAATAAAACCCCAAAAGCCAGGCTTCCACACCACTGAAGGCGGCAATTCCTCAAATTGTGGCATAGCTTGTATGCTCTAAAGTTAGATTAAATGCAATTGCAACCCTGCTATGTCTATTTATGTGTTGCTTGAGGCTTGCATGTGCTGGAAATGAGAAAGTAATATTTCTAACATAAGAGGGCTTTCAGCGACAGATAGACAGATAGAAAGCATTCGTTCTTATGGCTTTAAAAAAAAAACATGAAGCAGCTCTTCTACCCGAAATGCGTGCATAGTGTGGGCCTGTTCAGCTAAGTCACACATGTCACAACGCCATCCCATATGCATCCCTGAAAGATTCCCTCCAGTTCAAGCTCACTGAGCAATGGATTGTTGCTGTGTAAATTAGCTTAAATAGTGTTTGTTAATCATTCATCAAAGATGAAACCACAACAGTATTAGTTTTTACCACACTGAAGAGCTCTAATCAGGGCGAAACTCACACGTGATTTTCTGCATCCCTGAGAGATGTCTCTTTTGGGTCGAGAAAGCTATATATAAATTAACACTGTCCTATGAGATAATGAACATGGTCTGGAGCAAAAAGCATACTTTTCAGCCATGCTAAATACACACAACGCAATGCTCACTGGCTCTGAACTGTAGATTAACCTCCAGGGATGGTTGATGGGTGGCAATCTAACACCTATGGCTTAATCGAAATGTCCTAGTCTACTCCCACATTTCAGGCAGAAGTGTGTTTCCGTGCTTTACACTATTCATCCACTGAGAGAGAGATAGAGGGATAGAGAGGGTGAGAGAGAGCGACAACTGAAAAATAAATGGAAAAAGCACAGTAGGCTTAATTCGCAGATAGATACAGGTAGACTGTCTCTCTTCCTCTTGACATACTCCTGGATAGATTCTTGCATTCACAAAGAGGTTACAAGGAGTGGCTGCATTTCTCAGGACCTAACGGACGCATTATTGCAAATGAAGGGATTTGCTCTAATTTGTTTATTTTATAAATGCCAACATGTCCCTATCGATGGCTGGCCTTTTAAACCTGTCATTGCCAATGCACTCCCGGCACGGGGATGCAGGAGGCCTATGCCTATGTGGCTTGCAGACACACACCCAACAATTACATATGCACTAACGGGTTGACTGCACAACCTTTAAATCCGCAGCTGGCCCTTCCCCCTGCATGCTTTATTTTTATTTGTATTTATAAGGTGCACAAACGGCCCGGGAGCATGGTGGCGCTGTTACAGAGTGCTCAACTTGTATAAGTAGTACAATAGTATAGGGTACAGAATGTATGGACAGGTATCACATGATGAGAAATAGAGATGCATATACTGTGCTGTTACTATGGTTACAGTGTAACAGCATGCGAAAAAAAGGCTGGTTAAGTACATTTAGCAGAACAGAAAGGTTTTTAGCATTTAGGATACAAGTACTCTCTGTGAACCAGAAGTTGGAAAGACTTAACAATATATATTAAGAAGTTTTCAATTGCATATGCCTCACCTGTATACGTACTGGAATAGTTGCTGGCAATTTTACCCATTTGTATCATTCATTGTATTGACCTTGGATAGTCGAATGTCTGAGTCAGCCTCGTCAAGATTTGAGGCCCTGGCTGCAGGTCACACAGATAACCGAGTGAAGCAGTTAACTTGCTGAGCTACCATACCACAACAGAAAGCTTCAGTGCAAAAAACAAAAACGGGGTCCTTCTGATGTTATGCTTTACAACTAATAGTTGCATGGAATCACTGTTGTTGTTATTGAATCATGGTCATATCATTGTTTAAAACGTAAATCAGTGAAGTGTTAAACATCATTGCATGTTCAACGTTGCAATTGTAAAGTACAAGGGTTCGAGTAAAGGTCATCCTAGTATATGGGTGTAGCTTATTCAAGTATCCAGTCTATGGCTTAAGAGGGGAAAACAACTCAAATCCTAACTAAAACACTAGTGATTTAACTGGAAATGGATATTTTTTTATCATTAGAGAAAGAGCGGGAATTCGAACTTTGGTTCAACTCAATCTTAACACCCTCATTGCTATCTTTGGAAAAATATATACTATTAACATACACAACGATCAGTGGATTAAATACTATCAAGAGCTACCATGTACAAATTTAAATACACTTACATATTCCACACTAGAATTGTGCCTGCACAATTTACCTGGAATCACGTGAACCTTACTGTACAGACCAAAGCCATACTAAGTGTACTGCTCTAAATATGAACATTATTTGGTCTTGTAACAGAAATTCATTGGTTTCCTATCTTATTTTGCGATTGTAATTATGCTTCTTGATGTTCTATGTAAGAGCGGTCTGGGGGCTGACTTGCAAAGCGTTTTCCAATGGGATTTTCCCATTGAAAAACCTGTTGTAAATCATTCTGCTGATGTTCTGCCAGTAATTGATTCTAAATTAGAATCCTTGTAGGACCCGAATCAAATAATTGGTTGCAAGTAAATGCTTCCAGAAAATAAGACATCTTGGAATGCATTATTTGTAATTGACCAGTTTGAAAAGTATTCTGTATGTCATTGATGTGCTCCTTGTAACCTTTGCACGAAACACGTGTGTACAGGCGCGTTGTAAATGCCACATCATATCATATAATATCACAATTAATAACAACCTGGGAGAGCCCATGTCATACAATTAACAACAGCCCGTGAGCAGACACGTTCCCATTGAGCGCAAAACAACAATCCTTAGAGGAGAAACATAAGTTTAAGGTGACTGTATTAGATCATTCTTTATAGGTAATTTTGAGAAATGGTGGCCCCCTTTGATTTTGGTATTTCTGGTTCTTTTCCAGACCACCGGTTTACTTCACGATACACGTCATGAGGTTACACATTTTAAAAAAAAGGCTTTGCTGTGGGAGGAAACCCTGACTTCTCAGTTGCTTAACATGATATTTGATATCAGCAGAGGAAGCCTGCAGCTGTTCATATTTTACCTCGGAGCACGTGTCACTGTAGCAAATGGAAAATATTTTTATCCTTCAGGATTATAGAGCTGCTGAAAGGCCATAAACAAAATATAACGAGATATTTCATATTTACAGTAGAGTATTGAAAGGCAATGTCTTTCTTCATTTGCAAAGGAAAGGATACATTCAAAACCAATGGGATTGAACATGTGAATTCAAAAGGGTGAAAAAGGAAAAAGTGTATTCAATAAATTTCAGTTGCAGTATTCCACTACGATATTAGCAGATTTCGTTGTATAATATATGTTATAACACGTTTTTGTAAAACTATTCTAAGTGCTATCACTGATACAGTTGGCATTATTCCTTGGTTCGAAGCATGCCCGTACCATGACCTGATGAGGATATGCTTGATAATGCTTAGTCTCTATAGGCCATAGCTATTTGATAACAAATGGGAAATATGAGCAATTTTAATTCCAGCATGTGTCATTGGGGAAAGTATTTGTTTGCATTATTTGCAAATATAACTTAATGTGTAATTCGGTGATGTTTAAAGTGAAATCCAGGTTTCTGATGTATTGACTGACAAGCGGTATCAGTGTAAACAGAAAGTGTTTGGTGCTATCATGAACGTGTTTAGTTAAGGTGAGTCGGAGACACTTAGGAACCCCTCAAAATTCTATTGTTAAAAACTTTTGATTCGAGTAACAGATATGGCCGAAATTTGAAAAGGGATTAAAAGTCTGCAGGCCCTACAGGACTGCAAAAGTTCTGTAAAGATTCGCTAAAGATTCAAAAGGTTATTAAGCGTCGAAAAGATCTTTTCTTTTCCAATAGTGTGGTCTACTTCCCATTCATTTCCCCATAGACAAAAAAGGTAAATTTTTGTCAAAGCACACAGCCCAAACTGCGGGACGGATTTGGACCAGGTCCAAAACAACTTGGGCACGAGGCAATGACTCGCACACCATGCGTGGTTTGGGGTTATTCCATGCTGTGGTTATCTTTAAATTTGATGGAGAAGGGGTGGCCCCCTTCTCCAGAAATTATAGTTATATCTCCCATAGTGCATTGCAGGATCATGGATTTCAGAAATTACATAACTGCCATCTTGTTTATCTCTTGATGCGAGAGATATTTGAGTCTATAGCCGAGGTTATGGGAAAATGAAATGCAGTAAAAAGCTATTTGCAGGTGTTAAGGTCAATCGGTTGCTCCGATCCGAGCAAAATGCGAGCACGCGAGGATCTTTCGCTGGTCGCACATGCGTCCATGCATGGATGAGATCACTTAGGTTTAGAACCACTAGAACCTACAGACTGCCACACGTGCGGCAACACAAATAGGGGTAAGGCACAAGCCGTGTACCGATTGACCTGAACATAAATCACTGGAGCATGTTACAGGCCAAGCGCTTTACCTGCCTCCCACTCCCAACTGGCAATGGAGCAATGCTGTGGTTGCAATTAAACACGCATCCGGTTACAGCAAGAAACAGGCATCAGGCACAGATGCTAAGCACAGACCCAATATAAACACGTGCACTACCAAAAATTGAGATATGCCACAGCGTCACATTTACCAACCTAATCAGCATTGGTCATTCTTTCAGACACAGGCCCATCAAGGACCAAGACTGAACACACGGGACATGCTCAAACCATAAAAAGGGACCCCACCCGGGGCCACACATACTATTACGTACCTTAGGTAAGACAGCATATATATATATATTAGACACAATCGGAATACTTACCTCATCATACCAATCTAACTCGGATCTGTTCACCCTTCTTCCCGCTCTCTTCTCTCCCACCGGCACTGTCCATTGTTAATGTAACATCAATCATTGTATATATAATGTATTATATGAAAAATGTGCATCTAATACCATAAATGGCAACAATGTATGCATAATGGGTGTACAGAATTTGCACAACAATTCACTGACCCACGCACTGCACACACTGATCTCACAAATGTCTCCCATATCAAACAACTGCTGGATATGTGTGTAATTTTAATATCAGCCTTGATAAAGACTCATGAGACACATGTCGGCTGACCACTACTAGGACTATGAGTTCACACTAAAATAAAAAACCTACACTGTACAAACCGCAACCCGCGTGGAAATCAATTTTTCCAAACACACACTTGCAAGGTAGCCAGGACTTTTTCTCTAATCACTAATTACATGTTGTATGAGAACACTGGTGACATTACAAATCACATCACTGATGTCATCAAAGCAGACAGAATTGGACCAGGTACAAAACAACTTGGGCACAAATGTTGAATCAATTTCTATGGGAGGGGGGACTAGGCATATTCATCCAATAGTTGTTAAAATATGTTACTCCGATGTCACATTCCTTTTGAGATTATTTGGCATGCAGAAGTCATACAAAGTTTTTTGAGTTTGGGGAATTTTTATAGATTTTGTCCAAGTTCTGTCTCTAAAGATGAGGGCTCCACAGTCCTGGTTTCACTAGTTGTGGAATTGAGTAGAGTCGCTGGTATGGTCCAATAAACCATCCAGTCCAAGTTTGTGAGGCCCAAAGGTTTACCTCTGAGAATGGCAATATTTTCACATTGTCACACAGATCCATGACCCTCACCGCGTGCAACGCAGTGGTTTGTTGGCTGTATATCATCGCAGGAATGCCGAAGGAAAGCAAGCCCTTAGACAATCCATGGTGGGACATTCTGTCTTTATTTATGATAACATAATGGATGGCATATAATTTGTTATCAATTTCTGTTCTGAGCTACGCAACATCAGGTTTATCAAGTTCTTCATTATTTGTGTGTGTACTAGAAAATAAGGGATTAGTAATGGTGAACTGTGATGAGGAAGAGCAAGTTGGTTGTAGTCGGGGAATGTGACAAGGAAGACTGAAGTTGTGTCGGGGACTGTGATGATAAGGAGTGAGGTGAAGTATTGGTTGACCGTTACAAAGATGAGTGATGTGGTGGTAGTGAGGGTACTGTGATGAAGAAGGGCGAGGTGGAGTTATTGGGGGACTATGTCAAGGAAGAGTGAGGTGAGGTAGTTGGAGACTGAGACAAAGAAGAGTGAGGTTGGGTTAGTGGGGGCTGTGACAAGGAAGACTAAAGTTGTGTACTTGGGTACTGGGATGAGGAGAAGGGTGAGGAAGGGTAGTTGGGAAGAGTGTGGTGGCGGGAGTGGAGTACTGTGATTAGGAAGAACGAAGTGGGGTTTTTGGGGACTGTGACAATGAAGAGTGAGCTTGGGTTGTTGAAGACTGTGATGAGAAAGAATGAGGTGGTGGTAGTGGAATACTGGGATAAGGAAGAGTGATTTGGTGTTAGTGATGTATTGTGAAGAGGAAGAGTGAGGCATTGTAGTTGTGGACTGTGATGAGGAAGAGTGAAGTGGTGGTAATGGGGTATTATGATAAATAAGAGTGAGGTGGAGTTAGTGGGGGGCTGTGATGAAGCAGAGTGAGTTAGAGTTAGTTGGGGGATGTGCTGAAGAAGAGTGAGGTGGAGTTAGTGGGGGATTGTGATGAGGAAAAGTGAGGTAGTGGTAGTGGGGGACTGTAATGTGTAAGACTGAGGAGGTTAGTTGGGAACTGTGAAGAGGAAGAGTTAGGTAGAGTTATTGGGGCACTGTGATGAGGATGAGTGAAGTACAGTTAGTGGAGGACTGTGATGAGTAAGAGTGTATTGGAGTTAGTGGGGTACGGTGATGATTAATACTGAGGTGAGGTAATTGGGGACTGTGACAAAGAAGAGGGAGTTGGAGTTAGTTGGCGACTGTGACCAGGAAAAGTGAAGTGGGTAAGTTGGGAACTGTGATAAGGAAATGTGAGGTGTGGCAGATAGCCACTGTGGTGAGGAAGAGTGAGGTGGAGTTATTGGGGGACTGTGATGAGAAAGTGTGCAGTATAGTTAGTGGGGGACAGTGACGAAGAAGAGTGAGATGGAGATAGTGGGGGTCTGTGATGAAGAGTGAAGTGGTGTTAGTATCGGTCTGTGATGAGGAAGAATGTGGGGGAGTTAGTGGGGGACTGTGATGTGGAAAGGTGATGTGGAGTATGTGTGTGACATTGTCAATAAGAGTGAAGGGGAGTTAGTAGGAGACTGTGATGAAGAAGAGTGAGGTGGAGTTAGTGGGGGACTGTGACAGGGAAGAGTTTGGTGGCATTAATGGAGGACCGTGTTGAGGACTGGTGTGCTGGTGGTGGCAGCATACTGCAATGAGGAAGAAGAGTTGTAGTTAGTGGGGGACTCTAACAAAGAAGAGTGAGGTGGAGGTATTGGGGAACTTTGATGAAGAAGAGTGAGGTGGAGTTAGTGGAGAATTGTGATGAGGAAGAGTGAGGAGGGGTAGTTTTGGCCTGTGATGAGGAAGAGTGAGGTGGAGTTAATGGAGGACTGTGATGAAGAAGAGTGTGGTGGAGTTTGTGGGTAACTGTGACAAACAAGAGTGAAGTGGATTTAGTTGGAGACTGTGACGACGAAGAGTGAGGTGGTGGTAGTGGGGTATTATAATAAAATTGAGGTGGAGTTAGTGGGGGACTGTGATGAGGATGAGTGATGTGGAGTCATTGGGGGATGTTAAGATGGAATTCTGAACTCTGACCTGGTGGGCAGAGGTTCAGAAGGCCAGCCTAGTTTCTTGGAACAGGGTAACCTTCTGGACAAGCCAGACCAATCAAAGTAGCTTGGCGGCGGTCAAGACTAGGTCTCAGGAGGGGTGAGGGTGACTGAAAGACCTCAATGAGCACACAAAGTAAAGGACACTTACAAATCACTACCAGTCAGGTGTAGTTATATTGACAATACAAATACATGTATTTCAAGGCCTTTGAGTTTCAACACACAAATCAAATCACAGTAATATTTATTAAGCCAAAACAATCCTATCTAAATACAAATATACAAGACCAATGGGGTCTAAATGGTTAATGCACAAAATGGGTCCACAACCTAAAAGGGGGAGGAAACAGGCAATACAAATAGTTTTTAGCCCCTTCTACATCCAACACACTCCTAACTAAGAGGCAGTCCAATCACTAAGAAGAAGGGAGCCTAATGCTCAAATGTACATGCAATGCTAGCGCACGCAGCAGTTCAAATGGGGTCTCTTTAAGGGTCTGTAGCAGCTCAGGAAGGTGTGTGAGGCTATGAAGTGGTCTCCACTTGAGTGCAGAGTCGATCCCATGAGTTGGGAATAGTTTGCTAGTTTGCACTAGCAGTGGAAAGGAGAGGGGCCCCCCGGGTCCACTTGTGCGTAAAAATGGATGGAGGCGCTAGGGGCCACCGGTTAGGGTTGCGATTACGCACCGACCCCGGGACACTCCGGACCAAACTTCGACAGTCGAGTCCACTTTGGATGCAGGTTCAGTGCGGCAATTTGATGGCTCTGCGGCTTTCAGCGGCAAAGATACAATGATGATTCCCAAATGGGACAGTGGCAATTTCTCCGCTCTTGGTGAATGGATCAGGCCAGTTTCACTGCAGCAGGCTTCAGGGGCAAGAGGGGCAGAAATGCAGTGCACCTGCAAAGTTCGTCAGCAGGGCTGGGTGACACGGTAACCGCATATACTCCGGTTCTGGTGCACTCGCTTCACTTTAGACCCGGGAATGGCAAGTGTACGAAATTCGGTGTGAGGGTGCCGTGAACACAGAGCTAGCGATATTACAGGTTTCGAGGGCCTCCTCGAAATGGTGGCAGTATCAAGGCAAAGAGTCTGAGTAAGCTGGTCAGCCCACTGGCTGGCCCAGGGACACTTCCGAGAAGGCTTACTTGCAGGGTTTGATGAAGGTGCCAAGACTAGTTGGTCCTACTATTCCAATGGGTCAAAGCATCTTCGCAGACCTTCTAGGATGACCAGATGCAGAGGGGTCCCACGGGAGGACAGCAGGCTCAGGGTGCCAAACCTTCCAGCGGGTCACCAGCGGTTCCTCTACTCGGCTTCTTGGTTTCAGGATACTTGGATCCTATGTTTCGTTCAGTAAGAACTCCAGAGATTGACATGGTATGGGTGTTTGGGGCCTTCTCTTATCCAGAATTTCTTTTGTGCCAAAATGAAGAGGACCCAATGGGATATCTGCTCACATACAGGCATACCATACATGGACCAATCACGGACCATGGTGGTCCCAGGCATTCACAGCACTTCAGACTCTCTGGCACCCATGATGTGCATTGGGAACAGACATCCCAGCCTACATCCTGGAGGCACACACACAAGGCATGCAGAAGTCCACAAAAACTTGGCGTTTTGCGGAAGAATGCATGCCCAAATAAGGACTGACCCGGGTCGGCTCGACCTGGGGAAGGTGAAGGGGCAAGATGGCCAATGGACAAGCCAAAGAACCTCGTGGCCTGGGCATTTTGGAGCGAGGCCCCCTATTTGTGCCAAACACGGTAATGGCAGTTTACCTGGCAGGAAAGGGTTGAAAATATACAAAATGATAAGCTGCCACCACTCTGTCCAAGGCACATCTTCACTTCTCCTAAAAAATCCTTAGATAGTATCTAGGGCCTTTGGAAATGACTAATAGACCCAAGTGCACTATACTGAAAGGTACATTGTACACGTGTTACATGTTGCAGAAAAGCGCCAAATATTGGAAAGGACTGAGGTAAACAAAGTCTCCCAGTACTGACTGTCTTAAGGGCATGTCGGTTTGCCCATAAAAAGTGAGCGAAAAGCCAAGAGAAGAGAAGCAGAAGGCTGGGCTCCTCTGGTAAAGGTGTTAAACTAAGGTGTTAAACATCAGCGAAATGTCGGGGGGCACACAACTGGATGGAAAATTATACATGAAATGGAAATCTTTCCTAACAGGGGACAGTGATGAAACAGAGTGAGGTGGAGTTAGTGTTGGACTGTGAAGATGAAAAGTGAGGTTTAGTTAGGGAGTCTGTGATGAGGAAGAGTGAGGAAGTGTTACTGGGCACTTGAATGAAGAAGAGTCAGCTGAAGTTAGTGGGATATTGTGGCGATGAGTGAGGTCGATTTAGGGGGTCTGTGATGAGGAAGAGTGAATTAGTGTATTTGGGGACTGTGACGGGAAAGAGTGAGATGAAGTTAGTGGGGGACTGTGACGAAGAATAGTGATGTGTGTTTAGTGGGTGACTCTGATGAGAAACAGTGAAGTTGTGGCAATGGGGTACTGTGACAAGAAAGTGTGCATTGGATTTAGGAGTGGACTGTGACAAAGAAGAGTGAGGTGGAGTTAGTGGGGGACTGTGACAAGGAAGAGTGAAGTGGATTTAGTGGGAGACTGTGATGAAGAAGAGTGAGGTGGAGTTAGAGGGAAACTGTGAAGAACAAGAGTGAGGTTAGTTTAGGAGGAAGAGTGAGATAGTGTATTTGGGGACTGCAATGAGGAAGAGTAAGGAGGAGTTATTAGAGGACTGTGATGAGGAAGAGTGAGGTTGAGTTAGTGGGGGACTGTGAAGAAGAAGAATGAGTGGGGTAGTTGGGGACTGTGATGAGGAAGAGTGAGATGCAGTTAGTGAGTGACTGCTACAAAGACTAGTGATGTGGAGTTAGTGGAGGACATTGACAAGGAAGAGGTGTGGGTGTATATAAGTACATTTAATATTCAGAACTTGGATGAGGAAGAAAGATGTAGATGTTCAGGTAGGATTCCTATCTAAGTACTGTGATGAAGAAGAAGGATGTATAATCAAGTAGAAATCATGACATCATGACGTCAGTCATGAATCGAGAACTTCACTGTTAAGTCTCATGAAAATATTGACCGATCACAATAAAGGATCTAGTAAACAAGCATTGGCTTTCTCCAGTCAGTCGCTATGCTCTTTTTATTAAAGTAATTAGCAATGATGTGCTGTTTAATACATTTAACAGCACAAAACACACTGATCGCCCATAATACACTCCTCATAGTAAGCAGTCCGAGTATTTTTTATATAAAAAAAGATTGCTTCCTAAATTAACTTAAAATACTCCTCTTACCCTAACTAGCAATCACAGTGATTGTCACATCTATATGTATTAAAGTTTTTAATTATTTACACTTTTTTTTGTCATCCGTACCAATTCTCGACCTTGATTTTTGAATCCGTTAATGTGGTTTTCAGAATTGAAACAATTTGACACCATCAATGCGTCGTGGGATACGATATGGGAGTGGCACCTACTCTACTCCATATTGGGGAAAAAAAAATACTGTCTGGATTTACGCTAAACGAATAAAGTATTTCCTTCAAGCACTTTGTGCCCGGCTTGTTTCTTATTTGGCATAAATCCGTCCAGTGGTTTGAACTGTGCTCGTCAGCAAAAATTGGACATTTCCCTTTTGGAAAATGAATGGGAAAATGAAAATCACACCTTTTTTGCATCTTTTAAAGCATAACCCATATTTGCACAACATTTTCCAGTTCTTGATTGTCTGAGCATGAACTCTCGTTTGAAGAATTTCATGTGGCTCTGTTAATGTTATCCGTCATAGATTTTACCTTAACTATATGGCAGCTCTATAATTGGTCATGGACATTAGTGCTTGTGTTTATGAAATATGCAGGGAGCTCATTTTTGTTTTTGTAAACCATCTCTCTGTGATTGTGCAACATTGTGGACTTTCCACTGTATAAAGCGTGAGACCACCTTTGCTTTGATTTCACATGTAAGTTATTTATTTAAATAAATTGCAGTTTTGAGCAAACCACCTGTTTATTGCCATGAATTGTTGGGTAGAACTACATGTGAGGCATTATATTGGTAATGCCCAGCTAACACAGAGTTGATATATTATTCAACCAGAACACAGGCTCTAAATAGTCCTCTCTTCATAGTAGAAAGCAGCTGCTCTGCAGGTGAAACGGTTGCCAGACCACAAATAAAAGGTTAGATAAGTGTCAGGCTTCTAGATGGGACAATGGCCATTGTAGCAATGATGCCATTTGGGATACTGTGGGGAACATCCAAAGTTCCTTGATGAGCAGCAGTACAGGATACCCGACAGGTTAGACCAAGCAGAATAGGGAAGGAAGGCACAACAAATGTCTTCAATGGTCATTGAAGATGATAGAGAGGATCCTTTTTTTTCAGAATCTTGTTTCCAGTGGGCGACTTCCAGCCCCTCTTTTCTTATCCAAAATCCAGAATGAGCGCAATGAAAGATCACTAATGGGAAGGAGCTGCATCATTTACATAGCTAGTGGGTGTTTAATCCGAGACAGACAGCTGTTTCAGGTCTGCTGTTACCAAGCATCCCCTGGATGAAATGTGGATTTGAACCTCTCTTTTTCCTGTCCCCTCACTTCCTCTGGAGCAAAGCATGTTGGGTGTGACATCAGAAGGGCAAAGTACACCCATTTCAAGGCCAGGCTAGCTTTAGTAAAATCAACTGGAGACTTTTGCCGACAAAATAAGGGTTCTCCCACCACTTCTTTTAATCATCGTGAAATCTTTTTGAAGCATCTTTGGATCATCACCTCAGAAGATTTTGTTGGACGCTTTTGGGAGAGCCGTCCCTTCCAGAGTTCTCCAGTTGTAAGGTGGAGGCAGGTGTTCCAAGGCAGGGGAGAGCTCTGTTCCCTCACCATCCCAATGGACCATCAAGATGATCTGCTGCAGGAACAGGACCTGCCTCTCTGACAGCCACAGAGGTAACCAGGAACTCATTGTGTTGAAGGGCCCAGCCTCACCCATGTTTGGGAGCCTGAGAACAAGGAGCTATATTGTCCCTGAGGTCCTAGATTGGGACTCACAGCACCATCAGAAGTGACCGGCTGATGAAACAAGACTGCCTCTATATTAGCCACAGTGGTACCCAGGACCTCATTGTGTTTAAGGACCCCTTCAGTTGTGTGTCAGCCTCCCCCGTTTTGGGAGCATGAGAAAATAATTAATCTTGTCTTTGAGCCCCTGGATTGGGACTCACAGGACCCTGAAAGCCAATTAAGCTGGAACCCTAGTGTTTTCACTGTTGAACTGGACAGTGTTTCAAGAATTGGTCAACACAGTTTGCTTGTGGTCTCATGCAGAAGGGATGTGACCTTGCAGTTCAGGCTGGACTGCCCCTTTTGGGGTAGGACGAAGCCTGATTTGCATATGGTTTTTCCCCTTCTGAAATGGCTTGGCAGTCTGAAAAAAGAATCTCTGGGGGGTTGCCCAGAGCTATGCCTGTGGTTATGATGAATTCAAAACTTTCCAGCCATCACCTTTTTATGTTGCTAAAGTCACCCTGAGTAGGACGGGTATGCCAGGACATGGGTCCTGAGTCTGGCTGGCCTAGAGACCCAAGCTACTCCTCACTGATGATGCCCAACGAGGCTGAAACATGTCTGAGGATGCTTGTGGTCTCGTGCAGAAGGGATATGACCTAGCAGTTCAGGCTGGACTGCCCCTTTTGGGGTAGGACCAAGCCTGATTTGCATATGGATTTTCTCCTTCTGTAATGGCTTGGCTGGCTAAAAAGCGATGGTCTGGGGGATTGCCCAGAGCTATGCCCATGGTTATGATTAATTCAAAACCTTCCAGCCATCACCTTTTTGTTTTTCTAAACACATTTGAACCAACAGGACCCAATGTTGCTGCCTTTTGCTCTCTCCGATCTTCGCACAGTACTAACAAGTCTGGTTTGGTTCTGCTGTACCATCAAGAACTGCAAAGAAGATACTATTGACTGCTAACTGCCCCTTGGTCCTTTTATGGACCCTAGAGATTGGTTAGGTCACTTTAATCCTTTTGTGCAACTCAAAGAAATATCTGTTTGAACATTGTGGTTTTTTGATTGCCTTTCTCACCTTGTTTCATCAGCCAGAATGCTGCATCTATTCTATCTGTGCATAATCTGTGTTTCCTCCACAGTGGTGGGGTTTTACAGTATTTTATAGTTAGTACTGTGCATGGTGTGTCTGATTAAAGTATATATTTTTAACAGAACCTTGATTGGACATTCCTTTATTTTGGACTATTGCACGTCACTGTTTGAGGGGCTACTGAACCACTCTAACACCCCACTTAAGAGCATAGCTTCAATCAGCCCAGGCTACCAAAAAAAGGTTAATGAGGTATATCTCTTGACTGTCTCTGTTTTACCATTATGATGATGATGACTCTTGGTTCATAAAAGTGTTGAGTGTACATTTTAGCCTCTACTCACCATCGTACTCCTGAAGGGCAGAAGTCAATTAGCCTCAAACAGACAGTCCCAAACACAGATTCATCTAGTTCTAGCTGTACACACCATGCCCAGAAATCCAAGGTGAGACCTTGCAACAGTGTATTACCTTATGTGGGAGTGTCTAGCCTAAGAGGTCAGGAATATGGCCAGAAAACAAGATGGCACAAAAAAGACTTTTACCTGAAGGAGCAGCCATTTTGAGTATATGTACTGGCATTGCCACAGTAACAAAGATGGTGCATGCTATCACACTGGATACAATCTTAAACACTGTTCATTGCCACCAGCTTGTCCAGTGCATATTTGAAAGGTAACACAAATGTTGCTAGTCCAACAATCATCTGTAGAATACATCACAATTTTGATTTGTGTTGCAGAGAACTGCCAACTGGTCTAACACCCCTTATCATGACAGTCACACCACAACATGCAGGGACAAGAAATAGGCGGGTTTTAATCTGAATATTTAGTTTTATTTAAAATAAAATGTAAAGGTGGTACCCTAACTTTAAATATTGGGGAAGTCGCCGAAATGAAACCACAAAAACACAGGCAGGTTGTATACAACAACCTGTTTTATACTACTGCACTAATGTGTTAAATACACAATGCACACAAACATCCATTTGTATAAAAGATAGTCTCAATAACTATTCTAGACCGAAATATAAATATTCAAATTGTTACCACTTATCAGCATCACATTTTTAAAAAAAGGAAAAAATCTCAATAATGTACTTTCTTTTCTTTGACACCATCGAGAAACATTAGTAACAGAGAACATTGGATTCACACATGATATTATTTTAGAGCTGATTCTGTTCTAGATGTGAGGTATTGTTGGTTTCTATCTTCGAAAAGTTATTAAAAAACAGTATGGTATGTTTGGCTACTTTGTGCACAGACGAGTTTAGGATAGAAGCTTTTATTGTTGGAGAGCACAAGATTGTAATTCATTTAAACGGCCATACAAGCATGAGATTGTACAATTGAGAGGCAAGGAATAAGCACTTCATTTTCATTGGGATTAGAGGTCCACTTAAGGCGAATACTTTCTTTTCTCCACAATGTTATTTAGAACAATTGCATTAGTTATTGTTATTTAATTGACATTACTTTCTGGGGAATAAAATTGAGAAAATAATCTCATTATTCCACTATGTGGGGTATAAAACTCTATTCAGGGTGTTTCTTTTTATTTAAACTATGGCATTCACAGGTCAAGAAGTCTAACAAGTGCTGCAAATGTGTGAATCATTGCGCCCCGTCACAAATCCTGATATGAATTGAGGATTCATTAATATATGGCTAGTGTAAGAGAATAATATGCCACGCTCAGTTCTAAATTCTAGAGCATTTGTATGTTTACATCCACACACTTTCCCTTACCTACCCAGTCCCCATTTAGTGGAGTACATTGTAAAGGATTCTCAAAAGACACGTTCAATTGATACCAGGGTTTAAACTTTATCTTGTGACATATATCTAAATGCACAGGTTCTGAATCACTTTTAGTTTGTCTTTAAAAGGCCCAGACAGATAGGAAAATCAACAGCTCCAGGTGCTCCACCAAGTAAGCTCTACACCCATCCTGCCCCTGCTTTCATAGTCCCACTCAGGCGATCTGGATCTGGCTAGGCTAAGCTTCTACATTAGGCTCCCTTTTGGATAGACCTTCTTAAGAAGGATTTACATCAGATACATACAGGTGACCCCACTTTGCACTTCTCCTCCCGAACAAGCTTCCTTCCTCTGAACATTTTTTGAAGACCTCTCTCACTTTCCTGTGTGCTTGGCCTTAAATGCTTGATAAACTGCACCTATTTATCACCATTTGTTGCAGCATTATAATAATAATAATAATAATAATAATAATAATAATAATAATAATAATAATAATAATAATAATGTGCATTTATATAGCGCTAGGAACCCCCAGGCACCTGAGCGCTGCTTATTATTACCCACGGTGCATGATGCTCATTATCTCACTGGATGGGCCTTATTATAGGTTCTCTTCCAATATTAACACTCCCAATCACCCATCCTTTGTTGTGATTGGTCCTATGTATTTGAAACGTTATCAGGGAAGGTCTTCCTCTCCCCCATCCATGGTTACATCTCATTGGACTGAAATATATATTTATCTCAATGTTTCTTGTATGGACGACAGTATTTTTGAGGCCTTTGTATTCAAAAGTGGAAGAACATTATGAATGTGTGGACATCATTTATGTTCCAATAATTGGTACCATGAGAAAGATATGGAAATATGGAAATGTATTACTTATTGACAAATATGAATAAATCATGTTTATAAGTGTGTGATGCAGAGTGAGTTGCTGAATTCAAATCTGTCCTTGGTATACCTCATAAATTGTGAAGCTCCACAAAAGTGTGTTTTTTTTAATGTAAGGGCTTTCATTTCCTGTATGTTCTAATGTGGAAGATATGTTTTGAATATATGCATCTGTGTTTATTCAACTCAGTGAATGGATTAGTTACTGATTAATGGTGTGTCTATCATATCACAAAGGTGCCGACTGGACCTTTTGACTTGAGAGCTGATCTCTGAATAAAGATGGCTGCACAAATGGACACTGTTTTTTTCAGACATTTGCTGTGAAATACTTTTTTGACATTGTTGAATTTTAGGTGTTGGTTAGGAATTTACTTCCCTACCTGACACATTCCTCTGGAAAGCTAAATAAAGGTCAGGGTGGTTAATCCCTGGTATGATGCGGATTGTAAACAATCAAAGAAAGAACTAATACTCTGTGTGAGGTCTACTGTTGATACACATAAGATCAAATTGTGGTCACTTCGATTTGAATTGAAATACCTGATATAAAGAAAATAAATGTGTATGTTAAGGAGAGGTGGGGACTTCTGCAACTGGCCCTAGATGAGGGAGATACAGCCAGTTTCTGTAAATTGACCACAGAAAAAGACCTGGATGGGGGAAACCACCAGTATTGGTGCATCCCACAGGATGTGTGGTGGGCGCATTGCTCTAGGCTATATGACCACTCAGCCCAACCGGCGGGGGACATTCACAGCAACGTCCCAGAGAATGTTGCCCAAAAAGGGATCTAGTATATAACCTGCAGTGAAGCAGTGATGGCATTGGCTTTTCAGAAAGCTGGGAAGGCTGCATGACACAATTTCATCCGAGTAGATCTCTACAGGGATGAGGTCTCAATCTGGGTGCCAGTTCTCTGTAAACTGTTTAACGCTGTCCTCACATCAGGTACTGTCCCAAAATCATGGCAGAATGCCACCATAGTTTTGATTTATAAAAAAGGGAGGTAGCGATAGTCCAGCAATTTATCAACCTTCTTTCTCCTCAACAGTGCTGGGAAGATTTTCGGCAAAGTGATTCTGACCCACATACAAACATGGGCTGATGATAACCCAGTAATCACATATCTACAGGCTGGCTTCCTCACCGGGAAAGGAACTGTTGACCATTGCTTTTTGTTGTTTCTGCTGATTCAAAAGTATATTAGACTTTACAGGATGAAACTGTAGATAGTATTCTTGGACCTGAAAACTGCTTTTGATTCGGTATCTAGAACAATTCTGTGGCAAATGTTATCTAGTCGGAATGCCCCCACTCAACTGGTGCAACTAATGAAACTTCTGTACTCAGAGATCTCTGCATCTGTAAGCTTTGGTATGGGGGGTGAGCAAACAAAGCCATTTTCTGTGAATAGGAAGGTTCACCAGGGGTGTGTTCTTGGATACCCCTCCTATTCCGTAATTACATTCAGGGAATGGTGGAGGCACTTGTGGAGGGTTGTTCAGACACCCCATGGCTGGTGGCAAGGAAATGGCCAGCCCTCTTCTATGCAGACGACACAGTTATTTTGGCAACAACCCCCAAAGGTCTGAAGAACTCATTAGACATCTTTATTAATAAATGTAAGGAACTCGAACTAGAGTTTAATATCAATCAGACCAAGGTTCGCCAAGAGAGGTCAGCTGAAAATTGAAATTGATGGTACCAGGTTAGAACAGGTCATTTACTTTGACTATTTGGGAATTACTTTCCAGGAATCAGTCGGCTGGTCAGAGCAGCTGCTTAAACATGAAATAAATGTAGGAAAATATAGTGGGGTAACCCAATCTTTCCTTGCCCGGCATGGCACTGGGGCAATTTCCTCATCCTTGGACCTTTATAGGAAATAAGCATTACCGGCAACCCTTTATGGGTCGGAGGTCATGGGGATTTGCCAATGTAGGGTAATTGGCCACACTAGAAAACAAGTGTATTAAGAAATTACTCCTGTTGCTAAAAGGTGCGCCGATTGCCCCAATATTCCTGGATCTAAGACTCTTCTCAATAGCTGACCAGATTGCTCTAAAACCAGTCCTATGATGGATTAGACTTTGGCGCTCCCAGGGGCTGGAATAATACTGTGAGGCACTGGAAAATGTTCTGACTCTTGGGGTGGGGGGTAAGAGCTTTAGCTAGTATGTTCATGTGAAACGTATGTTGGCCGAGCTGGGGGCTGGTGTTTTATGAGATGATCCAGCTGGTAGCTGTGGGCCTTCCTCCGTTGCATGTTTGAAAGTAAATGCCCAAATGAAGTCCAGGCGCATGATTGGTTGACAGGCTGGCCCTCCTAAAGGAAAAACCAGTGTACCTACCTGTCAACTTATTGGGTAACAGCAAAGCATTTTTGTTCTGAAATAAATATTCCCAGCATATGAGCGACCTCTGTACGTTCGCCTCAGACTTGATATTTTACACACAGCTTGGAATACCCAGACATGGTCACCCCAGAATTTGGTACTCTGTCCGTTGTGTAGGGTGTCAAGTGAAATCTTTCATTATTTGTTAATCTGTCCTGTAACACAGAACCTGAGAGGTATGTATTTAAGACCACTCCGATGGAAAAAGGCATCCGACAAGCAGGGGTGTTGCTAGAACTGGAAAAGATCAGGGGCTAAGCTGCTATTGTGACTGTTGGGACCCGGGGCTAGCTGGCCTCTTGGCTGTAGACCATGAGCTTCTATCTGGGGCTACAACCAAAAGACCAGGGGCTATAGCCCCCTCAGCCACCCTCTTGCAACGCCTCTGCCAACAAGCACACACTGCAATGCTGTTTTGATTGGTGAGTTTCATCTGGTTGTAGATTGAGCAGATAGATGGTCATTTTAGAGGCTGCAAGTTTGCTCTTCCCTATGGGTGTTTTTCCGATTGGATTATGAATCATTACTTTTATATTTTTAAACAATTTATCTTGTGATTATTTTTAAGGCAATCCATCTCTAATATTTATATGAAATGTATTCAATCTGCTATTTGTGTTGAATGAACCAAATTGTGTTTAACGGTGTACACCGAATAAAAGCTTTGAAAATGAATTGACATTGTGACATGATGCGGAGGAAAATCTATGCACAAATGCATTTTGTTTAGTGAGATATGTTTAATTTATATAATATGGCCTTGACAGTGCTTGTGTTGCACAGTAGCACTGTGGAAAAATAAATGGGAAACAACACTTCCTGTACTCTTTGGGACTATCCTCTGCCCCCAAAACATGTCACTGTGATTAAAAATACCTCACTCCAAAAACCGCAAGAATATCAAGTCTTATATTCTGGTGGGTTATATTGACGCCAATGGAAGGAAACGTGAAATACCCTTCCGCATCTTTATTTTGTTTCACCCTCCATTGCTAGCATGCTAGGTTTGCATTACAGAAATCAAATAGGTACAAATATGCATGCCTTCAGAGGGCACTAGAGAGCCCACAGCCAAGATGGCTGTGTCTCTGTGAGCCCATCATCAGACCTCGAAGAGGGGAGGCCAAAACTCTGCCCATCGGGGACCCTGCAAGCCCAAAAGCTGTGAAAACATCATCACCCAGTAGTCCAATTCTGGTGCCCAATAAGCAGCTGACAGCGCTGCGTGGTGACGGTGGCATAGTGTGCATAAGAGGCCCGGGAACACAGCCAACACCGGCTCCAAACAATAGCTGGAAGACTGCCCAGACCCTGTGAACTGAGGCTAGTGTGGTGAACTGTGAGGGACTGTGCCATGGAGGAGGGGTAATACTACGTGGCAGGCCCCCGGGGAGTGAAGAGCCCAGCAACATAACAGGACAGAGGAGGCACTGCGGCCACACGCATGAGTTTGCTGGCTGGAGAGTGCAACCCACTGCCAGAGAGGGAGAGAGCCGGAGCAGACTGTGCAGGGAGCCGGGACCCCGTCCTCCTGAAGAACGACTGCACAGCGGCTCCGGCGACTTCGAAAGCGGTTGGTGAGCTGCCCCTCTATGTGTCCGTGAAGCCCAGTAGTCGTGGGTGTAGGGGGCTGTGCTGCTCCAGGAGCTTGGATCTTGAGCCGTAGGTGTGGACTATCTGAGTGGGCTCAGCGCACCCCATGATTCAAAAGTTTGGATATGTGCGGAACGTAGTGTATTCGGCCCAAGCTTGAGTAGCGGACACAGACAAGGGCCTCCAGGGGACGGTGGGGCCGAAATTGAGCCTCCGAAAGTTAATATTATGAAGAGCACGGCAATAACAACAGGCAGCTAGCACAGATTGAATGGCGACAATCAGCCTGGAAAAGGACATTGCTCTTCAAACTGAACTGAACTTCTGTGCTGATCTCTCTGTCCCTCACGGGAAGCCCTGCACCATATGGGTGGGCCGGGACACAAACACTCATCTGCCCAGGGCACCAGGGCTCACTTGGGGCTGTGTACAAAAGGTTGGAGCTGGAAAACGGATCTGCAGCCCAGCACACACTGACATATACAGCAGGGTATGAGAAGTGTTGCGAGGGCAAACTAACTGCTGACACCCAGGTGGATAAGAGCAACAGCAAGAAGCCCGAGACACGCGCTGGGTGATTACAGACAGCCTACAGTAGGCCTGATGGAGCCTGACTGATGCCCGAGGGCAAAGGTGTACCACCCCACACATATTGAGAACAAACAGTGATTGCACGCAGGGACGACGGGTGGACAGTGGGGTAACTCGGTGGGGGTAGCCACAGATACGCGTCACAAGCTGCAGTACTCCAAGTGGAAACCCAACCAGTTTGAGAGAGGAATAACCGTGCAACCGCCCGATTTGAGTGTAAGAAAGTGGGAAATGGCCCCCTCCTCACCTTGTTGACACCCGAGAGAGAGCCCAGAGCCAGCCCAGGGGCCGTGGATAGGAGACCGGACTAAGGTGGAGTCAGACCCGAGTGCATTATCTGCCTCAAAAAGCCTGCACTGGGGGAGCATAGTAGTGAGTTCCATAGAGTGCTATATGGCTTAGGGAAATAAGCGGCAATCTCGCTTGCTATTCATCCAGAAAGAAGGTCTGCACAAGGAGAGCAACAGGGTGATGGCCTCCTGAGACACGTCGGACAAACCCTCCTCATCGATCCAAGTGGATGCAATGGCAGGGGTGAGCGAGAGTACTCCGATGTCAGAGCTTGGTCAAATTTTGGCGATGAGGTCGGGTTTCGTGTCCATCAACACTAATCTGGATGGGATGGCAATTCAATGTCTACAGGATGCAGGAGCGTATAGATAAAGAGAGTGGAGGTACCTCCAAGTTCGCGCTTTGAGTGAGCGCCTTGGAGGACACCAGCAATGAGACGTCACAAGCGATACGGGAGCTAAGAAGGGAGGTAAAGACTATCAAACACAAAAATGAAGACCTGGAGGCGAGGTCAAGGAGGAATAACATCCAGGTGGTAGGGGTCCCGGAATCAAACTTCATCAAGGATGTGCTACAGGGCCCCCTCTGTCCTCCCAATTCCTAATGGGGAGAGCGCACCGGGTGTCACAGGTCACACCTAGACCGGGCCAGAATCCCCACCCAATAATTGCACAAGTTTTTAACTATCGTGACCAAGACACTATTCTCCATACCGCGAGGGAACTGGGAGACATTACCTATGATTATACCGGAGTGTCATTCTACCCGGTTTTCAGCACATCAGTCCAGAAGGGCTGCCCCTCTTTCTTGGCAGCAAAAAGGGTGCTGCAAGACCCAGGGATGCAGTACTCCATGCTGTATCCATCCAGACTCTGTGTCCAACATGGAAGTCAAACATATTTTTTTACCGATCCTGGAGCAGTGCATGACTTCCTAGAATCCTTGCCGAAATTATCCGTCAGAATCTATGAGTACAAAATAGGAGAGGGGGCGCTGAAGGGGTGATGCTCCTGAGCCCTTCAAAAGCTGGGTTGAAATGATTTCTGGTTCAATTGATGTTGTTTGTGGGGTCCCCCTGATGGGTTTTGAATAAGCTTGCTGAGAATGTAGTGAATAAGCCCAGTAGCATAATAATGTAATGGTGGATGTCGCTTGGTCCATGGTAATGTGGTTGTTGGAGGCTGTTTGGTAGGGGGTGCAAGTCACTGCAAGTTGGGGGCAGGCTTTGTGGTTGGGGGTGGGTTGATGGAGAGGGGAGCAGGGAGGGGAGGGTTGGCATTGGGGAAGTTAGCTTAAGTTAGTTCCGAAAGATTCACGTCTCATCGGGCTGGTCCACAGCCAAGTCTGGAAGAGTGGGAGAGCTAGCCGTGCCTTTATGTATAGCCCACACCCCAGCTATGGCATGTACAGTGATTAGCTGGAATGTACAAGGACTTAACAACCCACGCAAAGCCCGTATGGTAATCCAGTACTGTGAGTGGCATGGAGCCAAAGTAATTCTACTGCAAGAAACTCACCCGGTGGGAAAAGGAAACAAAGGGGTAGCCAAAAGCTGGGGAAACTGTAAGCATTACACCTCATACTCAGCGTACTTGGCAGGGGTAATGACACTAATGCATAAGTCGGTGGGATTTCGCACGAATGATACAGTGATTGATCCGCAAGGGAAATATGTCATTATTTCGGGATGCTTGGGTAATACGATGATCACATTTGTCAACATATATGGCCCCAACGTGGATGACCCCGGGTTCTTTGTGACTCTAGTGAACAGTTGTCACAAATACTAACATACCAATATCGTATGGGCAGGGGACCACAATGTTACGCTTGACCCGGAAGAGACAGGTCGGCTGGGGGGGAGAGATGATGCTCTAGAGAGGCAGAGGCGGTCCTGAGAGGTATGAGTGAACTAGAGTTGGGGGATGTGTGGAGGTTGCTAAGGCGGGAGGGGGAGGACTATTTACACCACCCATTGGTGCATGGTACCTCAGCCCGATTAGACTATATTCTCGTGTGCCCTCACCCAGTGAACCAAACTGTTTATTGTGTGTTGCTTCCGAGAACACTCTCTGACCTCTCCCCAGTCCTGTGGTCTTTATGCGCAGATCAGGAAATGTCCCGTCCCTCTTGAAGGTTCAAGTCTGTGGCGATGTCAGACATAGTGTTTAGTAGTGAGCTTCACAGCATGGTTAAAGACTATTTTCGCAAAACTGAGGGCACCGTACACAAGATGAGTTCTTTATGGGAGGCATTCAAGATGGTCTTCCGAAGCGTGTGTCTTTCCCTGGAATTGAGAGTGTTAAAACAAATACGGAGGGAGCTAAACGATACTGAGCTAAAAGCCAAGAGATGGGATCGGAGGTAGATAGGGGAGGTGATTTGGGCTCCCTGGCTAAACTAAGGGAGATGCTTGGCCGCTTTAATGACCTTCCAGAGCAGGGGGTAAATACCTTGCCTGACCTGCAATGACCCATAGGTACGGGGAAGAGGGCAGGCCGCGCAGACTCCTGGCACCAATGGTGAGGCACGAAAGGGGCTACAGGTAGATAATGGCAGGGAAAACGGTAGAGGGGGAGATGGTTGTAAAACCAGAGGCAATTGCAAATGCATTTCGCCACTATTATGAGTCCTTATGTGCTTCACAGAGAACACTGTCAAAAGCGAAGCTTGAGGATTATATCAGAGAGGGTGAAGCTGCTGAAACTCAGCCAGGTCGTAGAAGGCATGGCACGGCATGTCACAGTTAATGAAATCCTCACTGCGGTGCGCACCCTGCCCTCCTCTAAAGCACCGGGCACGGATGGGATTACAACCAAATTTGATAAGGATTGGGGCCCGAGATAGCCCAACAATTGTTAGAGGTGTGGGAGGACAGGTTGATGGTAGGACACCTCCCCCCTACCATGCATGCCTGGAAATACTAGATAAGGATCCCTTTGACTGTTTCTCGTACCGCCCGATATCCTTGTAGAACCGTGACACAAAAATATTCACCAAGGTGCTGGCAGACCGGCTGCTATTGCACGTATTGCATATTATACATATAAACCAGTCTGGGTTTATCCCAGGGACGTCGACCCCAGTAAATCTACACCGGGTATTTGCAATATTAGCCCAGATCGATCCCAAGACACAGGCAGTGGCAGCACTGCTTGACATGGGAAAAAGCATTTGACTCTGTACAGTGGAACTACCTATTCGAAGTGTTGCATCAATTGGGGTTCCCAGAGTATTAGCTCTCTGCGGTGTGGCTGCTGTATACTGGGTCAAGTGCTCAGATTGGTATCAGTGGCACGCAATCTTGTCTCTTCAGGCTGGGGCAGGGAACCAAGCAGGGCTTCCCACTCTCGCTGTTACTTTTTGCTATGGCAATGGAGGTAATGACAGCCCGGCTGTGCAGATTTCATGGAAGTAGGTTTCTGCCAATGGGGGTGGGGGGTGTAGGGAACTGATATCTTTGTATGCGGACCACGCAATCTTATACTTTAAGGACCCTGATAATATTCTGGCTCCACTGACACAGGAAGTGGCGAAGTCCGGCGAGGCCTCGGGTCTCAGAATCAACAGGGCTAAATGCACCCTGTTCCCCTTGAACGAGGCCAGTAGGCAGCCTTTGAATACTGAGGAATATAGTTGGGAACAAAATTCGGTCACATACCTGAGGGTGCAGGTGACTAGAGAGGCCCAAACACTGTTAGAGGATAATCATGTCAAATACTTACATACCCTAGGGCCAGTGTGGAAAGGTGGTGCAGGCTCCCCATTTCACTACTGGGTAGGGTTGCGGTCGCTAAAATGATAGTAATTCCCAAGCTCCTATATATTTTCTAGAACATCCCAGTGTGGCCGGGGGTGGGCTACGTCGCTGAGGTGCAGGCTCTTTTAGTCAGGCTGGCATGGCACACGCAGAACCCTTGTATCGGCTGGGAGACACTGGCCTTGCCCTGGTACAGAGGGTGAGTTGTTGCACCGGACATGGAACTGTACATTTTGGTGTCCCAGCTATCCTTTGCTTCAATGTGGATGCGGGGAGCCCGGACGTCCCCTTACGTATGCATAGAATGATGCTCTGTGTACCCGTCCTCTCTTGAGGGAGTATTGATTGGTAGGAGGGTAGCAGACAAATGTAAATCCGATCCCGTCGCATGCACGGTACATTCTTGGAAAAGGGCCCTACAGAGGCTAGGGGTAGATCGCCCATTTGACCCGGGTAATTCACTTTGGAACATAGAGTCCCTGACACCAACTTGTGATGAAACTATCATTTAGGACTGTCGGGGGGTGGGAATTAATTGTATGGAGGTATGTACCCGGAAGGGATTTTCTTCATGCAAGTGTTATGTGCAGAAAAGATGGGAGGGGGATTTCAGCGAATGCTACAGTACTTTAGGATGAGATCTGCGTTCAGGGAATGGTCCCCTGAGTTGCAGGTCATCCCGCACACTACCCCGCTACTGAAATACATCAGGTGCTCTCCCGGGACTAAGGATGTGGTCTCTGTGCTCTACAAACGAATTCAGATAGATTCTCCCCAGGCTGATCTGAAGTGTAAACAGAAATGGGACGAGGACGCAGGGTCGCTCCTCACAGACAAACAGTGGGCAGTGATCTGCGACTGTACACACGGTGGGGCATTCAACACCCGGTTACAACTGATCCAACTTAAGACGTTACACAGAGTGTACCTCTCTCCGGCCCGCATGCACCAATTTAAGGATACTTGCCCGAGATGCCCCACAAATTGCTATGCTGCATGTTTGGGTGGCTCCCAGGGTTAACAAAACAGTACCATAAGCTACTCTCGACCTGCATGATTGTTACCAGGCGTTGCATCTTGATGAAGTGGACGGGTGCTTTGCCCCTAATGTTCACTACGGGACTGAAGGATCTTGTCTGGTTCAGCGACACAGACAAGGAATCCGCTAATCTCTCCAGGCTACAGAACCAGCCCAAAAACATTTGGAACCCCTTCACCAGTGACTTATTGTCTCGGAATAATGATCTAGCCTGATTGATAAACTGGGCGGGAGGTGGGAAGATGTCTGTTCATGAAAACTCTGATGGGGGTTGATCCAAATGTCTGGAGGGAAGGTAAATCTCCCAATATCTCTATGGTGCACTGCCGACCAATGTGTGCTCCCATAGTGTTTGATCACTCGAATGTAAGCTTTGCTCAACAATGTCTGAGTTTTGTGTTGCACTTTTCAGATACTAAATGTAGCATTGTAATGTAATATTGTATGGCTGAAGTTGATGAGACGTGAATCGTTCAATAAACTTCAGTAAATTGTAGAGAAACCAGAACATGCTTTCTGAAATCTGAAGGCAATAAGAAAACCAGAACATATAAATAGCCAACCCAATCCACATTTGTCTAGATCTAGTTACACACGTTAATGTAAAAAATCCCAGGCAATTGCAATGTGTAATATCTAGCCAGGCTCAGGGTGTGGTGCTTTCGATGGAGTGTGTGGGTGTGTTGGAATGCAGAATCATCTCAGGAGGGTAGCTGAGGGGTAACACGCTAGCCTTGGAAGCGAGATGACACAAAGCAACACAGGTTCTATCCCCGGGTTTGCGCTTAGAATCCCCTGGGTATTAAGCATGTTATAAATAACCAATTACAAAAATGTTAATGCCTTACCAGTGAGGTATTGTGGTTCAGAGGTGTAAGGTGGAAGGGAGAGCTGGAAGAGCTGCATGGTTAGGGGCTTGCTCCTATGTAACTTTCTGTGTAGACTCTATGATGATAATGTCTACCGAAGCTTCGGACCATGTCTGCGTCCTTAAAACATTGGTGATGACCGATAGTATTGGTAGATTTGACAGATAATTTTGCACATAAAGACAGCATTATATCACCTGGAAAGCAATGGGGTTATGGAAATTGTGCACACGGGCATTATGGATGCAGTAAGGATGGCAGATGTGTGTGGCGTGAGTAGGAAGGAAGCAGTGAAGGAAAGGGTCTGTGCTTTGGGAATGTCGCCACATGCTGTGACGGGATGATTCTGTTTGGGATGATGAGCAGGAAAGGGAATACTTAGTTGGGCTCTCCATGGTTGGATAGAGCCAGGGTGACCAAAGTTTATATTGAGAATGTGAGGTGGGTAATGGAGCAGAAGAAGAGAGGTCTGTGATTAGAGTGAATGGAAGGAATGTGAATAAGGAATTAAGTGTTTGTGCTGGTGATTGACTGAGGATAAGAAAGGGAGTAGTAAGGGAGATCCTCTTTACAGTGAGCTGCTGCAGTTGGAGACAGTGTTGAGAGGTATCGGGCATATAGAGGGAGGACAGGTGTGGAATTTAGGTAAAGTGGCAAATGTAAAATAGCCCAGCTGTGTGAGATGTGAGAAATTAGGAAGGAAGTGAGGTGTGTTATATTTAGCCAGACTGATGGTGTGGTGCTCGTGATGGAGTGTGTGGGTATGTTGGAATGCAGAACGTTAAAGCCTCACCAATGACATATGGGGGTTCTGACGTGTCATTTGGAAGGGAGAGCTGGAAGATCTGCATGGTTGTGATTTTTTACCTATGACATATTGGTTTGGTACCAAACGCACCATAATTAACGAAATGGAGTGATAGTGTTCTTTGCGCGAAACAAACAATGAATCAGTCAAGCAACTTGATAGAACACAAAGAAGCTTTCTTTAGGTGTTGAGTGCACATTTCGTACGTACACATTTGTACACTCCAATGCAGATGAGTCATAATGCCACACCAACAATGCTACCTGGAGCTGCTTTGTCACGTGTCCATTAAAGATTACCCACTGACTTTTAAACCCAGAATTATGATCAAGAAATACCAATTGTCCCAGGGAGCTTTTTGGAAACACCAACGTCATAAAGAATATTTTCATTGTCCATGGAACACATCAGTATATCTTTACTACGTGCAAACCTAATATGCACTTTTAATACCACAGAACAATGTTTATTAAATGGGATGAACGCGACCACAGGAAACAAGCTTCTTCACAGAGGAAGCCAAATCCTCTATAATGGAACACCGCTTTCAGTCTGCCAGCTGACCTTAGGATCAACCCAGTCGGACAGCGTGGATCTACGTGTAAAGAGTGTTGAATGCTGTAAGGATCTCTAGCATTGCATAATTAAGTGGAGAACTGCTGTTCATCCTCTGTCAGATATCATCGTGGGCACGTGTCAGGGCACTCTACAGACCATGATTGCGATAATATCCACACAATCGCCTATCCGCCATAAGCTGGATTATCTGTTGTCCCTGCAGATATCATAGCAAATGTAAATCGTTGAGGATTGTTCTTTTTGTGTGAAATTGAGATTTGGAAATGTTTTCAAAATGAGGTTTTTGCTGCTAACAGATGCAAAGGTGGCCTTGTAGAAAAGAAAATGTGTGTTTGCAATAGGAAAACAAATGGAAGGGTGGCTGGGGGGGACAGATCAGTTCTTAATCTAAAAAATACAACATCTTTAAAATGCATTCAGATAGATCATATTGATAACAGATGTAAATATATTTCAAAAGAATTGCATCTTCTCAACAAGGCTTTACGCCTTATTCATGATGGTGTAACAACACCTCCTATGTATAATATATGCTACTGAACAATGTTCATTAATCAAACATAAGCACATCATGAACAGATCTGTATGTAACATGTCTTCCACATATCTCCAGCGAGATGCATCAGGCGTTGAGCACATCACAAATCTCGAAAAGGATTTGTATTTCTATAGCAACATCAGCTCCAGGTTTCTTGGAGTTGAACGCATGAAAAACACGATCTGCAGAGGAAGAGAGCCATTGCGAGGGATTAGGCAGGCGGATCCCTTTTCAGGAAGAGAGTAGACCATGTGAATCGTTTTAGTCATGGCTGAAGGGCTCCACTGAGCCGCGGCTTGATGGCAGTAGCAGTTGAGCAAATGCCGCTTGAAGGGCTTCTCATGAAACAAATCTTGCAGACGTCGCCCCACAAGGGCCAGGAACTGTGCCGGTGGAATTGTGGAATCCCTTTTATATTTTCCTAAGATTTACGTTTCAAAGTCTTATGGTTTTACTATTTTGGGTTCCTGTAACTGAAAACCATGTGGAAGTGATTGTGTGAGTGTATATTATGTGAGACTTACATCTTGGGTCAAATGCACACAAATGTGTTGTTGATGTATTACATTACTTGGTGACCTTATGTGACAGCAGCATACAAAGCATGAGGAATGAGAATATTCCCTCTCTTTGTGTAGAGGTGCACATTAAGTCATGAAATAACATTTAGTCAAAACCAAAAAGACTGGTGAAAGCAAATACCCTTGTTCACGAGCAAGCACTGTGTACAGCTGACCTACATAATGTGCCATAAGTGCTGAGTGCACTAAGAGCATGCCCATAGGTGGAAAAAAAATGCACTTCCATTGTCGCCTCTGTAACTGTGTTCACAAAACAAAGACCTGTGCCTGAAGGGCAGCAAAGCAGATCATGAAGCATGGCTAATTATATGTTAAGCCATATCTATTTACATCAAGTACAATGGACTGTTTGCAAATCTAGATGCGATCCATCAGTAGTATGAGGATTACAATCACATGTTGTACGAAGGGGTTTGTCACAGACTCGTCCAGCTCCCCACGATTCCAGTGCTCATCCAGCTCCGCCACAACACCTCAGGCATTCAACACACAGGGCACTTGGACACAAATTATACACAGGAAACCAGAAGAAGAGAGAAATGGGCTGTAATGCAAACACACACCAGTATAAGGGAGGGTGCTCACTGCTCTGCACCTCCCAGGCCTGGCTCATCCTTAAGTACAATGGAGTAGCTAAATCTATTCTGCACCCATAAACAAGCAGATATAATGCACGTATGATAACAAACAGGTTATTTCGCAGAACAGGGGGAACGAAGCCTGCAGTTGCAAAAGGCACAAAGCAGACTCTGGCACTCTTGGGATTTGAGCCAGCAGCTTCATCACTGTGTACTTCTCAAGACGGGCTCTGGCCTGAGGCATCACGCATTCAACAGCTCTGCAACCTCGCCTGGAATGGGTGTTCAGCTGTTAGGCCAGTCTCTTGGCAAGTCTGTAGACCAGTCCCTTTGCATCTGATGTATCTCAAAGAAACCAAAAGAAACTGCAGTATTAGAAATGGTAACAGTGTTTGATAGGCATGGAAGGGTGGTTAAATAACAAAGAAGGATATGATATGACATGATATGATATGACATTTATAACGTGCCTATACACAAGTGTTTCAAAGTGTGACGAGGCAAGGTAGGGGGATCAGAGGGAAGACAGACAACGATTTTACTAGACCAGGTGTCTTTCAGATCGCTCAAGTGCAAGGGAAGGAGGAAAAAGAAAAGTGTGGGGGGGCGTGCAGTACATGGGATAATAAATAATCACATAAAATAAATAAGAACGGCCAGGTGGTGGCAAGTGCAGAGTGAGTGCAGACATAAGTGCTGGTTAGGGGACTGAGTGATACAGAAACAGTCCCTAGGTGCAAGGGTTGCCAGGGAGGCAGCACAAGCATGCAACTGGCAGGGCTAGGGCCAGAGTTCAGAAGGGTGGCCAGGTAACCTGTGCAGTCTCATTGTCGGCCAAGACTTCAGCAGGGGAGAAGGGGAGAGAAAGTAGAAGAAACGAGGAAGGTTTTTAGGTGTCTCCGGAACCGAAGATGTTTCTCCTCAAGTTTCAGGGGGGACGGGATGCTGTTCCAGAGGGAGGCCCCTGCCGAAGAGAGAGATCTACCACCAACTCGTTGCTTGGAGAAGCGACTGACCCTGAGGGAGTTGGAGGCGAATGAGCGAACACCTCGAGAGGGAAGATATTTAGGATGAGAGAGTTGAAGACCTTGTGGACGATGCAGAGGGTTTTGAACTTAATCCTTGCAGCCACAGGGAGCAACTGCATAGATTTCAGTTCTAGAGAGAAACAATCCCTGTGCTTGAGGCCAAGGACAAGTCGAATGGTGGGTGGATAACAGATAGTCAGCGGACGGATACACCTTCAGAGTCAGCTTGGTGCTTAGGCTGTGTGTAAAAGGCCTGCCTTCCTTTTTTTTGCTGTACGTATCTTCTCCATATTTCCAGAAAGCACACATACTCTGCCACCCCAATGCAAAAGCCAACCAAAAGTGCATTGCTTCATAGGTAGGATTCAGGTAGTTTGGTGTATGAACCATACATGTAGGCATGAATAGGCTCCCAACACGATCAGTCCTCACTGGCTGGAAAGGATTTCTGAGGAATTCTTTAATGAGCTAGTACTCTTAAATCCAGTCTGTGCTGCATACAATTGTGTTTACTGTATTATACATAAAATGCAGAAAAGCACATGAAGTGTTACTGCACCAGGCTCTATTTTAGAAATCCCCCCTGCATGTGTTGCTTATTCTCCTGTGTCTGGCCCAAACCAGCATATGGAGGAAAAAGAGCTGTTCATGTACCACAAACGCACTCATCACACTGTAACTAAAAGATGTGCTTCCAGGTCAAATGGTCAGCCACCCTGTTGGCCATCTTCTGATTGTGCACAAAACGTTCAATATTGTATTAGTAGTTCTATGTCTAATGATATTTGCTCCAGTAGTATTGTGCAGTAGCGACTCCACTCATCTACAATGCTCACAAGATTGTGTATCTAGTGTTCCCTATGTGATATGTTCGGCATGACAAACATCAAAGACTGGATTAAGGAAGTCCTGGTGTAGCCAGACACAGAGGCTTTGCGCCTGATTAAAACAAATGATGCTTCTCGGCACACTGCATCATTCAGGAGCAGGCAACATGAACCTCACTGTTACTGGATAGTCGAGGGGCACCAAGTACCCTTTGGAAGGAGACAGGGGCCCGCCCGGGTGTGCTGTCTTTTACTGCACCTTATTCTTGTTGGGACCCTTCATAGAGTCCGTGGGAGTGAGCCTCCCCTCTAAAGCATCCTATGATTGTCCGGCACCTTCCAGGTTGTGCATATGCGGGGCGCGCCACATTTTATGATTACCAATGTGAAAGCTTTGCTATCACCAAACATGCTCACCAGGGAACATACCAGGCGTCAGGATGCAGAAACCTTGCACCAGTACGAGTTCAATTTAGCACGGTATTAGCACTATGGAACAAGGTTTTCTAATGCTGACCGAATGCTTTCTATTATTGACCAAAACGTTTCCCTAGTGCTTATACTGTGCAAAACTTCACCAGTGTGAAGTTTCTATAATGTGGGCCAGACCCATGAAAATGAAGGATGCCCCTCTTCTGAACATGAACCAGCAATGCTTTGGGGAACACATGCAGTATTATAGAAAGGGCTTTGTGGCCATTTCTGTTATAGCAATGTGCAGGAATTTAAGCACACATGGCATAGTGTGAAGCGTGACCTATGGCAATCATGCATGAGGCCCATCTTTCGCAGATACATTCTCTGTATGAATGGTACAGTCAGATGATCATGCACTGTGACATTGGTGTAGTGCCACATTTATATCTGCTGTGCATTATGAACTATAGGCCTGTACACCAAGGAAGGCAGCATACCCGCAAACCAATCAAGAACACATTGAAAGAGATTTTCTTTTTCAAACCCTCGAATTAATTGAAATGGCTAAAGTTTGTCTCATTGTAAGCACATTCATTAGTTTGATAATGTCTAATTATGTAACCAAAGTTAATATGTCCTGTGGAAATACACATGTGATAAAGTAACTAACGTATTTAAGGATTTCTGGTGACAAATGTATACAGGCATGCTTGAAGGAATGCATGTATATAGCTGACAGACTATTATTTACACTTTAACAAAAAACACTTTAAAACATTTAGCAAAATAATGAGCCCTGCACGATAAAAAGTGTGACCGATTATTTCCATCATAAACTTAGATTTGTTCTTTTGCAACGTACTTGGGCAATGCGAAATGCCTTTTGTAATAATCTCATATGTTCCAGCAAAGGTCCCATTTAAGCAAAGTGGGAATGTGGAGCAGGCTTAAGGCCTCATTACAACTCAGGCGTTAAGGGTTAACGCCGTCGTTAACCCTTAACGCCTGATTCCGATTGTAACGGCTGCTTCTAGCAGCCGTTAAAATCCATGGCGTTAAAACCGCCTTGGTGCTAATTACGCCACCGTAATTTACGGTGGCGTAATTAGCGCCTTCCCCACTCCCATTATGCCCTGTGGGGCAAAAATGGGAATGGGGAAGGGTAAAATGGGAAATGGGGATTTACCGCCCCACTCACTTTGGAATGGGGCGGTAAATCCGCCATCCACCATGGTGTAAACGTAGTTTACACCATGGTGGTAAAGTTGGCGTACTTACCGCCTGGGTCGTAATGACCCCCTTAATCACAAACTGCTTTTCCTTTCTCAGGAACTGCATTGAGGTTTGTGGCAAAATCAAAATCGCAAAAACCAAAGAAGAAGATTTAGGTTCTGCACTGGAAACAGAAGGAGGAGCAGGCAGGTTTTGCAGAATTATTTCGTACGGCTATTAATATGTATCTGTTTGAAAATGTGTTACATTTTAGCTCCGAACAGGTATATTGCCCGTTTCTTTTTTTCCCTAATCGTTTGAAGCATGATTGTTTTAATGTCCTTTGGTAAGCATGACCAAAGAGAAGATGGGCCTCATTATGAGGTTGGATCGAATAATGGTGGAAATTCTCTTACCTCCACTTTATTTTGGCGGTAACTGAATTAATGTTGCTTTTACTGCACCACCGACCTCCAAGTTTGCCCTTCAGGTTTTACTTGCAGCATAAATCTGCAGGTAAATCTTCCACTTTATGGGGGAATAGCAGTGGATTTACCATGAAGAATTACCTCATGGAGTAAATCTGGAATAAATCCCACTGGAGTCCTGTTGACTCCAAAAATGGGGATGTGCACCGCTACACCTACAGTCGTAATTATGTGGTAAGCCCACAGGACTGAGTGGCGGAAACGCTTAACAAAGTTGGTCTAACCTTTCACCCTGGCTGTTCAACCAATACCTGGCACCTCTTTCCCACCACATTGCTGCTCTCTGCACCAACCTTCAGTGTTATGTGGATGACACCCAGCTCTCTTTCAGGCTCCCCTCGGCCGCATCTTCTCCTTCTCTCTTCTAGACTGCCTGGCTTCAATTCAGGAATGGTGTGCCGCCAATGAAATCTGCCTTAGTGCCAGTAAGACTGAGATCCTCCTCGTCGGGACACCAGTTCCTCCTTTCCTCTCTCTCGCTGGCCACCCACTCTGGCCCTCTTCCTGCTCCTCTTCGATCTTCGACTCCACCCTCTCCTTCTCTGCTCACATCTCTGACATCTCTAAGAAGTCAAACTATCAGCTGCACCTCCTCAGAGGAATTCTTCCTTTCCTCACTTTCCCCCAGCGGCTTGACTACTGCAACAGCCTCTTTCTAAAACGTCCTGCCTCTGCTCTCCATCCTCTACAACTTATCCAGAACAGGACTGGTAGACTTGTCCTTGGCCTCAAGTCCAGAGATCGTAGCTCTCCACCTCTGAATTCTCTTCATTGGTTCCCAGTGGTGGCAAGGATCAAGTTCAAGACCCTCAGCATCACCCACAAGGCCTTCTGGGGCCTGGGACCACACTACCTTCAACTCTTTCTTCCTAAACATCTCCCTTCTTGAACTCCCTGCTCTTCCACCTCCAACTCTGTGAGGGTCAGTGACTTTTCCAAGCAGAGAGTTGGGGGCAGATCTCTATCTTCGGCTGGGGCCTCCCTCTAGAACAGCCTCTCTGCCTCTTTCAAACTTGAGCAGAACAAAATCCGGATTCCAGAAGATACTAAAGACCTTCCTCTTCGCTTCCACTTTCTCTGTACCTCGCCCGTGCTGATGTCCCGACTGCTCCATGCACTGGTCACATGGCCACCCACTGAACTGGAGCCCAGGTCCCTGCATGTCCAGTTGCACCTTGCACTGCCTCTTGGCTCCACAAGCACTTGCAGTCTGTACCTGCAACCCTTACAGTCCCTTCTCTCTGCACTTATGAGCCAACCATTGGCTGCACTTTCTGATTTACCTGCACTGAGCCATCCACTGGCTGCACTTTTGAGCTACCTGCACTTCTCCCTCCCCCTTCAGCACTTCTCCCCTTCCACTTCCCTCCGCTTGCATGATCTGAATGACACGAGGCCTAATAAGATCGTTGTTTTGTCCTCCCTCTGTTTCCCCCTCCTTGTCTTGACATGCCTTGAGACACTTGTGTACAGGCACGTCATAAATGCCATATCATATAATTTCATGTATCATAAATCTGCATTTTACTACCGATTTAATGCCAAACTCGAAATGATGCCCACAATGATGTTCTGTTCTGTTGTTCTCAATAGGTTTAGTTCATCCATGTCAGATTTAGCACTATGAGGCCTGAAATATGATTGAATAACAACGATGCAATATGCATTCTTGTGCTGGTTACTTCAATGCCATATTAGTCAGAAAACTTCACTACAAGGTGGTTGCTATTCAAATCTTTCAAATGCTTTCAATCAAGAAGTAACATTTTATTTTCTTCCCAGTTACTTCAGCTAGTTTTTAAGGATTCATTACACCCAATAATTTATTTATGTAATACATCTTTTTAAGAATGTATATGTGTGTGTTTATGACATGATAGCACAATATCTTAAGTGACCTTGCTTAGTGAAGTTGCTACCTTACACTCAGAAATGCCATTGGAAGGGTATGTTAGGATTCAATTAATGTAAATTAGACCATGTATTAGCCAAAGAGCTCACAAACAGCTACAAATTAAATCCAACTTCTGTGAATATTACTTACTATCTAGAATAAGTTTGTGTTAAAGTCTGCGGCAAAGGAAACTGTCCCTGCCACTCTGCCCTATATCCCATTGATCTGATTCTAGATTGACCAGTTGGCAGTTCTGATTATTCAATTGCTAAAAATAAAAACATTATAAAGAGTTTCTGACATGTAAGGGATGCTTGGCTCTAGATTGGACATCCTGAACAGATATTCATATTCCTCTGAATAATACAGATTTTCCATACATTCGTTACTGAAAGTCATGATTCTATTAAAGACTCGGAGGCGAAAGATTATGCTCTGAACTTCTCTTTACTAACTCGAGCAGCAAGTAACAAGCAAACAATTATGAAAAACCAACAATAAAAAACTACAATTCTCAGCAGAAAGGAATGAATTCGTAGTCCGTTTTTCATAGGCTCTTAAAATCACGTGATTCCTCAATCCAATCCCCGCTCATCACATCTCCTATAACCCTTGTTGGAACCCGAGTCCTTCCTCTTTCTTCTGAAGATTGAACATCCAACCGGTAGACGACTTTTAAAACTTCACCTTGTTCCCCTCTCAAGGCATTGTTGTCTTCTGCTCCACTCCTGTTGAGACATGCATAGACCATTACCCATCTCATCATGAACAGGTGGGCATCGCAAAACAACATCATTACATTACCATTTACCATATTACATTACTCTTCAAATATCATATTTACACACTTTAGACTGTAGCGATTGAATTGGGTGGAATAATCTTTCGCCTCCGAGTCTTAATTGAATCATGACTTTCTGTAACAAATGTATGGAAAATCTATACTCTATGTCAAGACTCGGAGGCTCAGATTATGCTCGTTCAAAGCTTACTTACCACCAACGATGCTACTTGATCTACCGATCTAAAATAAACAATTTTAAAAGTTTCCTCATTAGACCAGTCAGCCACCCTCAAAATATCTTCCAGGCGGGCTCCTGACATAAAGGCCGATGAAGCCATAGCACCCCTCGTGGAATGCACTCCAAACTGACCCACATCTATGCCTGCCTCTGCCATGCACCATCTTAACCATCTCAACAATGTGGCTGATGCTACTGCTTTAAAAGGCTTCCTAATAGCTATCAATAACTGATATTCCCCATTGGGCCTAACCAATTTAGCCCTGGCCTCATACACTTTCAAACACCTAACCGGACATAACTTAGGTTTCGCCGGGAAAGCCATATATTCAACTGATTTCATGTTTGTCTTTGTCCTCTTCTCTATATAAAATGTTACCCCTGAAGGTGAGAATGATTTCCTATTTACCTCTAAAGCTTTCACATCCGAGGCTCCCTTGCATGAAATCAAACATAATAACGTAGTTAATTTAGCCCACAGTGCCTTCCTAGAAAGGTTCTGATATTCTGGCCAAGCCTTGAACATACTTAATACCAACCTCACATCCCACATGCGAGAATATCTAGGTATGGGTGGTCTCATGCACTTGACACCTTTCAGCAGGCTACATATTAGGGTATGCTCACCTACTGGTCTACCCTCAATGTACTCATGCCCTGCTGATATCGCAGACCTATAGTTGTTAATGGTCCTGTAAGCCTTAGCATGAGCTGCCTGTGCTGCCAGACAATTCACTATGTGTACTACATCCGTTCGTATGGGATCAACCTTTCTCTCCATACACCAATTACTCCATCTACTCCATGCCACTTTGTATGCTTTCCCGGTAGCTGGGGCCCATGACTCCCTAATAAATTCCTGAGCCATGCCTGAAAGTCTTGGCTTGGACCAGGCCTTCCTGAAATCGCCCATGCTATCAGGTTCAGGTTCCCTGATCATATCAACGGGTGAGTTTCTCCTGATGGACTTAACAATATGTCCTCTCTGTGTGGTAGCAGAATTGGAGCCTTGTACGACAACTCCAGAAGATCCGGGAACCATGCCTGACCCCTCCAATCGGGTGTCACCAGAATCACTGTTGCCTCCTGCCTCCTGACCTGCGCCACCATGCGCGCTATCATGGCGAACGGAGGGAAGGCGTATTCTGTCACTGATCCCCAAACCTGGAGAAATGCATCCGTCGCTATCACTTCCGGATCTGGTCTCCAGCTGTAAAACCTGGAGATCCTCCTGTTCAGTCTCGATGTGAACAAATCCGTCTGACACGGACCTCTCAGATTCATTAGCTCATGAAATACTGAGCTGTCCAGTTGCCAATCGTTGGAGTCCCTCAAGTATCTCGAATTCCAGTCTGCTACCAGATTGAGATCTCCCGGCAGGTGTTCCGCTCTCACACTGACTCCCCTCTGGAGGCATGGTTGCCAAAACTCCTTGGCCATCTCTGTTAGCATCCTGGATTTCATCCCAGCCAGTCGATTTATGTATCTGACTGCTGAAACATAGTCCATCTTTAAAAGAATGGCACATTTCACTCCTTCCCGAGTCCAACACCGGACTGCGAAGGATCCTGCCAGAAGCTCCAGGCAATTGATGTGTAGACCCAACTCCTCGCTCAACCATCTCCCCCGGGCGATTGGTCTCCACATCTGGCGCCCCATTCCCATCGACTGGCATCCGACTCTATTACTAGGTCCGGGGATGAGCCAAATATCGCCTTGCCATTCCATGCCTCCATGTGGCAATACCAACATTTCAGCTCCAACTTCGCCTCCTGCAACATTGCCACCTTTTGTTCGAAAGATAGACCGCTCCTGAGATGATCTATCTTCAACCTCTGTAATGCTCTGTAGTGCAGAGGTCCTGGAAATATCGCCTGAATTGATGATGACAAACAACCTACTAACCTCGCTATCTCTCTCAATTAAATTTCTTGTCTTGTCATCATTCCCTTTATCTCCTTCTTTATGGAATTCACCTTCTCGAACGGTAACCTAAGTGAACGTTGAGTTGTCTCTAAGATGAAGCCTAGGAATTTCATCTCCCTTGCTGGTTCTAGTTCCGACTTCTCCCAGTTTATCAGAAACCCCAGTTGCTGTAGCAAATCTGTAGTTATCCGAATATGCTCTATCAGAATTTCCCTGTCCTGGCACATCAGACATGTCGTCCAGGTAAATAATCATTCTGATCCCCTGCTCTCTCAGGAATCCTACTACTGATTTCAATAGTTTGGTGAAACACTGTGGAGCTGACGTCAGACCAAACGGAAGTCAATTGAACTCCCATATCTCTCCATTCCATAAGAATTGCAGTAGCCTCCTCTGATCCTGATGAATCGTAATCGTTAGATAATCATCGCTGAGATCTATCCTTGCTAACCAATCTCCTCTCTGAAGGACGTCTCTTAAAAGGTGAATTCCTTCCATTTTGTAGTTCTGTATACTAGAAAATAATTCAGCCTTTTTAGATTTATTACTGGCCTTACCTTGTTTTTTCCTTTCACTAAAAACAGGTTGCTTATAAAACCTCTGTGACCTTCTGATGCTGTGCATATTGTGTTCTTTATCTTGAGTAACTCTACCTCTCTGTCCAACAGAGCCTTGTCCTGTTCGCTGAACCTTATCTGCCTTGGCAATACTACCTGTGATGGCTCCTGCCAAAATTCCAACTGAAAACCTCGCACAGCCTGTCTCACCCACGCATATGAGGATATTTCCTCCCATTTTTCTACATGCAACTTCACACTTCCTCCTACTGGAGGTATGTTCAATGCCACCTCTTTCACTGCTATTCTTTCTCTCACCTGAATTATTCTGGTGCTGCTGTCTACTGTTACTTCTCCAACCTCTACCCCTGCCTCTTCCCCTGGAAGGGAAGAAAGGGTTCGACCTTCGGTCCTCCTGTTTGCAGTTGGATCTGTCATTATAGGACCTTCTGTATTGACCCCGGCTGGACGAGCGGCCCTTTCCTCCTCCAGCCCTGTCAAAAAACTTTCTCCTGAAAATTTTCTTGAGTGAAGATTGAGCTCTGTCCATGGACACATATGTGCTGGCGAACTTCGCCATATCCTTCATGAAGAGGTCCCCAAATAGCTTGCCCTTTGACGCTTCAGCTTGTTCCGATGAAGCCAGCTCACCTAACCTAGAGTCCACCTTCATGAGAATGGACATCCTCCTTTCTGTGGCAAGCACCATGTTGGCATTCCCTAACAGGCATAGGGTCCTCTGCGCCCAACCAGCCACCATGTCTGGATCAATGGGCTCCTTCTTCGGTTTGGCTTCCTCTGCGAGCTGCCAGATTCTAGTAATCGGTCCCAACATGTACAAGAGCTTATCTTGACAAGACCTGCCAATTCCTCTTTTCACGTCCCTGCCATATCTGCCCAGGAACGTGATTATCCTGTCATCCACCTCTGGGGTTTTGGCCACCCCGTCCGGCACCCTCGGCCTCGGGCATTCCGCTTTTAGCTTGCTTCTCACTTGCCTGTTCATGGGTGTTCTCAACCTTTTTTTTATATATTCCGCAATCTTTTCAGGAGGGTCCCACTCATTAGACCTCGGATGTACCAACTCGTCCGGGTCGAACTCGTCCATCTGCGGGTCCTCCTCTTCCCTCCTGCCTTTCTTGCTTTTGGGCTCCCATTCATCATCATCTGGGGAGGTCTGATGTACTGTTTACATACGATTTCGAACTGCTTCTACAGTATTCCTCATCAGATTCACTCGAATTTGTGACCCGTCTCTCGCGAGACCTCGCCTTTCTCTTCCCCACTTTGGATCTGCGAGGTGAACCCAGGGGGGTCTGGGAACTACAATCCCTGCAGGTCTTTTTCTTACTTCCCCTTTCTTCCTGTGTGCCTTGCCCTGCGACAAAGCCAACCAGGTCCTGTAATATGCCCCTCTCCCTATGGGGCCTCTTGGCACTATCCAGCCTTTGAATTGCTTCACTCATGCGTAAACCGCTCACATGAGGACCTTCTGATCCCTCTGAGTAATCAATCATCTTGTTCAATGTGCTGTGTAATATATACTGTGACTGTGCTCGTCAAAAGATACTAAAAGCAATACCTTTCCAGGTCTCACCTCCCCAGGCAGGCATATTAAGAGGGGTTTGGACTAGTTTACCTGGGACTAGGCCCGTCACACATAAACAGGACAGCAGTGGCTTTGTAGCCAGTAGCGCTGCCTTTTAGCCACCAGGTGGTGCTTTCCATCTAATATGAAAAGCTACTTGTCGCTCCTCTCTTTGCCGAGCCTTCCGCTGGCCAATTAAACTGAAAACTCTCTCTGATTCTTTTCACCGACTTCACTGCCTCTGACACCTTCAGTAACGAAGTTCGTAACGGCGCCGGAAACGCAAGTCCCATCGCTCTGTTGCGAACTTCCGTTCGACAGTGCCTCCTACTGAGGCATGCCAAGACGCCGGAATTCACGATCCCGTCGCGTCTATACACAGATATGCTCCGCCAGTTGCCCTATGAGCCGCTCTACAACAATAATTATTATTAAACATTCACATTAACTTCATGAAACGTCAATAAAAACCAAATGAACTTATCTTGGCTGCTCGAGCAGCAAAGAAAGAGGAAGGACTAGGGTTCCAACAAGGGTTATCGGAGATGTGATGAGCAGGGATTGGACTGAAGAACCATGTGATTTTATGAGCCTATGAAAAACGGACTACGAATTCATTGCATTCTGCTGGGAATTGTAGTTTTTTATTGTTGGTTTTTCATAATTGTTTTCTTGTTACTTGCTGCTCGAGTTAGTTAAGAGAAGTTCAGAGCATAATCTGAGTCACCGAGTCTTGACATAGAATTAAATGTTAAATGGGAGACCCTGTTCTTTTTGCCACATGTTAATTTGTTCTGCTTGTTTGCTTCAACGTTTCTGCAGAATTTCCTGAATTTCCTGAAAATTAAGCTCACTACGTTCAAATAATAATTTATAAATAGCAAAGAGGTAGGATGGGAAGTATTTGCACAATGTATGAGGGCTACCCAAAATACATGAATCAGTACTATATTACAATGTTGCTTTGATGTGTTAACTACTGTTGTGAGGGAAAACCTACCAGACATTGTCCAGAAGCTTCAGCTAATATTATTTTTCACATGCCCAGCTGCTGATTATATTTATTTTGTTGGCCAGTTTACTGAGCAGACGTGTGGAAATACCCCTGCTCCTTCTTAGATTGAGAAAGGCTGGTTTCAGCCCCAGCTAATCCTTACATCAAGAAACATATATGTTGCAGAGATTAGTTGAGTGAGTAAAAGCAACAAGGTCTCACATTGATCAGATTATGAATGACATGATGATGTAAAAATAGAACTAGTGAACTTAAACTGGAGAAAGATTTTCATTCAGAAGTAAAGGTGTATGATTACAAAGAGACCTTACACATTTCTTAAAAAGGTTAAAAAAGTGCTTCATGAATTGCAATATGGAAACATACAATATAACATTCACAATTGACCAGAGGACATTGAAGAAATGTCTAAAGGGCATACCTTGAAAAATGTATCCAGAATCCGTAAGGATAATATTTACCCAGCATGTTAACTTTAGACATAATAATTATGATATTTGCCAAGCACTGAACTAAAAACAAAAAACAAATCCATGAAATTTGAATTTCAAAGTTCAAAAGTAACACCATTTAATACCAATCAGCCAGAGGAGCGGGGTCCATTGTTGTACGAGACAATACAATGTTTTGTTGCTTCTACCAAAACATTTCTAAAGGAATGATTAACAAAATAAAGACATATCTGTACTGTAAACATAGATGCCTGTATGGATATATGTGTTGCCCTTATCACCCTGTATAATCCTTTCCCCTTTAAAGTATAAAACCTTCATTATACAAAAAACCTTCACAATTGTAATGGGCTGATTGCTTTCCTTGATAGGAGTAGCCCAATGCAAAAAGAGATGCCTTCTCGGACCTTTTTGGAAGCAGCCACCGCTGTTCCACACTCCCTTTTCTGATCTTGCATCACAATATAGGGCCTGAGTTACAAAAGTGTTTTACAATGGCACAATCCCATTGAAAAACATGTTGTAAATCAGGCACATAGTTTTCAGTAGGTGAATGGGAGAAAGGAGAAGAGGATTTTGAGGATCTCCTTCAAAACCTCAGTGATAACGACATCCTTGTGCATGTAAGCTATGGGGAGGCATGTTTTGTTACCTTTTTGATTTCTGTTGTGTTTATTTTGTTGATCTACCTGTATATGAACTGCTATATGAAATTAATGTATTTCTATAACAATGAACATTACAGTGCGGTCAATGTGTGTTAATGTTCCTCTATGTTATGTAGCGACTACTCAAAATATTTTACACATTACCCTCACAACAAAGGGTTGATAAATCATATTTAAAGAGAAATATTGTTAGATTATCATTGCAGGATGGAAGTAGACAATTATGTTCATTTAAGAAGCTCACGTGGTGGATGAGGATATTTGTATTTGTATTTGTATTTGAGTATTTGTAAAGTGCCCATGGCGGACTTAACCGTATAAAGGCACAGTTGCAACCACATACATATAGAACTTGAATATAAAAAGATGAGAAGTCACTAGGCAACCTGTACTGTTGCTATTTAAACAGGAAGGTTTTTAAGGCCTTCTGAAACTGAGCAAGTGTCTGAGAATCCCTAATCTCTTGTGGTAAACTGTTCCAGAGTCTGGGACCAAAGACTGCCAATTTATAGGATATAAAGTCTTGAGAACAAATCTGCCGGGTTGGTGTTGTCTCTATCCAAAAGGGGTAAATAGTATGGCATACAATTGTATTTGATGCCGAGGTTAATGCCTTGTTAAGACAAAATCAAAACGATAAAGTACAAATAGGCAATTAAACTTTCAACTATATAACCTTGGATGATTTACCATTTCTGAAAACTCTCAGTGGAGAGATATTTTTGTTGGATGGTTATCCCCTTATCTTTAGCCAGGATTTTAATATGACTGTTGAACCCTTAGTTAAGAGACAATCTAGTGCAGATATAGGTCACCTTCCAGAGAAGGCATTAGAAGGAGTTCTTTAAAAAACATGTTAGAAGATTCTTGAAGTTTTGATAATCACACTCATGAATACATTACTTTCTTTCCCATACACTACTTATTTGTGTTTCCCTATAATTGACTATTTGTTAAAATCAGGGGGTTATATAGTCCTATCCCTGGTGGAAACAATTAGCCAATATGCATCTTATACCATTCATCAATCTCTAATTTTAAAGGCCTTCTGGAAGAGAACATTCAAATGTCTCAATTGTGTGTGAACAAAGAGCTTTTATTTTTAACTGAAAACAGAACAAGGATATTAAACCCTGTACTTTTCTTCACAAAGGCAGCTGATACTTCCTCATTGAATATATGTAATGTGATCAAAGTGACCAGGAGGTTTACAGCTATCTCATTATCCAACATGAAGACCTGTGATGTGCTAAAGTCTTTTTTAGAATGACTGCATGAATGACTTACCAGAAATAAGAAGTAACGGGGAACAGTGAACACCTAACTCCCATGAGAGTAAAAAGGAAGGTGAGGGAGTTTGACTGGACAAAAACAATGTGGTAAATGGAGCAATACAGCTTGCTGAAGGAATAGAGGAAAACAATCAGACACTATGATAGACTTCCAGGATATGTAAAGCATTCCGCTAGTTCATTCTATCGAAAGGTTTATATGTGCTTCAGACTTAACCAATTGTGTACATTAGATGTCTCGGGCCCAGGAAGGGGAATTACCAGGATTTTCTGTAAATGTAAGATCTCAGGTAAACTGGAACTTTGGAAACACCCATTTCTATTTTGCAAAGGTACTCTATTTTTTTCTATGTTTTAATATATGATTGATGATTTTGGCAAAGTAAAAGCAGTCATTCTAATACCCATAAAACAGAGCTGTAAAACGTGAGAGGGAGAAAGAAAGAAAGAAAGAGAAAGAAAGAAAGAAAGAAAGAAAGAAAGAAAGAAAGAAAGAAAGAAAGAAGGAAAGAAGGAAGGAAAGAAAGAAGGAAGGAAAGAAAGAAAGAAAGAAAGAAAGAAAGAAAGAAAGAAAGAAAGAAAGAAAGAAAGAAAGAAAGAAAGAAAGAAAGAAAGAAAGAAAAGTAATGTTGTTATTTAACACCACTGAAACCAAGACCACATCGTCCTGACAACTCACTCCAGGTCCATCTCCAGAAATCTCCCCTGAATTTCCTCAAATGTCTTATTTTTCTTTGGTTGCTTCAAAACAACTATTTCGATATTAGAGAGGGCATAAATCTGCTGTAGCCGCATTGACATGGTAGGGAAAGGTGTGAATTTCCAATTGTGCAGTATCATCTTCTTGGCTACCATCAAAGCCCTAAAAAGCCAGATTGTCTGCGAGTAGTTTAGATTCTCAAGCCTAGTATCTTCTCCCAGAACCAGTGTCTTAAAGTCGTACTCCATATCCACACCCAGATCGTGGTTCAGTATCCCAGTGACTTCAGCCCCACAGCATATGCTCCAATGTGTCAACTCTTTGTTTATATCCCCAGCAAGCTTAGATGTTCTTAGGCCTTGTTTGCACAACCTTGCTGGTGTCCAGTACACCCTATTTAGCAATTTGACTTGCCAGGCTCTCTCACCAATGTTAACTGGCATCCTGGGGATATTCCTGCAGGGAGCCTCCCTTCTCGATTACCTCATCTCAGAAGTAAGACAGCTTGATATGCGTACCAGGTTTATAACCCACTTGCAGAAAGGCACACGGATAACAGGAGATGAGTCATTGTGGCGTAGATTGTTAAGTGGAGAAAAAAAAGAAGTGAAGAACAGCAGAAGATCTTCCTCATGGTTGTTAATGTCATAACAGTAGGCTACAAATTGTTTGGTGAAACAGTTGGAATTGTGTTAGTGTTAGATGTAAAGAAGATGACATCCGCCAATCAAGGCATTTGCACTTTAATATTCTCTTGATATATGAATGCTTTTATTTGTGAATTTCAATGTTTAAGGGTAGTAATATGTGCCTTATCTACAACGTACATGCTGTAATTGCCTCTAGCATTTGGAAACTCTGTGATATCACTGTCACAGTACAAGAGCCCTCACTGGTTGTGTACACTTGTAGAGTTTCCTCCACCAGCTCCATTATAACTAAAAATAAGATGTCTTCTCTACCTGTATCTGATATTCTTAGAATATATCTATCATACGCAAGAGCAACATTTGGAAGCAATGCTCTTTTTCTTCCCTGAAGAGATCATTTCATTGGCACATTTGTGGCTCTATATATTCACAAGATGTATCCAATAAAACTGCACAGAGAACTGTCTTTCATTGTGTCACTAGCTGTCTTATTGTCATTCAACAGGGACATCATCTTGGACTAAAGTGGGTTCATAAACTCAGGCAACACTGCCAGATCACTCACCCAGAAAGTAGCGGGTTAAGAATTCCCTATCAATGAATTCTAAAGAGAACTCCATTGACTACCCACAAGCACCCAACAAACATATGTTATTCTTTTTAGCACTACAAGTATTATGACTTAGCGAATGCTGTTTGCTTTTTCAGTAGCCTCAAGATACATTTTCTGGAAATGTTAGCTAAACATGTATCTTTTACATCCTGGTGCCTGTAGTCCAGCAGTAATTATGGTCATACAATACAAAGAGTATGGTTTATTGCTCGACATGGTTCTCCATAATTAAATGGAGAGCTTGGCATGCATGCATGTGGCTGAAAGTTGTAAAATATGATAGATCATTTTTAATGGCACAGAATGGTACATTTGTCATTCCTCTCATTGTATTGATTTATTTGCCTGATACATGCTCTCCAGTGCTGCCTGGCAGTAGTGTGTCCAGAATATTGCTCTTCTGTCACAACCCTATCACCCAGCAATTATCAATTCTGCTTTTCATTAGTTTTGCAAGCCAAGTGATAGCCTGCCTAAAAATAGTTAATCCACACCTTCAAGGTGAACTCTCCAGTCCATTATGTCACATTAAAATAACAACATTTCAATGATATACATGTTTTTTCTAGATCATACACTTAAAGATTTGAAAATAAGCACTCAATTACATTTAATTGCTAAATGATACATCGGGCATCATTACAACTCCGGTGGTAGCTGCGCCAGTAAAACCGACATGCTGCCGCCGAAGTTGTGATTTTTTTCCAGAGTCTGGCTTTATGGAAACAACAGAGGATTATGACCCCAGTGTTCCTGGAAGTCAGGTGCCGGAAAAATGTAAATCCCCACTCCCATTTGAGTCCAATAGGACTCGATGGGAATGGGGATGAGGGAAGCACCGGCACTGTTAATAACGGAGCCAGTGCTTCCTGGAAGGTCTGCAGGCTGGTGCCATCCCACCCACCAGGTCAGACCTGGTGGACGGGATGGCAGCCGCCCGCAGACTCGGAGTGTGCCGGTCCGGTAACAACAGTGCTACTGGACGGCATGCTCATAATGAGGCCCATTCTATTTATAAACAGTATATTGCACTCTAGAATGTAATTGATGTCAATCGTATTTGGGCAGGGGAGTCAGTAATCAACACAATCTGATTGAGGATATTTATTGTCAACATCAGAATAACCCTGTACATTTATCCTGATCTTATCCCCTGTGGGTGACCAAAGCACTTGGGGTAACTGACAAAGGACAGCATTATAGGCTCACAATATGTCACCATGTTCTCATGCCACCTTTCAGAATGTGTAACCCACTGGAAAACCAATGCACTTTTCCTTTTATTTGAAGCATCCCTGCAAACGTGTGTGTGGTCAGATTTGCTTCTGCCTCGCGCCCATTCTCGAGTATGGCTGAGTACATGGATTACAATTGTTTGACTTGTGAAATATGAGCCCCATCAATGGTCTTTGCTTTATTATTTTCATTGATGCACTGCTTTTCAGACGTCATCATGCAACCCTAGCAACAAACCTTTCTGATCCATTCAATATATGGAGAGATGTTATGTTTGTGCTTCTGCAAAATGTTTATGAGTGCGTGAGAAAGTTCATCATCCCATCATTTCCCCTTGAAAAAGGAAATATTCAATGGAAGAAGAAAAATACAGTGGAGCATGGGTATAGAGGTTTAAACCCAGCTTCCATGGCTGCTTCATTGAGCAATTTGAGTGTTCAGACTCTTCAGTGCCAATGTTATGGTTATGAAGAACGTACATGTGTTTATGAACTTAGTAGCAAATCATTGTCAATTTTAGACAATTTGGGTTGTAAATGTTTGAGTCTCAAGGTTAATACACAAGGCGGCTCCTTTTTTTCCAGTCAAGTGTTCGATCCTCTACACTAATAATGATGTGCTGTTAAACCTCTTACAAGTATACATAAGCTTCATCACAATACGCCACTATAAATCGGGAGAGATCAGGGGGTGATATTCAGTACTGTAGGATAGTAGATAACACAACCTGTTGGTTATGGCTGAACCTCACACGTGGTTAGTACAGCCTACATTTAGTGTGACACAGAGAAGCTAGACAGAAAGTATGTATGTGAACATGCAGGTATGTATAGGTTATGTTATGTTATCAGTTTCGTACCAAGGTACAGCACAACTGACACCAAAAGGCAACCTGGCACTACAGGGCTGTGAAGGCACTGTAGGCCGGGCACAGAAAATCAGACGAGGAGAGTTTTTAAGGCACGTCTAAATTGCAGATGGACCACCATGGACCGAAGTGCAAGGGGAACAGAATTCCACAACTTGGCAGCCCTAACAGAAAATGAATGGCCACCAATATCCCAGAATCCCAGCACAGAAATGAAAAACCTGTCCCCAGAATGCAGGGGGTGGCACGGAACATAAGGTATGAACGTATGCTGCAGGTACTTAGGCCCAACAACACTGCCCTGTGAACAAGACACAGAGATTTAACATGGACATGCTTGGCCACAAGGAGCCAGTGAAGAGAGCACAAAATAAGGGAAACATGTTCCTGAAAACGGGGTGCCAGTTGCTAGCCGGGCAACAGAGTTCTATAGAATTCGCAGACATTGAACCAGATAATCTGGTTGTGCCAAGTACAGAGAGTTTCTGTAGTCAGTCCAACTAAGAAATAAGGCTGCAACCACAGAGGCACGAAGATGTCAGGGGATAAACTGCAGCACCTTTCTCAGAATCTTCAGCTGGAGGTGGCCCACCTGGCACACGGAGCTAATCTGAAAAGACATAGAGAGGGAGGAAGAGAATTTAACACCTAGAATTTTAACAGTCACAGCTGGGACAGGAATAGAATCAATAAATGAAGGCCGAAGAGAGGGAGTCCAAAGAGAAGTGGAGGAAGCAGACCGCACCGCCAGAACCTCGGATTTACCCCCATTCAATTTGAGTCAGTTGTCGCTCGTCCAACTTCCAACAGCCTGCAGGCAGTCTCTTAGCTGAGTGGCATGGGAGGGATGAAGACGGTCCAACCGTACTATGATCTTAGTATCATCAGCGTAAGAGTAGCATCTGAAGCTGTGGGAGCGGATGAGGGTGACAAGAGGCTAGATGTAGATATTGAACAGGGTAGGCAAGAGGGCAGAACTCTGAGGAACCCCACAGATGATTAGAATGAAAATAATGGAACCAAGAGAGAACCGAGCCAGAGATCCCAGCAGCTGAAAGATGACCGATCAGGATGGGGTGGTCGACAGTGTCAAAAGCTGCTGACAGATCTAACAAAATCAGGGCAGCCACTCCACCCTGGTCAGAAATCAGTGTCAGATCATCCAGTACAGATACCAAGACAGTCTCAGTACACCGGCTAGGTCGAAAACCTGACTAGAAGGCATCAAACAAATGCGTGTCTTCACAGAATTGCCCCAACAAGGGGGTAACAATTGACTCTGGCTGCTTCATAAGAAAAGGGAGGAGTGAGATAGAACGATAATTAGCAGGGATAAGAGGGTCAAGAGAAGGCTTCTTCAGCAGAGGAATCACCAGGACATGTTTTAGCTCCAGAGGGATCATACTTGAGGAGCATGAATGGTTAATAGCATCTGTAACATTAGAAACAATGAAGGGCAGGATTTATTTCATTATTTTAAGTGGAATGGCATCAATGGGAGAGGATAATTTCATTCTCTCCACAGCCGAGGAGATTTTAGTAGCCGAGAAAGATGGAAAAGAGTCCCAGTGAGGAGCAAAAACAGTCAAGCGCAGAGGGGTCTGCAAGAGTGCCGAGGACGGCAGAGAGGCCGTAGCCACAGTAATAGGAATGCGAGCATGCACAATATGTTCAAGAATATTGTCAATTTTATGAATAAAAAAGTCAGAAAATGAATTACATCGAATTTGGGATGGGGGTTCAACCAACAGGGAGTGCCCTGGTTGACAGAGAGCGAACAAACTTAAACAATTATTTTGGCTGATTGATGGAATTCTCAATTTGACAAGTAAAGAAATAACGTTTGGCCTGATTGATAGCTTGATAGTAGCTTAAGCGCCATTTCCGCTCAGCCTGCCTCCGTTTAAGTCAAATAAGTTTAAGATCGTAATTGAACCAGGGCTCTGAGGGCCAAGCCTGCACTCTGATGCTTTTTAGAGGGGCAGCCAAATCAGCGGCAGTAGTGAATATCTGAGAAAGAGAACAAAGATCCATACAGGGAGTGGCAAGGCATAAATCATTAATATGGGCAACAATCATGGGACAGCCAACTGAGCACCAAATGCTTTTCCGCTCACTTTGATTGCAAGATGTGTGGACACAATTAGTGGAGTTAAAGAAAAAGGGAATAACAAAATGATCAGTCCACATAACCCTGTAAGCACTGGTAACTGAAATATCAGGAGACCTATCAAAAATGTCATCAAGGCAGTTACCCAAGATATGGGTAGGTTCAGAAACAAATTGCGCAGAGAGAGAGCAGCCATGGCAGCAATAAAATTTGTGGCGGCGCAATCAGAGGAGTCATTATACCAATAATTGAAGTCGCCAGCAATGACCAGATTGGAGTATTGGAGCTGGACAGAAGCAACAAGGTAAACAAAAGCCCCTGTAAAGGATGGATCAGAACCGGTGAGACGATATACAATAAGGAAATGAAGAGTCCTGGAGGGAGATAAGATTATACGTACCAAGAGGTCCTCTATTTTGCATGTAACTGCCAGTGGATTCGCTGTAGATGTGAATCTGGTTTGAAAAATTAAGGCAACACCACCCCCAGGGCGACTGGAAGCCTGATCCGACCGCAGTATATTAGAGCCATCAGGTAACATAGTCACTACAGCAGGGCCCGGAGAGTCAGATAGCCAGGATTGAGTGACCAGCAAACAATCCGGCCTCATGTCGGACAGACGATCGAAGCAATCAGACGCATGAGCCACCAATGGCCTAGCATTTCACAGCAGGCAGTGCAGCTGGGTCAGATTGGGAGATGGCATCACTACCGGAACCACAGGTTTGACCAAGAGCCAAGCGTCCACGAGGTATCATAGGGGGCCAGCTGAATTAGTCATTTCCGTCTGGTAATGGAAAGGGGGGGCACTCACCAGAAGCAGCAGGGGAGGGAGACATACCACCCAGTCCCCTGGCCAGGACCGGGACGAGCCCAGACAAGCTTGACTTTTGTGCCCTTTTGGCATGCACAAGGCGTGCCAGCTGTGCAAGTCTGCTGCGCTGCCTGACCTGCATGCACACAAGTCTGGGATTGGGAGATCACATGACCGTGAGGGGCATTGAAACATAGAAAATAATCAGCCTGAAGGAAGTAGAGAAAACTCTACTCATCTAATATTAAAACAATTCAGAGTTTATAACATGACAATTGATATAATAAGTGGGACATTTGGGGAAGGAAGGCAGACACACAATTAAAAAAAAACACAATCTAAAACAATTAAAATGCGGCAAAATGAGCATCGGCAAGGCAGCAGCTCCAACACTCAACTTACTGACCATCTCCCTATCTGCACATAAGTGTCGGATTGGGAGATCACGTGACCACGAGGGGCGTGGAAACTGAGAAAATACTCAGCCCAAAGGAAGTAGAGGACCCTCTACTCAACTAATATTAAAACAATTCAGAGTTTATAAAATGACACTTGATATAATAAGTGGAAAATTTGGGGAACGAAGGCAGACACACAATAAAAAAGTGCAATCTAAAACAATTAAAATGCGGTAAAATGAGCATCAGCAAAGCAGCAGCTCCAACAGTCAAGTTATAGGTATGCATGTATACAAGATGTATACTGTGCACAACATCTCACCACCAAAGGGGTATTAAGTAGAGTATTTCAAGACACACTACTATAGGAAGGAGACATTAGCTAGGAAAAATAAATGTTTTCAGAGTTTTCCTAAAATCAAGGTGGTCTTCCATTGGGCGAAGAGGAGGAGACAAGGCATTCCATACATTTTCCACCTGCACAGAAAAAGAACATACACCCCACTTTTGACATCTACATTTAGTAACTGCCCAAAGCCCGGCAGAGGCTGATCTAAGCTGATGGTTGGGAGTATAATGTCTTAAGCACCTCCACATGAAAGACAGACCTTTAAGATATGAGGCCTTATGAACCTGAAAAAGTGTTTTAAATTTGATGGATTTTATCACTGGAAGCCAATGCAAATTATGCAATTTCAGTGAGATAAGGACACAACGATTCAAGCAAAAGATAAGGTATCTGGTAATATTATCCCCATAAATAAGCCAGGAAACGGCATAGGCAACATTATTTTTGGCTATAATTTATTGGGTAATTGGGAGCGGGGTTGGCGCGGGTGTCCCCCGCTCCCTTTAAAAAGATATGGAGGTTGCGGGGGTGTCCCCTGCAGGTTCCATGTGGTAATATCACGGCAAAAAAACATTTTTTCGGGTATTTTATTACATGGAACTGAAGATAACCCCAACCACAGTGTTCTGGATAAAATTAAGTTTTATCAGGGATTTTTTAAGAAGACCCAGATACAATAATCAAAACTTCTGGCCACAAATGCATTCAATTGAACCTTTGCAGGAAAGGCAAAGTAGTCCAAACATTTTTCCATGCTTTTCAGGTGAAAAAAGCAACTGCTGTTAAGCGTGCTAATCTGAGTAGCCACGGACAGATCTGATTCCAGCCAAATGCTTAGATTGCAAACAGATTTACATGGTTGAGGACAAAACAAAATGAGGTGGGCCAATAGTTTTCTTTCCAACCCTGATCTCCCTTATTGATGGCATCTAGTGGCAGTTGTTCTGCAGTTTGTTTGCACAGCTTTAGTAGAACAGGTTAATGATCTGTTTTCTAAACATTAACTGCAAGCATTTGGAATCCATCTAATTTTTAACTTGATCCATACAGCTAGCCAAAGTGCAGGAGAATGGTCAAGAGAACTAAACAACGAGAACAAAGTGAAGATGAAATGAAACAGTTCCTTTAAATGCATCTGAGAGTCCCCTTGAATGTGTCATATTTCCCTCATACTAGGGTGCACTACTTGCAATTAGTCGTCTTAATGAGAAAGAGAAAGCTTGCATATGAGTAAGCACCCGTGTTGCTCTCACAGATATCAAACAGTATTGGTGTTACCTTACATAGCTGTCGACCATCTGTTTTCAGAACCTCCTGCGTGTGATACATACATTTGGTGTACACAAATTAGGAGCCACAGGGCTTGGATACCACATGTTTTCCATGCGTCTGTGGCAGAAACCAACCGATTCTGGTCATGGGTCTATACATTGCTAAGCCACCACCTGTGTTAGAAACATTGGCAGGCAACTCAGGATGGTACCTGCCATGGGTTGGAAGTGAGACAAAGATGTATATCCTTCTGCACCTAGCACAATCCTCTCCCAATAAAGTGAAAATGAACTGTTCTGAAAAGCATGCAGGGCAAACCACGGGGAACAAATTCAAGGTTGTAAGATCCATGAATGTATTGAATGCCATAAAGTATGGAAACAGCACGTTTCCAAACATGCCAAGTAGAGGCTTGTTGAGAAAGTGAGAGAAGCCAACAATGATGAAAGTAAAAGAAAACAGATGTGTATGTATTTATTTAATGTATTTAAATAAGGATGATGTTTCACTGAATGCATCACCGACTGTTACATTACCTTAAAACATCTATGAGGGGGTTTAAAAAGACTCAAGTTAACTTACACAATAATGCACCTGACCTCAGCACTGTGCAACTGTGAGGTTCATGGAACGTTCAATCAAAGTTAGAACAAAAAAGCATAGCAAGTATTTTCCTCAGCCACATTCTGAACACTGCTGCTCTAACCAAACGTAGATGTTTACCATTCTGGAGATGAAAGCTTTAGTATTAAGAGGGATAGAGAGATGGGCGTGGTGTGTTCCTATATGTGTCGAAATGTGCATGATTATGGTGCACAACATGATGTACCACTGACATGGAGTCTTGATTTTGTTTTTCAGGACAACAACATGTCATAACAGGTAAAGTACATATATTTGTTAGAAGTGTGCCTTTTAATATAAACATGTCCTTTTGTTGAAAGGTAATTGTGTTACTGTGGCAATAAGAACCTCAGCAGGGGGCAAATACCGCCCCAGGTAATTCCCCCGGGGCCTTAACGAAACCAAGGGTCTTATTGCCATTAGACCCCGGCCCGTTAGACCGGGGTGTTAATGGCATTTTTTTTTCTGTTTCGCTTGGCCCCGCTCCGAGTCACCACACGGCTGGAGGTTTCCATCGTCCCCCGCCAGAGATTGCAGGATAGAAGGTAAGTCGGGTGGGGTGGGAGGAGGGAGGAAAAAAAAAATTCTTACATGAGTCCCCGGCAGGGGACGAAGGAAGCCTCCAGCCATGGGGAGGCTTGCAGCGGGGATTTCCCCGTTTCGAGCCTCCTCATTGGCTGAGGGGCTGCCACGCCCCTCGCCGGGAACAGAGTAGCCGGCACGCATGGCGTAAAAGGGAATACCGTGTGGTATGGCTCTCAAATGAGCCAATCACCATGCAGTATTCCCGTTGCGCCGCATGTGCCGGGTGCTAATGGTCGGTATGGTCGGGTTATATGGACTTTCAATGAGAGTAATGCTGTACATTTATTCAGAACAATGCCAAATTGTTGTAAGTAAAAGTAAGTATACGTTTGAAGTGTGCTTTTTCATATAAACATGTCCTTTTGTGGACAAATCTATTTTTTGACAGTGTGATCAGTGGAGCATAAATGGGTCTTATTGCAATGAGTTTTCAATAATTCTGTATGTATGGGTAACATTACAGAATCCCTCCTTCCTCACAACGTCAAACCTCCTCCACCTTGCAATTTCAAGATAATAAAAAATGAGTGTTAAATATGAAATATGAAATACATCTACACACGCACAAATAAGTATAATGCTATGCATACAAACACGGTTGCTATCCGATTAAAAAGTTTCATACTTTCTCTAAAGTCTCCTGACACTTTCCACTTACGTAGCACGTGAACTACAGTAGTTCAATCATAGGACCTTCTGGAGTAAAAAATCTTTCAGTACGAAATACTTTCATGAATAAAGAATTACCGTTTTATGGGCTACAGATGGAAGGGAAGTTGCTGGCAATCCAAAATAGTCAGTGTGTTCTTCCTCGAGCATTTAAACAGGCTTTGATCGCTGAGCCAGTCTTCCCTTTTCCGTTCGAGTGGTGTTGCTTGTTTTTCATCTTCTGTTTCTTTGGGACCAGATGTTCCCTTAGTTTTCCCTTAGTCAATTAAAGAGGCCTGAGGACCCCAGAGCCTCGGACATATTTAATCATTCACAACAACTCTCCAAAGCATAGCACTCACATCAATAAGGAGTATGTAATTTTAGAAATGCACTTTGTTATATTATCACGTGCTTTATGCTGAAAGCAATAATCTGTCTATATGTTACAAATTATTTATGTTGAAATAGAAACGTCCTCCTATTGGCTCTGTTTTACTCTTTAGTGGGAGGGCATTCTCATGCACACACTTTGACTCCTTTGTCTCTTGATCAAGCCCTGCCACCATCATAATAATGACTTCAATATGTACAATCTGCACTCCCATTAGTTTGAGCAGTCACACATTGATAGAAAAGATTTCTCGAAAAGCTCCCACAACAGAACATATTTAACTCTGGGCATAACCAATGGTCAAATCATTTTTTGGAACTTCTGGAAACTATGTTAAAGTTTTGTGGGTCAATAGGCACATTGTATTAGATCTTTGTACCCAGTGCTGGAAATGGAAAACTTGGGGGAACCGTCACTTCTTAGGTAGGGCAGGGATTTGAGGTGAGGAGGCAGGGCCAAGGGGCTTGGCCCCTGGCCAGATTGCACAGCACAGTATCTCTGTATAGAAACCAATCCAGGCGTTTTGCATAAAAGCAAAGAGCATTATGGGAACAACATAATGTCCACAATTTTAAATGTTAAACATGTCTTATAGTGATTCCTTAAAAAAAAATGTAAAAAAAAAACACTGGACTCTTCTGTTTTGATTGTTCACACTATTCCCCCTAATAAAGTGATGTCTGTAAAATGCAGGACATGTATATCAGTTTGAACAGTTGCAAAACTGTATGCGAGTCTTCGGCAATTTCACTGTGTGTGTTTGTGTGGAAAGGAATGATATGGGCATCACTGCAGAGCAAGAACATTGCTGTGGCAATATTAAATATGTTAAGAGCTGCTTTCAGCTATCATTCTTTTTTCCATTTAAAAGAGGTGTTCAGCAAGGGATCATGTTTGCACCTCTTCTGTCCAATCTTTATAAAAATGAACTAAAGCTAGAGTTGTGTGTCCGAATTGTAGCTGGCCATCTGTACCCCAGCCCACATGCCGAGGTCACTCCAAAAGCTAAAATGCACATTTACAGAATTTATAGAAAAACATGGTTTATTGGTCAATATTTCCAATTCAAATGTGATGGCAAAGGGGACCACAAAACCTCCTGTTTGCATGACTCTGTGCAAGAAAGAAAGATGAATAGGTTGACAAATATGTCTGTACGGGCTATGTTTTTTCAAGTATGTTGTCCTGGGCTAATCAGATTACCAATGTCTCTAGACATATAACACAATTGAATCCTGCCCTTTTGTGTACTGTTAGTTTCTCTGTGGAAACTATGTTAATGGCCTAGCCAACAAAAACGGTAGAAACAGCAACATATCTGGCAGGCATATGGGTAATGGAAATGTCGAATTTTTGGGTATAATTGAAAGTAATCTTTTTTTAAAAACTCTTTGGTGTTCCCAAAGCATCACCAATGTTTGCTGTATCTGCAGAGTTTGGACTGATGTACCTAAAAAGAATATATTAAATTAAAACCATTCCAATTGTGAATTTATGAGTGGAGAACTACTTTAGGAGTTGTAATGCAATGTTTGATGTGTGGCCTGGTAAAGAGAGAGATAGCTCATCCAGTTGAGTGTTCAAAGTATGAGGGTTTGGAATCCTGTTTTTAAACCATTGTAAATTGGATCAGAAATCAAATAATATATTAATTACCATATTTCCCACAGAGAACACAATGATGTTTTGAACCCTTGGTACAGCAACATGATGGGCCTCATTACGAGGTTGGCGATAACCTGCCGTTGCTACCAGCAGGTTGCTGCCAACCCCGTAACAATGATTGCACCACCTGATATCCTAGCGCCACCGGGATATAACAAGTGGCAGCGGAACGGTAAATCCCCATGCCCATGTAATCACATAGGACTCCATGGGAATGGGGATACTGAAGCACCAGCACTGCTGTTATCCATTGCGGATGATTCAGAGACATGCCGGTAAGGGCCAGATTTCCCTGCAGGTCAGGACTGTCAGGGGATCCATGGCCCCTTCCGGTATTCTTGTCGTATGGCGGACCGGAAATGGTGCCAGTACATTGCTACCGGTGCCCTTGTTTCCGGACTGCCAAACTTGTAATGAGGCCCGATGTCTTCCAATCAACTCCAGGTCTAAACACAGGTCTATTTTTTGCCGCCCTTGAAAGGTGTACTTTAAAGGTGGCATAACAGTGAAATAGTTTAGTTGTTGCAAACGTGACTCTAGTATTCTGCAGGATGTATTGCACTTCATGTGTTGTCCACTTTTTAATACTTTATATCATATAACTGTTATTCTTGTGGTTGGGAAGATGCGTTTTACACAATGTTGCACTACCTTATAATGTTTAATGATTTGTAAGGAACCTTTGAAATGGTATGCAGTGAAAACATCTCAAACAGATATCTTTAAGTTTGGAGCCCAGGAGGACTTTTAATATGTTGTGTATATCTAATTTGTAAATTATGTATTCTTTCTATTTGGTAATGTGTCATCATTGTGCTTGTGATTCAGCGTTAAGGTTGTGTTGGTACAAGCGGGATTGCAGGTTCCCAACAGGAGCATAATACTTTACAGTACAATTCCCAAAAGCCTGAAGTAAGAAACATAGGACTACTCTGAGATACTATTTACTTTCCCTGCAAAATTGCCTTATCTCATGAGGAAGCTGGTATCAGTCCTTAGCTTCCAAAATGTGCCAAGGGCTGAACATTTGCAATTTTTATATATAAAGCTGAATGTATGTATATATGCATGCTTGTCTGGCTATACAAATCCACACCGTTCAACACACGTCTACCAAATTTTGGATGGATTCCTCTTTTGTCAGCGGCAAGTTTGTAATCTACACAGTAATATTACATATTTTTTAATTATCTGAAGTCATTATAAAAAACATATAAGGCCTCATTATAAGGCTGGCGCTTCTGGAATGAAGGGGCCGGTACAGCACCGGCCCCCTTCATTCCGGGAGCGCCGATTACAAGCTTCCCATCGCAGGACCCGGATCACACGCCTGGTAAAACCAGGCGTGCTTTCTGGGTCCCGCGAGGGGAAGAGGGAGGCAATAACGGGCCAGATGTAATCTGGCCCTTATTACCTCCCTCCCCATTCCCATTGAGCTTTATGGGGGCCCAAGTGGGAATGGGGATAGGTTCCTGCAAGGAGGAATTACTGGGTCCTCCTATGTCGGAGTATCCCAGTAAATCCACATTGCAGCCATGCCTCCATTCTCGTAATGAGGCCCATAATCTTTACCATTAAATGTAAAAGGAATTAAACATGAAAAAAAATAAGAAAAAATCTATTACATTGGACATTTTCCTCTAAATAGATCTCCTCAAATACTGGCAATTTTAATTGAGTTCATACGTCAGTGTTCCAGTTTAGAACCTAAGGTTCTGATTGAAAAATCTATATTAAAATATGTTGCTGAAAAAAGTTGACATGCTGTCTTTTGGTCACAGAGCCTGATTTATGTTTGCTCCACATGTGATACGACTTTCATGAGGATAAATATGTATTTATAAGCGGTCACCCATACAACAATTTCTTCTTTACTATTTCATCTTCATCCATAAAACTTTAAACAAGTACAATACCTGCATGTTTGGTTTGCATGCAAATTCTAGAAAAATAACAATATTATATATATATATTACTTTGCACAGGCTTGGTTCTGTGTCATTAAGCATAGGAACGGTCTAATACAAATGGTCTTTTATGCTTCCTAATAAGAAAACTAAGATGGTATTAAAGCCATATACATGGCATTTCACCATATCAGCAAACCGTTTACTTGTTTATAATAACCTGATTAATGTCTTATCTTATTAGAGCATATGGTTTGCACATCACATGATTAATCCTGAAAATATACAGCTGAACTCTTAAGGAGTTTTACAGTATACATCACATCAGAAAGTGAGTTCTATATATATATAAATATATATAAAATGCAGGTGATTTTCCAGAATATGCACACAAACCTAACATGCAGATATTGTTCTTGGTCACAGTTTTATGACTGAAGATGAAATAGTCAAGAGAAAATTGTTGTATGGGTGATGTATTGACCACTTATAAATACATATTTATTCGAATGAAAGCTGTATAATGTATGGAGCTAATAAAAGCAGGCTCTGTGGAGGCCGAAACACACAACGTTAACATTTTTCAGTTAAATAGTTTAATGTAAATTGAATACATGAGATTTGTTTTAAATCACATTACTTTCTAAATTGGTGCACCGATGTATGAACTTATTTAGAGTTACCATTGTTTAGAAAATGCCCCAAATAATTCATTGTTTCCATGATGAATTCCTTTAATATTTAATGGTACGAATGATTCATTTTATATGATGGATTGAGATAGTAAAAAGATGTTATGAAATTGCTATGTAGACATTAACATTAGTACAGCGAGATGTGCATGTACCCATAATAGTTTTATGGATTCTGACATAATAAAAAATGAATTATCTTTTGAAAATGTTTCAGTTCCTGCCTTATTTTGATTGCTTGAATGTTGCTGGTATGCACACGATAAAGCAACCAATTCTAAGTGTGAAGGGTCAGTAATGCAGGTGGACAATTGCCATTTTATTAAAGAAATTATATAAATAAAATACCTTGCTTGCCCTAATCTACAAAGGAAGTCCCTATCTAGTGAAAGGCTAAGGGGACATTCTCTTACATGGGTAAACTGGCCCTCACACTAAACAACAAATATACAAAGGGAATTATATAGCAACACAATATAATAAACAATGTTAACTCAATGGCTAAATGGCTTTCTGCTTACCTGGCTTCAAAGTCAACTTCCAAAATAGTCATCGGAGGAAAAGAAAGGTTTTGAACCAGATCTTGGTAGTTCCAAATCAAAGCAAAAATTCAACAAAGAAAACTCTGATGGTAACAACTCTTTTGTTCCAGGATGAAAAGATCCCCATCCATCTTCCAGAAAAGAAATAACACCAATGGTAATCCTGGTTATGGATTTAAATTGTCTCTACTTCAAGATAATTTGTTACAGTTCAAAAGAAGGTGTAATATTCCCTACTGTCAATAATACACAATTCTTTAGGACTTCTTCAATTCCAACTTTACATTTGGTATATTTGTCAGGATGTTTTCTCTGTTCTGCTGCTTCTATTTTCAACAATCACAATTCTACTGTTGGTACTATGAGAACAGTCATCTTTGTCCAACAGTACATTACTGCTTCAAACCACTTCAATGTGACATCGGATGACAACTTATTATACCATGACATTTCAAATACTACTACCTTTTCTCAATAGTGTTGAATAATTAGGTAGGTTTCACCCAGACACTTCAAACTCATCAGGTAGGCAAGGCACTCTTCCTTTTAATGGCATTCTTAAAAGGGGCAGCTTCTTTGCCTCCTCTGTCTGTCTTAATACTACAAGAACCTGCTTCTGCCCATAACACGTTCTCCTTTATAGCTTCAGCAGTCTTTTGCACCACAGTTTGGATTGTACTACAGACTATTCTTAACAAGCATTTGTTTCTCCTTCTCCAGCTCTACTCCAACATTTCTGCCAGGTATCAGCCCATGGGGTTTATTCCATGGGAATAGGCCGAAACGCGTTGACATAACATCCCTAAGACTTTTTGGTTCTAAAAAATGACCAAGTTGCATTTGAATACATTTAGGCTAACAAGCCCTGTTTGAGAATATATGTGAAAATATGATCAAATGAAATGCAAAAAGAAATAAGGTTCTTGACAAAACCCTTGGATTTCACTATTTTATAATCATACCTGTGATCTCTATTTGTTTGTTTATGTGTAAAAAAAAATCAAAATGAAGAGACCTCTCTTTATAATAATAAATACTTGATTGTTTGATATGTGATGAAAACACTTGAAATTCTGAGTCTGGGAGATCTATAGTGGTTGTAGAACGACACTACTATTTATGTGTCAATGAGTGGTCGTTTCATATTGTGATTATTTACAGGAGACAAGGGTAGCTTGTGTTCCTTTGTTCTCAAATGCAGGTATCAGCCCATGTAATTACCTAGAAGTTTATGTGACACTCTTTCAGCTTCAGGTAACAATGGTGCACTTGTTTTGTATGCCTCTTGACTGTTAACAACTTCACATTGTAGTAAGAAATCTCTTTAACTCTTGGCAAGACAGGTTTCACTATGAAAAGGGAATGTCCCTTGGATTGGGATAATGCATGTTCTTCTATTCAATACTTTAGACTCTGTAACTTCTTTGAAATAGAACAAATGCCACTTCTGGATACAGTATAGAGTTGATCTTTCAAGTGAAACTCAATTGGGCACATACAACCTCTCTTTCAAGCAGAATGTAACATTTAAAGTTGAACAAAGAATTGTATTCCCATGTAACCATAAAGAGAGAGGTTCTGACTTCCTTTGGGAATTACATTTAGGCATACGTGACCTCGTTTTGATATAGATATCATTCTCTGTTACTTTTAACTCACAAATAGACAATGGTAGGTATTAGGCAATGGTTTAGGGAGCGTGTCCACTTATTAATTAGGTACACACAACCACTCAGTTATACAGCAACAGTCTTTAGTTACTTCAACAATGGTTTTCAAACACTTTAACTTTTCACACAAATATGAATCTCTTACGACATATGCAAGTGCTACAGTTCTATTGTTAACTAGACTTTGGGTATACCCAACAGCTTTCACTCATGTTAAGCAATACACAAGTCACTTAGGAACTGGATACAGCTACCAGCAAGGATTGTGCAGTGTATTTGAATACTGTGCTTCACTCAGAGCTTCATAGACACTGCTTTTGTGGATTGCACTGCTTTCCCGATTTCCTCTTCTACTACTTCTGTCACACTGGGGACACAACCTTCTCCAGCACGGGTGTCTTAGGTCCAGCCACTTGATTTGGGAGTTATTTTTTCTCCGGAGATCCTCAAGTTGCCTGTTTCTGGCCTTTGTCTCCTGCACAGTCACAGCTCTGCAATCACTATAACACAGCTCACATGGGGAAAACGTAGCCTCCTACGCGTCTTCTGTTGCGCAACCTCTGCACTTAAGAGTTTGGGAGAACAGGACTCTCTGAGAACTTGCAGGTGAAATCTGCTGTTTCCACATTCCCGCGTCCCTTCTGTTCTTCCACTTTCTTGTGGTTTGCCAGCCTTCTCCTCTGCTACTACTGCTACAGCCAGCCTTCCAGCAAGATGCAAACCTATATTTATGCAGATACTCTGCTGTCTATGAAGACATCTTTGGTAGGAAAATGTCTGAAGTTCCAACATATCACATTAATGTTCTTCTTTGTTTACTTTGAACCTATGCTGATAGGAAAAGGTATGAATTCTTCAACCAAATTTTTCTATCAGCCTGAATCTTCAAAACCTTAACCCAAAACGGTCAACTAATTGCTTAAAGGTTCGCAAACCCAAATCACCTGAATACAGTAAAATCTAGGTGATTCAGGGATCAGCCAAATGTATTCACACAGGAATAATCATCAGCCACTGCATTAACAGCGTAGGCTTCCAATTGATATTACAATATAAGCAGTATTTTGAACAAAGGACAAAATCAAACTGCAATGGCATCTATTTATGGAAGATATTCAGTTTTCCAAGGATTATTTTTGTGGAAGAACAACCGTAATTTAATACTCCCCACAGTACAACAATCCCATCCCACAATCCGGGAAAAGAAACAGGCTGTTTTAATCATACCTTTTTCATTATGTTTAAAATAATAAATCAACAAATTCAAGGTAGGTAATGCTGGGGAAGTCACCCACAAAAATAAATACAGTCAGCTTGTCTAAAAAAATATCACATGCTTGTTATTATCTCATTAATGTTTTCATTACAATTGGCCCACACACATAATGATGGAAGAACAAATATGCATGGCTATTTTAGGCAATTGAATAAAACAATCTACAATACAGACGTACACATTGTCATTGGTTGTTTGATTAAACAAGTAAAACAGTCATTTGAATAAAGTTTGCAACAAAAGAATTCACAATAGTGTTGCTCAATGTGTGGTACTATCTATGACAAACTATGCTTCCTTGCTTGGGCAGAGATGCAATTTGGATAGCTTAGTGGCTTATGTGCAGGAATTATGTTTCTTTGTGGACTGTGGGGACAGTAGAGATTAACTTCCTCAATATTCTCAAAGAGTTAGGCTCAGCCCGGACAACACCCTAGCTAAATGGGTTCATTAAGGAATACATTTAAATTACTTTATTAGCTATGTCAGACACCAATCACAAAAGCTTATCATTCCATATTTGATTTGGAATGTGTGAAGGCATCATGAAGCAAGACAGAGACAAGAGATTGAAAGTTCAAACAGAATTGTTTAATTAACTCAAATGTCACGATGGATGAAGGCCTAACGTGTCCTATACTAAGGTGAGATGTCCCTAACTAAAGAAAGTAAGGTAAGTCTGAGTCAGAAAGTACAAAGTCTGTCTGTGTCTAAAACGTATACTTGCCTTCACTACTAAAGCTAAACAATGTCTAGCAATGTCAGCAATAAAATAAAATAAAAATGTTCGGAATAAAGCGCTGAGCTTCTTCCAGCTTACTTTTCAGCTCCCCTTCCTCAAGTTCAAGACAGTTCCACAAAATGTCAGGGTTCTCTTCCCCAAGTTCCAGACAGTTCCACAATACCTTGGGTTGCCCTTTCCCAAGTTCAAGACAGTTCCACAAAACCCGGGGATTAACTTCACCAAGTTCCAGACCATCAATTTATAATTATTCTTATTTCAATTCATTCACTTCTTTGATTTTTACAATTAGGTGTCCCTGGTATAAGTGTAATTGTCAGACCACACAGTCCACCCATCACAGGTCACGCAACCAGGAACCTTAGGCCATCTAGCCCACACAGGGTCTTCTGTATATGTACCTGTGTGAAGGTTCACACTCAATTTGCTTCTCCTTGTCAACCTCTTGGGTTTGCCATAGTGTGTCACAAATCCTTTACCAGTCTCTGGCCTTGCCACACTGTATTTATGCAAGGTTCACTCTGCATTGGTTTTGTTGGCTTCACCTCCTTGCTTTCATGCTCTCTCGCAATTTCTCTTACCTACTTTGTTCTGCATTTTAAATGACTCGTTCTTTGCTGTCAAATAAGCAGTTCTATGAGTTTCACATACACTTGTCATCAGGTCCTAACTTTGCCAAAAGCTTTCATTTAGTTTGGTATTCGATATCTGTGAACCTTTACTCTGCCGCTTGCAAATTACATTTTCTCTGAGCCCATGGCTTTGGGTTTGTTTCATTCTGTGTATGCTTTTTCATTCATTTAGCATTCATTTCAGTTTCCCCAAAGCCCACAGCTGCCTTCAGGTTGTCTGTCAGCATCCTGGCTCTCCTGCAGGACCCGACTTGACTGCCTTCTTGCATACATGATTCCCTGCTGGTCTGAATGCTGCTGGTTTTCTCACTTTGTATATATCTGCAACCACTTGACAGGTTGTAGGTGTGAGTTCTAATTTGTAATTGCCTGGTCACAATTAGTGGAGCACTTGGGATATGCCTTACATGTACCACACTCTGCAGATCTCTTTCTTCTCTGAATACTAGAGTGGTGAAAAGACTTACTAGTGTTCACTACTGCTAGTCACCTCTTCCTCCTACCTGTACTCTTCTGTTATCTTCTCCTCCTTCTTTCCAACTCTACCAACTTCTTGGCACCACTACTTCTCTGCTACTAATACCCCCTCTCCAGACTATGAAACTGAGCATATGAGGCTATAATTACCATATGATAAATATATTTGGACTGTGAGGATTCAGCTGCCATAAAATGGATGTAACTAGTCTTACAAGGCTTGGTGTCCATATAAATGCCTTTGCCCCTGGTCTATGAAAGCTCTGCTCAATGAGCCCTTGTCATATCATGATTGCATCCATGTCTTAATGAGTAACAGACAGACTAATATAACGTTCTTAACTATAGCAGATATTTGTCTGCTTCACTACTATTTTTTAGTTTATTAATCTGCCCTTCTTTGTATGTAATCAGGACCAAAATTAAACATCACTCCTTGCCATGTCTTTGGAGACAACGGTCACGTGATGAATCTCCATGTTTGTTACCAGGTTCACAATGTAATTTCTGCTATCCCTGGCATTTTGGTGTATTCATGTCCCTGTTTGTCATTCCCTCGGCTTGCCCCACACATACGTATGTTTGATATGGGTCAAAATTGCATGTACAAGTCCATTTGTGCAAACACTGTTCTGTTTCTTAATTTGGCCACAAGTAAAATGCACACAATTTCGCAACTTCAGTATACACTTAACACATCAAAGTAAACAAACTGATGTTGACGCACATTATTCTGCTATGTCTGAATTGTAGTTTTTGCATTGTTACTTTTTATTTCATTTCACCTTCTTTTTCTCCAAGCTCAAATTTCTGCTCCATTGTTTTCTAATTTCTGTTTGGTTTTATTCTGACATTCTCCTGACATTATTGACTGCTAATATGTATGTCCTTTTTGTTTTGTTCTGGCACAGTTTCATATTTTAGTTGCACAATATTACCTTGACACCATTTATTTTTGCCTCATTATTATTAAACTTGTATTATTTTATGACCAAATACCCTGAAACCTGGCTTACATTTTTCAGGGCAACCATAGTCTACAAGCAAAATGTTATGAACAAAATAAGGCTTCAGTATCAATATTGGTTTTAAAGACAGAGTTCCGACTCTTCTTAGAAAAATAAAACCAATTGTATTCACTATCTCTAGTACACAAAATACAAAATAGAAATAATTTAAAGTAAGCGTCCAAGGCACTACAAAGTGTGTGACCCAACCACCAAGTGACTCAAACTTCTCTATTACACATATATCTCACTGTCCCCTCAATGGGATTTGTTTAAAAATTATGTATTTGAGTCATTGCATATCCATCGCCTTGTTTGCTCTACATGGCATGTTTCATATTATGGGATTTCACAAATGATTTACACTCTTCAGGTGCTAGTAACTGTCATACAATAGGCAGTTTCTATAAATTATTCTTGTTTTACTATTTTCATTAACATATGAAATACATTTTTCACATTCGCCTTGTGGTGAAATTTCTGCGGGTGGTCACTCCCCTGAAAAGAACCAATGCAATGTAGATTATTATTTCCATGGCCCCCCCCCACCCTCAAAGAATTTTGGGTTCACCCCCTACTAAAATACCTACCAAATAACTATAGACCCTTAACTACCGTCCCTTTTCTACTAAAAATACTGGACAAGGCGGCATACCTCCAGATTCAACACTTTCTGGAAGACAACAACATCCGGCGTAAGAGGCATTTGGGTTTCCGGCCACGCCACGGTACCGAGACGGCCCTACTCGATTTAAAAATTCAGATTGAGCAAACCATGGATAAAGGGAAACCAGCACTGCTCCTGCTCCTAGATCTGTTGGCAGACTTCAATCTTGTAGATCGCAAGATCCTCTGTAGACACCTTAAGGATGCGGCCAACTTTTCCCAGCAAGCCCCGTCCTGGATTACCTCTTACCTTGAAGGAAGACTCATTAGAGTATCCTCTGACCAGGCGTGTGCAACCTCCACCCCCATCCACTGTGGAGTCCCTCAGGGATCCTGTACCTCACCCACCCTCTATAACATTTTTACCCTTCCCACTTTTCAATGGCTTTGACGACCACGGCATAGCCTATACAAACCATGCTGATGATACTCATGTTCTACTCCGACTCACTGGCTTATACGAACAAGATGCAGCCACACTCGACAAGACCTATGCCTTCATCCAGGTCTGGATGGTGGCCAATGGCCTATGTCTCAACAGAGACAAGACCAAAATTCTACTAGTAGGTCCCAAACAAGTCCTCAACAAACTGGATAGTACATACAAATCATTTAACATTGACAACATGACCATCACCGCCTCTGCGGCAGCCAAAACTCTATGAGTTTACATAGGCTCCACCCTCTCTATGTCATGGCAAGTTAGCGTCATCTCCTCATCTGCCACACTAACAACGAAGATCATAAACACTTTCAAACCCTACCTCTCCTCAAAAAATTGCCTATCCATAGCCAGAGCTACTGTGAGAGCAAAGCTGGACTACTGCAATGTCTTGCTCCTAGGTACATCATCCAAAACATGAAGAAACTCCAAACCACTCAAAACAATGCCCTCAGAGCGGCCCTCAGCATCCCCAAGAGGGAGCACATCTGCCAGGCCAGACGTGATGCCCATTGGCTCCCAGTTAAGGAACACATTCTCTTTAAAACCCTCTCCATCACACACACCTGCCTATCACACACTAAACCCCCATACCTTTCAGAAACCATCCACCGTGCCACCTCCAACAGACCCAAACGGGCCCAGCACTGCAACAAGCTTGTAATCCCAACCTTTAAAAGATCCAAAGCAGGAGGCTCTAGTTTTGCCGTCCTAGCTCCAAAGAATTGGAATGCGCTACCACCTGTCCTCAGGAAAGAGACATCCCTCAGAGCGTTCCGCAAGGCACTGAAAACCTAATTCTTCCGCTAGCCACGACACCAGCTCAGTTTGCTCCACCCGTAACTCCTGACTGCCTAAATGTACATGTTACCATGATTTTGGCCACGTACTGTTGCCACTTCAAATGTATCTCACCATTGTACGAGTGCCATACCACTGCAGCACACTATGTAAACTGTACGCCTAAACAATATACTGTAACAGCGCCACGATACCCCCGGGCCATTTTATGCTTTATAAATTCTAATAAATAAATACATTGATAAATAAATACAGTTTATGATTATCTTCTAGTTACACTTAACGATTATCAATATGGGAGTTATCTGTATGGAGTCAGGTTAGGCTCCCCTTCTAGTGCATTTATGTTGTATTGCAGGGTCCAGATATTACCCAAATTGATCAAATATAATCGATCGAATGGTACATTTGACCAAATTCGGCCAATACCATTCAATCGATTATAATAAATAATGAACATGTGGAGCTGGGGTTGCGGGAGTGTCCCCCAACCCCCCATGTTAACTTCATGATTTTTGGCCTTTGCAGGTTGCGGCAGTGTCCCCCGCTTCCTGGACATTGCAGGCGTGCTTTGGAATAAAAAAAGAAAAGGGGACACTGCAGCATTGGATCAGACCTGCGTTATAGGGACGGAACTCTCGCTGCAGGGTCAGGAAAGGCGATGGATGGAGAAAAGGTAAGTAGGGCGTGTGCGGGATGTACTGCGGAATTGGAGGGCTTGTGGGATGTTTTACCCATGCATCCAAGCCCTACCATAAAACTGTGCAGTACTGGCATGGAAAACATCATGATGGCCAGAACTCCCCAGAGAGTGCACAGGGAAAACATGAAGAATAGGCTGCCACCCATTTTTGCCTATGTTGTGAGCACAGGAGGGCACTGCATAAAACCACCATTGGGCTACACACACAGTAGCTTGAAACCATTTGGAATGGCAATGCTGATTGCCAAAAAGCAACTCAGAACTGTGGGGAATTCATTTTCTTAATCCCAAAAATGGTTGCAATATCGGTACTCACCACTATCAGAAAGCCGGCGTTTTAAAACCACCAGACTTTGCGTAAAACTGAACAAATGAAACAAAACCAGGCCAAGGAAAGACTTGCTAAGAGGTGGATACAATGTAAAACTATATTCTGAAATTACTTGAAGTAAGTAATTATTTAATGTATATGTAAAAATTGTAAGTTTTGATTTAAACTGGGAACAAAAAGTGACATTTAGCGGAAACCTGGCTTAATGAAACTGGATTCTGCCTGACAACTACCCCCGACAGGAGAAACCTGCTCAGCCACTCTTCCCAGGCCTAGCTGCATCCTGCTGCCCCTTGCCAAAAGGAGTTGAAACCTCTCTGATTAGATTAGGGGTGGAGCAACTGGGAACTGGAAGGGACAGAACAATGCAACTTCCTTGACTCAGGCAAATGTTATATTGGGGGCGTCGTAAAGTGGCTTCCTCTTGGGGGAAACTGGGAGGGGCAGTGCCTCTGCCAGCCAGCTGAGCTTGACGGAAGTGGATAAACCAGTTATTCCACCATGTGATGTGGGAAGCCACACCCCTTTTGACCAGAGCATAATTTTAAAAAGATAGATAACTCATAGTGCGGACTTGTCAGAATTATATAAGTAATATCATTATTCTTGTGATTTTTCTGTGCACGTTTTAAGAAGTGTTAGGACCCTGTGGTGTATTCTGGGGGGTTGCTAGCGGAAAATAGGGTCTCACTCCAAATGTCTGCATGTTAAAAATCTCACACTTTATCATCTATAACCCATATCCCTGGTGCACATTTGTGTAAAATCTGGAAAGGTTTAGAGGTCGTTATCTGGATGAAAAGGGGAGAATTCTGTCATCAGTGGACACGACATCGTACAAAGACAGGGATCGGATGGTTTGGTGCTACAGAAAATATGTTAACTGGACTTATAATATTAGAAAAATGGTACATAGATAAATATGTATTTGGGTCAGAAATAGATTTGTGTGCAAATTGACCAGGGGAGGATCCTCTGACCCATAAACAGACCTCATCATGATGACAATACATTTCCTTCCCCCAATCATGAGAGAGGGGAGAATTGGGACAATGACAAGTAGAGAGGGGCAGGCTTAGCTAGGCCCAGGCACACACCCATTTTCAAAACACATAAAAAGAGACTGCTGGGACAGGTAGAGACATTCAATTCCATTTGCTGCAGAGCATGCTGACCGACGACTTCACATCCAGAGATCCAGACTTCAAATCCATCAATCTCCAGAACCTGTAGCAGAAATTAACTCCAGAATTTGTAGCAGAGAGGCCTGAATCCACCAGCTGAATCCTCTTCAGCAGGCCTCAAAACCAACCAAACTATTCAACAGCCGGGCGAGCTGTTCGAATTTTTGGCAAGAATTTTTGCAAGAACCTGTAGCAGTATCCAGAAAGCAGTGCTGTATCCGGAACCCGAGAGAACCACAAACCAGACCGCTGTGAGCAGAACCAGAGATCCGGATCGCTGTGAGCAGAACCGGTGCCTGATTGACCCGCCGAGCAGACAGAACCGCAGCCGGACATGTTGACCAGATCCGTGACGAGGCCTAGTTCAAATTTATATTGTGAGTACCTAGCAGAACTGTGCAGAACCAATCTCTTAGTTAAAATAATCTAAATCCAAACTATTTTAACCTAAGTAGAACTGCCTCCTAGAAATCGTGTCATCTGTCAATTTTAAAGCTGCACAACTGTCACCTGTCAATTCTGCAGCCTCAAGCTGTCACCTGTCATTTTGAGTTTTACCTTAAATCCGAAAATCTACCTTTATTAAATCGTCCGTATCTCTGGAACCGCTTGGGCTAGGAACTTTCATTTTAAAGCTGTGATTCTAGGCTTTCCAACGACCCTAGAACCTACTCCTTATACTTTTACCGCAATCACGCACTCACGCACTCGCGAAATTTACCACGACTTGCGATTTTGGCTCAATTTCTCCACTTGTCAAAATAGCAGCTCCATTCTTTCTTTTGTTAAAATCCGTTTGCAACTTGGTAATAACTCATTGAGCATTGCCAAAGTGAGCCTGAACTAATACCAACACGCATCTCTCACTCACCCTGAACCTCTAGAGGGAATTAAAAGCAATTTTAGCACCTTTTCACTTCCTTGCAAACCACATTAAAGTAATTTGCCTGTGTTTAAAACTCATCCCTGTTTTCTCTAAGCTTGCTGGGGGAACTGGAACTGTGTATTGCATTATAAAGTGTGATTTGTGGGATTCTTGAAGACTGTGTGCTCACCTTCCATTTCTTGTATTGCATAGGGGGGGAGTGAATTGTCAAAAGAAAAAGTGATCATATTACCTTTTGCTAAAATCATAACAAGTTATTTCTGTACTGCATTTTATTCCACCTTGCATTTCCTTAAAACCATCAAGCATTTTCAGCTACCTCATCCTCTACACTACTCCTAAGTAACCAAATCAGTGTACCCCTGTAACATTATCCATTGTTGATCACGGTCATATTCTGAAGTGTGATATCAGTTATCAATTTATTTATAAAGTGTGATAGATATATATTGTTGAATTGTCCAAATAAACCTTTTAAATTTGCAAAACAAACCTACTTCTTGGCTCAGTGGGGTCAGGGGGATTCTAAGAGGGGGGTGTTATACAAGGGTTGTCATCCAGAGTACTGAACCGGAAATAAAAATACATCAATAAGGGTTTTCCTCAGCATCCCAGACTAGGCATTGACTTAGCTGTAGTGTTGATTGAATATCGCTTACAGGACATGGGTTTGGTGTGTTTGGCCGTGGTAAAATCATGCAACCAGTCAGATAGAACAGCAATTAGAGTGCTTGCTTTGACATCCATGCAGAGCCTGCTGACGCAGGTTCCAGTCCCGTCAGGGCCAAACTCATCCTTCTGAGGTCGAGCACAACACGACATGGGAAGCGCTCAGATGCCTGATGCTTTGTAGCACTAAATAAATGCAAATTATTATTATTATTATTATTATTATTATTATTATTATATTTGCAGTGAAATTGACTATGGCCAATTCCGCCATGAACAATTCTACCACAGTCAAACAACCCAAATCCGTTTGATCACCTGTTAGTATACATTTGATTACCCAATTCAGTTATGAGGGAATGACCAGTAAGACCTCACCTCACCCATGTACTCTCCATACGTATTGTACTTTGCAACTGGCAATTCTTAAAATGCAGATCTTTCTGTTTAGTTCGGTGTCTGTGTTAAGCCTTTAGCCACTAATATTCCAGGGAGACCTATAAAAACATGTAGAAATATTTGTGTGTTTTCCATCCTGACTATCTTATGTTCACTCTAAATGACTGTGATACTGTTAACCTCATCAAATATGCTTACCTGTATATGTGTTATGTTTGCAAGTAAGCAATTGGGCAGGCTCCATCTCTGCATGCTTGTTTCTCGTATTTCCTGTGTTAGATTTTAACTAGAGAAATGAAAAAAGCATGGGACCACGAGTCAGTTCAGACTCTCCACTAATGCATTTTAATAAAAGATGATGGAATGTTTTATCACTATTTAAATCAGTAATCCTGTTCTTACCCATTTCGGCAAAGAACAGTGGCCTCCTTGTTCCTGGGTTCTGGCATTCCGCTGCACCCAATCCGTATTTGCACGGGGAACTGCTCATCGTATTGATTTATTCAAAGTACGCGCGATTTTCATTTGTTTCTACTGCAGTATTTTAGTTATAGACAAAGGACTGCTTTAAGTAGATGCTATACCCTGGATGTTGCAACCCCAAGCACCATTTATAAGCGGGTGTACATGATGAGAACTGGGTCGTAAACTGACCAATTATATAAAAAAACTCTGCATTATAGCATTTAAATGAATAATGATGCCTTACTTTTCAGTGATATCTAGTAATAAAAGACATCTAATGTTCATAACAAAGTCTTCTGATTCTTCCACCAACACATATTTTTGCATAGTCCTCGAGTTTTGGTATATCTACAGGCTACTATACATATGACGATTTTTACTAGCACCATTTTAAAGGGGTAGTTTATCCTTAATAATATGACTGTGTTTGTCTTGTAGGGACACTCAGGGCAATGGCATGGAGAGGAAGCGATAAGTGGTGGTAGGGGGGTATTTTGTAGAAAATACAAACATCAGAAATAGCCAGCGCGTGCACCAAATGGAAATGCACATTCCTGCAGTGAGCACATATTTTAAAATGCTAAGAGTTCAGGGTAACATTTCATCATCTGGTTTTCACTATGTACATTCATACTAACCTGAACTAATCAATTTACAACCCCTTCCCAATAACTTGTAACTTGTCATTAACAAATTAGTGCAAAATGGGCTCAGATGAGATTAACTGAATGTGAATGTTTTTCTGCAATGGAATTAAAATGTGCAAATACATTTTACTGGCTGGGAGATATTTCAGCATGGCAAAAACTGCGAGGCTGAAATATGCAATGTTGAAAAGCACCATTGTATGTACAGGAAGCAATTGTTACAGATATGTTTGCAAAACTATTGTGTTGAGGGGAAAAGTACTGAGGCAGCTCGGATGATGTGGGCATGTTCAGGGAGATGGGCAGGTTCTGTTGAGTGACAGGGCTAGCCTTCAAAAGTAAGAGGGAGAGTGGTTGTAGTCAGGCTGACATAGCAGAGCTTCAGAAACTTCCTGGGAGATGGGTGGTACACTAGGGAAGCAGTTATCCTAGCATACAAGTCGTTTCTATTATGGGCTGCCCGGGTGTGCCGAGGTCGCGATACCTCTCATTGCTGCCAAGAGGGGTTTTCCAGAGATAACAGCGCAGGAACCTCGCCAGATTTCAAGGTGAATATAAATCAGTCAATAAGTGAGGTGCATGCTTGAATTAATACATTTTAATAGTTAACCAGTGGGGGGCTCATTTCATGTATAATGTTTCAATATTAAAAGTGAATGCAGTTACATGAAATTACACGTTTTTTTATTAAGCATAACTACTGCCAAGTCCTGTAATTCAAGGTCGGGTTGTTGAACTGATTACAGTTCATTCTATTCTTGAGTTGCGCCTTTTGAAATTGTGTTTTTCTCTCTCCACATTCGCAGTGAAAAATGTGTTCCATTTATAAATGTGGCAGTGCCTAATTTCTAGGTTTATCTGTCACGATAAAGACAAATTACAAAAATCACTTTGTGGTCTGATACATTTTATGGCATTTGGGTCATTGTATTTACTCTGCACATACAGGCAAGCTCTGTAGTTAGAAAGTGAGTGAGTATGCAGTATTTAATTGTGCATGTTTACAGCATGAACAGATCTGCCATCTAGGTATTTTTTCAGTATTGTAGATAAGTTGCTGAGGAAAGACAGCGTTACTGTCAAAATATACGTGTAACAAGTCCAGTAACTTTCACTTTGGGAGGCCCAGGGACAAAATACATGCATTAGGATATATTCTGAGGGGACCATTACCACTCTAGATAGGGAAGACACCAATGCATTACCATGACATTTAACCCCAATTTTATCACAATAACAAAATACCACAGGATTAGGTGTATCTCCTCTAGACAAAATATCTAATAGTCTGTAGTCTATATTATGATTCTCTTTTGTAGTTTAGTTTTCGGTTAACCTTTTTATCTCAACACATTCTGGACAGAGAACTCATATTTTAGATTTATGCTGCCTTTCTAATGGCCACTTATTTCATGTCAATTTGTATATTTATAACAGAGGTTGGTATCCAAGTGGTCTGTGGACTGATGATTACTTTAATTTGTGCCATTCTATATCTCATTAAGACCCACTATGTGGCTGTTTGTAGCATAAGTGGGTACTTGTCCTCTCCTAAGTAGTATCTTGTCCCTTGCGTATCTATTTTGAACTGTAATTTGTTTTATCAATGTCCATTGGAAATTGTTCCAATGGTGTCCGTTGTCTATGTAGTGCTTTACCATAGATGTTTTGTCTATTTTGTTCTTTAGACAACTTCTTTGCTAACAAATTCTTGTTTTTATTTTGTGATTGGTCTTGCCAGAATATTGAATACTGCATGGACATGTGATCATGTATATCACACAATCTGAGTTGCAATTTGTACATTTCAACTGTTTCCAGGGTTTGGCCAGTCCTATGTCAATCTCTTCTGTTTTTTAAGTGTATTTACAGACCGTGCATGAGCCACATGGGTGATGCTGTAAAACCAGATTCAACCCCCATGTCTCTACAAGTGTGGGTTGCCTTTTGGAAAGAATCCTCTGGACCCCTCTCTGAAACCATGCCTATAGTGTCCTCCCAGGTGGCCAGGGGAATGCAGACACTTCCTGATCCTAACTTTGGGGATGGTGTACTGCGGGAGTATCACCTGCGAGGGGACACGGCCCAGGGTGGTGAGGAGATTCCGTGGGATGACACACAGTATTTTTCCTCTGACAGGAAGATTCTTACCACTGTTCTTAAAGAGGTTAAGGCTTATTGTCATTTTAATGTCTCTCAACCTCATAGTAGATTTAAGGTTGTGAACCCAAGGGTTATAAAACAATAACAAGCTATACTGGAAGAAAGATCCTTTTTGGTATTGCAAACTAAACATCTTCCTCAAACCCAAGGGTAAAATGTAAACAATTATGTAAATGTTAATCTCAACAAAAAAAAACTTGGTAACAAATTCACATAAAGGATTGCAAATATATGTGTTTAGATTTTGCATTTTTATTTGCATTACTTTGAGAAATGTGCAGGCCACTTTTTTCACAAATGCTGCTGGTACATTTCCAGGGGGCTGTGCCGGCCATCACTTTGCATACATTAGTGTTGGGCCCATCTGTGGCACTTTCTGCAGCCATGGGCCTCTTACTGTAGATATATGTTATTTATTTATGTATTATTATTGTGAACAGTTCATTTTGAACTTTGCACATGGGCCTCATTACACGGTAGGCGGAGAAAATACCGGCACCGCCTTGGTGGAAAGGGGAATTACCGCCCCATTCCAAGGTTGGCGGGGCGGTAATTCCCCCTCATAGAATTGCCCTTCCCCATTCCCATTTTTGCCCCATAGGGCTCCATGGGAATGGGGAAGGTGCTAATTATGGTACCGCAAATTGCCTCGTAATCAGGCGTTAAGTGTTTAACGGCGCCAACACCTTTTACGGCGCTCTTAAACCCTTAACGCCAGGGTCGTAATGACCCCCAATGTATACAAAAGTCAAATCCAAGCGTTGGCAAAAGTCATTGATGGTGAACCCTTTGTGAATCAGGACAACTCCTTCAATGAATGGGAGTGGGGGATGGAAGAAAGGATAAGCGAGTGGGGAGGCAGAAGAAGAGATCAGGGAAGGCAGGAGGGATATAAAAGGGGGCCTGAAGGGGGGAAATTGGGGGGTTGGGGCACAAAGCGACAGCACATGGGAACAGAGGGAGTTTGGGGTAAAACAAGACATTACAGGGCAACAGAGCGGGTGTAACAGATGGGCTTTATAAGTCTGAAATGAGAGATCCCCGATTTGCAAGTTCCCTTTGGAAACCCATGCTCTATGCCTCCCTCCCTGTAGGCCTCGCTCCCTCGCTGTGCTGCAGTTACCACCTTACATTTAATGTGACAGCATAGTTAAGCCTGAATGTGCCTTTAAGGACCAGGACTTGGGTTGCATGGATCTCTGCAATTTACCTGAGTAGCTCGTTTTGAATATGCCATAGTAGTCTAACTACACAGCTCTTGTTGGTCATTGGGATGTTACTACAGGAGTAGCTGGCTTTTGATGTGTTGGCCCTTAGTACATTGAGTATACAGGAGAGTGTGCAAGTATATATATTTATTTCAGTTTAGTACTTTGTGATGTCATGTTATGAAAAATGTGTAGAGTTTAAAATGTGCATGTCATTTGGGCACTGATGGTTTCCAATAAAGGTGAGGGATTGCATCACCAGGGATGGGTAGCCTACAGGAAATACTTTCCAAGGTGGCCAGCTGATGTTCTACATCCCTGCTACCCTAGGGCATAATGAGAGTAGGTATTTGACTCAGGAGTGGTGAGGAGCTTTTAAATATTTAGTATTTGTTTTTTATTGAGCCTGGACTTAACTTTGAAGCTTAACTGAGTGCCAGTGTTAGCAGTGATGTGTTGTCCCAATGACCAGGACAGCACATGCACTACTACTTACTGCGTAGGCCCCCAATGGCACTAAATGATCTAGTACTACAGGTACTATAGACTGAAAAGCAGGGTAGAACGATGGGCACTCTTTAATGTGGGTGGGTTTCGATCTGTAGTCTGTGACCTGTGGTACCTCTGTGAAAATTGCTTTGGACCTCTTTACAATTTCAAATTAATTAACATTGACTCATTGTGATATCACAAAGACTTTGCATTAAGATTACAACCATTTATCTGCATTAGTTCATTGGAAAGAGAGTGATCTCTATACTTTATCGTATACATGCAATACATTCAAACCTCAACCAACTACTCCTACGTACAATGCAACTGTGTTTTATTGCTACCAAGCATGAGATACCATAGCTTTGTTCAATTGCATGGGGCATGGTTGCAGACCATACTCTCCAAAACCAACCCTCATGTTTCAGGCTCAGATTATCCTCCAATGCCAATACTAAAGACACACACAACCTTGACACATTATCATCGTGTAGCAGTAAAATGAATGACTTACCTGATGACTGTGTCACCTTTTGCATGCTTGCAAGCCAAGCATTTTGGAGTTGTTGGTATAGGCTTTGATATGATAGAGGCATGCATTTGCTGCATGTTAGTATTCATAGCACTAATCTGTGTTGTGGGAGAGCTGACCTCAGATCATTGCACTCTAAAGATGTGAATGTGCATTGTCATTTAACAATGTTTATTTCACCACGGCAGCTGGTTGAGAGGCTAGACAATTCCTTAGAGATTGAAGTAACCTGAGTCTCCCTGAACCACAGAACAGATACAATATACATACATTTCCAGAACAGTTAACACACTCCCGCATTTCCCTAATGCTGCCTTACAAAGTCATCACCCAAAATATAAGTGGTTTATTTCTGTACACGGAAATCTAGTTCACACAATCTCATTGGATGCCTTCATTGTAGCACCATTGGCACCATCCCTTTAGATGTACAATTTCATGACATTGCAAATATGAGACCAACATTATTTTTGGGTTCTTAACTGCAAGACACACAATCCTAACATGGGCATACAATACAACCTTAGTACCGTTTCCACTTGGTTACAGACCTGCAATGCTAAATCTGACATGCATGGTTTATGTATGGCCATGTTATGAGGCTATAGAAATGCGCCTTTGATCATGCACTACATCTTTGTTTCTCCAGACACTCTGACACACTGGTAACTTATTCATGGCATCCTCTGAAACCCTTACATTATGCTATCACCATTTTTATCCATATGACCTTCTTTCATTATACTCTTTTCCTTGCTAATCTATTTTACCTTCTCAAAGTCCTGCGGTCATCTTCACTTCCAGTCATCCTTTTTACAATTTTAGCCACTAACCCCAGATTGTCACTCCCAGGTGGCAGATGCTTCTTCGGCAGAATACTGTTGGCCCATTACTTCACTCAGCATTCTATTTCAGCTCCAAATAGCCGCTCCCATGTAGTTGCAGCTGTCACTCTGCCAATTAATACATTTCCCCTTAGCCATCCAGTTTTCAGAGAAAATAAAATTGAATTCTATTTTGCAAACCCAGGCCTCAGCTTACGTGTGTTCCAAACTACTGCATCCTTTCATAATGGGATTCCCATTCAAGAGGCATTTTCCACTTTGCTTGAAGCTCTGTGCTTTAAATCTCTTTGCACTAAGTTGTACAACTTGTGCCCATATTATGTTGACACAGTCTTCATTATGCAAATATAAATATATCATACTAGACACACTAACACTAAAAATGAACTTTAACAAACCTTAATTAACTATTCTAGATACATGCAGAACTGCACTATTGTAACACTATCATATCCATTATTGTCACATCATAACATGAATATGGTGCACACAATGTGAACCAATTATTCTCATTGAGATACAATATATCTACCTCAGATGCACCTATCTTGATAAGTAGCAATATCTCTTTCCCTGCATACTATAGTAGTGTATTCATCTCCCCTGGGTATTCCATTGACATCATTTTGTCACTGCAGTATTTTTCCAATTTAATTGTCAATTCAAATACATGTGTATCTGTTACCTGATACCAGCTTAAATCATTGTGTGCTTCCTCCCACAGACTTACTTTTTGCCTATAGTCTGTCTACCAAACTCCAACCTACCTACTTCCAAACTTTCCCTAGACTGACTTCCTGCCTACCACCCGAACAAAACATATTGTAGAACATATTTGCATGCCAGGAAACAAACTAGCCTCTCTTTGATCTTGTAATGGCTTTTTGTATCAGCTACCGCTCTAACTCCCTACTGGCACCCTGGACACCAACATACCCAATTCATCCAACTTGTTTATTTGACTGTAAATCACAACATGCAGATCAATCTACAGTTACCTAAAGTTGCTTTTCCATAGCAGAATGATCATAATTCAAGAGTTCCCTTTTATTGCACCGATAACAATCATCTGATTTGATGTCTTGCTAGTCCATTACCCCACATTTACACATTGCAGTCATGGTGGCTCAATTTTCTCCCAGATCCATCAACGGCATGGAAAACAGTTTTACAAGGCCATCTATGAGCACAGATCGAAACTCTCCAAATACTGCAAATGGTTGCTGGCAGTGACCTGGGTGTTTGGAAGAAAAGTGGTTATTACTGGCCACGGTATGGTGAATAAACATTTCTACTGCAAAATTGAAATAATACAACCAAATTGAGGGCATATTTAGCATGACAATCTACAACTGCATAGATTTTCAGAACAAACATGTTGTACCTTAATTTAGGCTAAAACCCATGCATGTCATAATTTGCAGACTCCTTACAAACAAATGTGTCCAGTTCCCTTCTTGATTGCTAAGTTTCTCTGTTAAAGATGGCAGTTGATAGTAACTATTCTATTTGGAAGAATATTGGTTAATAATTCATGACATGCAGATGAATTTTCAGAAATATTTCATTACAAAATATTGTAGAATCTCTACCATGGAATTACATTCAGGAAAACCAATGCAATTCAAATCTGCATTATAGGATTGCTAAGGTGTGCTCTAGCACCTTGAAGCATTTCAGAGGCTTGATGGAATTACCAATAATGATCTCAAGTAACTGGACAGGCTCAAAGAATATGGCAAAGTACTACTTTTTTGTTAGCTCAAATCAATTAGGGCAATCTGGCGAACAACAAACTGTAGTCCATGCATTGACACTTAAGATATTTGTCATCTATGATGTCATCTATGAGGCAAACTATAAAACCGATTGCAGGGAGGTATTGGTTAAGGGAACATTTGTACCTATATATCATAGTAATATCATGGTAATATCACTGGATGCCCCGAATCTAGTAGGTATGCCTTGAACCACTGCTAAATATGTACAATACAGATTATAGCAGATTAACAGCAGTGGGTTGGCCTGTACAACATTGTATAGTATGTTGCTACATAGACCATCAGATTGGTTGGCATTCTCTCCCAACCTTGGACTTTTGGCTCATTAACAGCATGTATGCAAAATCTAAGGTGCAGAGAGCAAAGGCACACTAGCCAGATGTCCAATTAGTCTGTCATCTCTCTTTGGTCAGGCCCTAGTACAAGGCTTCTTCTTTATAGTTGACTTTGCATCTGTTCTCTGTTCTGGGTCTTTCAAGGGAGCATAGGTACACCATTATCTTTGTCTGGAGCTTAATGAATAGCCCTTATTTTCAACTTCTGAGTCAAGTGTGAGGAGACCATGATTTTGTCTATTTCAACCTTTTATTTACTGCTATTTGATTTAATTGTGCTTGGTGTTATTACTCCTTTTGGCCTCTGGAGACTTGATCACTCCATCTTGCATATGTGTTTCACACCCTTGATTGTCCAATACTTGGAACTTGCAGATGTTTCTTCTTTGCTTACTCTAATAGAAAGTTGTCTTACGTACATGGCTTATCCTCTTGCCTCCCTTTGTGCCTTGCAATTATTCCTTGATGTGGCATCCTTGATTCCAGGCCAATAGACTCTTCTTTGTTCCTCGCAAAAAGTAGTTTTTCCAGAGTCTCCTGACTCTGACTTTTTCACATGGCTGCTTCAGTCATGTTATATTTTCTTCTGCAGCAAGCTTCTATATGTCTCAGCTACCTTGCGTTTCTGTGTATGTTCACGCACTTCATCTCTTCTCACGTATTCCTTTGATGTATATGATTTCTTTGTATTCAATTACATGTTTCTCTTATCACTCCAGTTACATCTTCATTCTTTAAGTGTTTGCATATTGTTTTAATGTGTCTCTGTGTCTTTCCTTGATGATGTCACTCTGCCCTTGTCCAATTTCACTTATAGCTCTTCGATGTCCAATAGTGTGTGCAAAAATCCTTCCACCCTTTCAGTGCAAGTGCACATTCAATACAGTTGTCTGAGTGCATATTGTCTCTCATACATTCAGAGCGGTATTGGGACAATACCTGGTGTCCCACATAGGGCTCTTTTCCTGCTCTTCCAATATTATGAAGGTGATGGGGCGGGAGCTAGGGATAATGTGTCCATCGGCTTCTCTACAAAGGTATTACAATAGCAAGTCTCAGATGTATAAATTCATTAGAAAGCTGCATTTATTATGTTCACTTACATTTACACAGTGTCTACTGGAAGCCTCACTCTGCTAGGGTCTGAACAGAAAGGAATGTTTGGTTCCTTACCACAGAAAAACAGACTGGTTGTTTACAGAGACCCTTAGAGAGAAATATTTCTTAGTCACTTAAGCTCTTGGCTTCAATAACAATATGTCCTTCACACAATTGCCAGATGGGGTGATATTGACGAGGCACCCCACCCTGCAACAGCTTGCAAGTGGTGCACTTGGGGCCAGATTACAGAAACTGTGTAAGTATTAGCACTAGGACATCGTTTTCCCTAATGCAAAAAGCATTTGGGCCACCTTAAACACCCTTTGCATCATTTTAATGTTGCAGTGTAATAGCACTGGGGCAAGGTTTGCCTTTGGGAAAACAAACTTCGCAATGCTTTTTTTGCACTAGGTCAAAATGTGCCCTACTGCCAATGCAGAATTGTATCGCACTAGGACAAAGTCTGTCCTGGTGCAAAAATGCATTGAACATGTGTGGTCTTTGCACTAGGCAGTTTTTGCTTTAGTGCTTATACCAATACAAAATGATGCTTTCCATGGTGAAACAGTTTTCTAATGTGAACGCATTATTTGCACTAATACAAAATTAGCCCTAGTGCTAATACTGTGCAACATTGCACTTGCACTGATGCAACATTTCTGTAATCTGGATGCATTTCTGATACACATGTGCACCCTCTTTCCAATAATATCAAGTTTTGTATATGTCATGACCAGAGCCAGAGCTCTCAGGTTTTGGCATTTTCATACAACAGAATGAAACTCAGTCCTGATTTGTTTAAGTAACACTACAAAAAAGACCCAGAATCCCTTCAAATTGCAGTACTGGATAGCCTTCTGAGGCATGACAAGGAGGGATTTGAGATCTCTTCCAGAGCAAAAGCCCAGAACAAGGAATAGCGCATACTGGTGGCCGACACCCCCTGCCAGTTACAGTGGCATAGCAATTAGGGGTTTTGTGGTGAGTCACTCTGTGCACAGTAACTGCAGCTCACATGTGTCCTGTTGGCACCCATACTTGTAAAAATCCCACAGTACCTATGTGTTGTAACACCCCACGCTACCCACCATCACTCCCCTCCCTAATTAAACACAAGCAACACACTAACACACAATCTCCCTGTGTGTTCCCAAACTCGCCCAAGCACACCTGAGCATAAAAAGGTCCCTCCACCAGTTCCACGTCCTCTGAACCCATGGCACCCACCATACTTTGCCCATTGTACCCGGTATGCTATCAGGAAGATTGTGAGACTTCTTACCCACCATTTTTTGTTCAGCGCCTACAACAGCACAGCAACCTTTCAAAAATGATTCTGGGGCGATGGACCCGTAGTCACCATGAGTCACTGTGATCCATTCTAGGGATAAGACACTAGCATGGCAGATCAGATATTTGCACTGCACATGTTCCATGACATGTTTAGCACACTTTAGTGAATGATCATAATTAATCACTAGGGTAAGTGGCTATACAAATTTAAATGAGAAGATAATTGCCAGTAGGACTTATCAAAATCAAAGCCTAAATATGTACATTTATCAGACCATTATGATATGGATGGCTGTCACTATATTCATACAACATCCATTCATCAAATATCACAGGGACCATATCACAGAAATGTTGTATGGTTCAATTGCAAAAATACAAGATATTAGCACTGAAGCCAAAACTGCCCTATGGCAAAAAAAAGATATTTACAGGGCCTGCTGTAGGCCCTGTAGTTGTGGTTAAGTTGCTCAACACATAGGAAGAGCAGTTTTTTGGCAGCTTACAGCTTTGCCCCCCTCTGGAGGAATCCTTACGAAACTTTGCATAACAAGTATATGCTCCTGTCAGAATTGTTCTAGGAAGTTTGGTGAGGTTTCGTCAAGGGAGAGCAAAGTTGTAGGGGGGGGTCCCAACATTTCTGTTTTTTCCATAGACGCAATGTAAAAGATTTTTGCTCTACAGACCGAACGGCTGGACGGATTTTCAGCAAATTTATGGCAGGAGTGGCAGTCTGGTCCTGAAAGTGTTCTTTCACAAATTTGGTGTAAATCCATCCAGTATTTCTTTTTCTTTTTAAATGGCCCTGTTCAGTCCACAGGCAGGCCTCTGATTCATCAAGAGGGCGATGTGATGTCCGCGGACATCGGACGCACCCGCTGATTGGATGGTGTAAAGCATAAAGTGCGTCAGATTTTTGGAAACGACCGCCATGTTGGTGTCCGCGAACATCACAGTAAAAACCTGCTGAGAAACAAAACATTAAGTTGTCAAACTCATCAAACAATCTCTGGGGATGTGGGGCGTGATGAGGATGGGATGGGATATGGCCGTAAGAAGCCAATAAACTGGTGTTTTTCATCCCCGAAGTCCGCAAACAGTACGGATGCTTGGGCACAGTCCTGTGATGTTCGTGAGCACTCGAGATGTTCAGGGACATCTGTGCCTGTTTCTGCATTATGGGGTAGTAAAAAGCAGTTTTTGGATGGCTTATAACTTACTTTGTTGCCACTCAATGAAACTACATGGAATTGTATTTTAGACCTGATTCTGAATGGTTTTGGAAGGTGTGGAGCTGTTTTGTCAAGAGGGAACAAAATTAGATGGGGGCTCCCAAAATATTGTAAGGGTTTATAAATGTGGTGCCATTCGTCAAATCTGCACAGAAGTTCTCAAAACGATTTGAAATGTTTTTAAATGATTTTAAATCTAGATTAAAATGTTTTTGCAAAGTTTTACAAAGTTTAGTGGGATTCTGTCAAGAGGCGACAAAATTAGAGGGGCGTCCCAACATATTGGAAAGGCTTATAAATGTGCTGCTATTTGACAAATCTACACAAAAGTTTGCAAAAAGATTTTAGATCTAGATATACATGTATTTGTAAAGTTTGGTGGGATGTTGTCAAGAGGGGGTAAATTAGATGGCTTATAATTTTGTTGCTGTTTTACGAATGCGGACAAATGTTTTGAGAAAGATTATAGACCCAACCTTGAATGTTTGTGTAAAGTCTGAATGGATTTTGTCAAGTGGGGGCTAAGTTATATGACTATTGTATGTACATACATTTTGACATTTTTGAAAAAAATAAAACAGATAAACAATAAAGCAGATTTCAAGCAAACTCATGTAAGGAGCATTGGCAAGGACCTTAAAGCATGGTTTTACAAATGTGCCTGTGTTTTTTTTTGGACAAGTGTCCTATTGTAGGTACAAGAAATTGTGGTACACCTTTGGTGACTGAGGTATAGCCGGTGGCCATAGGCAGTGGCCAGATTGTCTGGGTCATGGCATAAGGCCACGAGGGACGACAAGTGGGTTTAAAGTGGTCATGTCCACCTGGGACCGGCTATGTGGCAAAGTTATTCGAAAGTGGGATAGGTTTTAACGGGAAAACACAATATGCTTGTGGTAATATGGTCACAGGGTGCTCTCTTTGCCTTCTGCAGGCTGCAATAGAAAGGGAAGGGGGCTCTGTATGGAGCCCTGCCTTCCCTTTCTATGGTGGCCATCTTGAAAAATGATTTTCCTTCCTACAGCCGGACACTGCAGGTGTCCCAGAGTAGGAAGAAAAATCCTTTTTTTCTTTAACACACCGGGGTGCCCCTTGGGGACCCGGCGTGCTGATGGCTTTCATCCCCTATTGCACGGGGATAACAGTCTGGAGCCCTCGTTATCCGCCCTCGCTTCGCTTGGGCCAATAACTTGGGCTGCCGGGCCATTATCGGGGATGAACGACACATTATTTCCATTAGCATAACACAAAATGGTAATGGAAATATTGGAAAATCTTATTGAGTCTATGTACTTTACTGAGAAATGTAAAGTAGATGGATTCTATAGAATTCTTTTTTTGAGTTCTATTTTTTTAACTGTGAAAGGTGGTTCCTAAAGGAACCTTTCTGCTGTTGTTTTTGATGTCTTTTTTTTTTGCAGGAGAAATTAGAACGTAATGTGGTGAGGGAAATGAGGGAAGAGGTACCACGCACTAATATGAGGGGCAGGTGGAGAGGGGAAGATTTTGCGTGTGTGTTACTTCTAAGGTAGGGGTCAATGTTTCTCATGCTCCTTGATTTCAGCTTCAAAACTGCTTTCAAAAGCACTTCAAAACTGCTTCCCCTGCAGGATGGTGTCTTGCAGTATATGCACAGGACTGTTGAATGATATGGATCAACAGCTTCTTTTATTGCTTGCAAAGTAGCTGGTGGGATTTTGTGTCCCACAGAAGTAGGCTGTGTGGTTAGAGTATTGGTTGAGGAGGATGAGGTGGAGGAAGACAGCCTACTATTTGCTAAGAAAGGAACAACCTTTCTGAGAGCATTGCGGTGGTTGGACTTGGTGTGGTGGTGCATGGAGGTGGTCCCATAGAGTACTGTAGTCCGCGACTGATTACAAAGTTGCATTCAGTGTGTCTCACTTTGGTAGCTTTAGCCTTTGGTGCATTCCCAACAGTGGCAAAGTACTGCCTCACCCATGATTCTCTCTGGGTGCTAGAGGTAGGCAGCTCCTCTACCTTATCTTCTTGTTCCTCTTCATTGGCTTTAGAAGTACTGTTTTTTTTTGTTGTGTAGGTCCTCCAGCTGGTGATGGTGGTGGCTCTTGTGGAGGAGGGATGGCAATAGATGATGCCATTTATAAGATAAATAGCAGTTTTGCTAATATTCTTCCAAGTATGTGCTTTGTACTATATTGTTAACGGATAATGAGTAAGAATATGTGTAGGAGCTGTGCAAGGGTACATTTTGAGCTTCAGAGTTCCTAGATCAGTAGAAAATACAGTTCTGAACTGTCCTCGAAGCACTGACTCAATCACGAAGTGTAGACGCTTTCGCAGACACCTCATCATGCCGCACACAAGCGCATGATCACGTGGCACTGTCTGGAAGGTCCACGATGATGTGAGATGTTCACAGCCCCAAAGACAATGTACAAATTTACAAAAAGTTTACAGAAATATTAAAAATTATCCTCGAAGGTGGGAAATGGCAGTTTTAAGGCAAATCTTTGTAAATTGGACATTAATGTTGCATATTGGGTAAGTATGATATTAGTAAGTTGTCGGAAAATAGCATGCAGTGGTAACAACCCATGAAATTCACTGAAAGAACTTTGTTAAAGGGAATTTATGGTTAAGTTTCACTAATAAAAACCTATGAAATTTACAGAAATGTTTTTGTTAATGGAACATTATCGTTACAAATAAAACTGGAAAACCTCAGAAATCCGCCAGTTATGATAAGATGAGCAAGCATAACTCGTGCCACCACTGTGCACTGCTAAGACTAACACCCAGGACATCAAAGATGACATCACAAATGTCATTGATGACATCACATGTGAAATTAATTTGGATGAAAAGTCCCTACACAGGGTTGTATTTATAATGTTGTTAACAAGATGTCAGGGGTGACCGGGAGACCTAACATGAACTACTTAATCTATTAAAGAATGCACTCATCTAAACAACATTGTATTGGAGTGTTGTTGTTAATATAGGAACCTAATCATACATACATATAGGCAATGGCTGCAGCATGCACAGAATTACAATATTTCTAATCTTGTCATTTTGGACAGTACAATAATGAATGCTACATTATCAGAGATTTGAGTAATGTTAAACATGTAATAACTAGCTAACAATTCATGACTCACTACACACTTGTGCTAGTACAAACCACGCAAATGAAGACCGGCAATGCATACAAATCAGAGGCACAGGCAAACTAAAGTAAGGAAGAAAGAAACAGCATCATCAGAAAATGTTAATAACATTAAAGGTTATCTTAATGTATACAAATGAATTGTGTGTTTGAGGCCTGCTTATTTCCCCATGTCTGTGCACCATGATCTGAGACCAAAACTTAAGAAAATACTTTAAGAAAATATCACATATCAGGATGTCCAGACATGCCATTGTTAAATGAATGGCAGACTGCACCACAGTGTTAACAAGCACCGTAGGAAACAGATGCACCTAACCAGGAAGTGAACTTCAGCCCGTGGCCACACGCCCTCTCCTATTTCTCTACCCAAGAGACACCTTAACCCAAGCCTTGATAAAGACCCGCTAATGGTTGAAACATGTGTCAGCAGTTTTGGTTAACAACAACCTTTCAATAAGGCACTTATGGTGAACAACAACTTTTCAATAAATCACAATGGCATCTAAAGCAAAATGTGTGGTCTATACCTACTACGCATTTCAGTGAATGAAGCAAATGCATATAACATAACTCACCAATGCCATATGAGTAGAAACACCAACAAAATTACATAGACCTGCACTTTGGACACCAAGGGCCTCATTATGACCCGGGCGGTAAGGGATTACCGGTACTGGTAAGGGCACCGGTACCGGTAATCCCTTACCGCCCTATTACGAGTTCCGTTTGCGGGTCCTCCCTTAACACCTGGTTTTACCAGGCGTTAAGGACGGGTCCCGCAAAGGGACTTTGGTGCTAATAACGTTACCACAATTTGCGGTACCATTATGAGTGCCTTCCCCATTCCCATTGAGCCCTATGGGGGCTCAAATGGGAATGGGGAAGGGCCCTGGTGAATGGGGAATTACCGCCCCCGCCAGCCTTGGAATGGGGCGGTAATAGCTCCATTCACCAAGGCGGAGTCGGTAAGGATTTGGCGCTAATAGCACCATGGTTACCTCCAAACTCCTAATGAGGCCCCAAGAGTACGGGCCCTATGGTTTCTGCCAACCGGCTGCAAGTGCAACTAGACCTGATAGAACACAATGAGTAAGGGACGGCAACCATTAGTTCCTAGTGCTCCCATCTCTTTCTGTAATTTTTAAATACTCCGCAGACATGGCGCATGTCCTGCAGATACCCAGCGCATGCACATTGCGATTCCCACCTGGAAGATGTCCGGGGACGCCATTTGAGATCGCGGACGTCTGGGGATGTCATCATGTGACCGCACCCATGCAGTGTGACGGCGGTGTCCGCAAAGGGTGTCCATGGCCACAGACAGTTTAAAAGTGCTTCTCCAGCCAATCTAGGGTGTTTCAAGCAGAAACGGTACCCTTGCACAGCTCCCAGACCTATTCTATGTTGCTTTGGTAACATTTTACAAATTTTCAAGGCCTTTTTGCGACTCAGTAGTCCATGGACAGTACGACTGTCTGCAGACGGTTCATCTAAATGGGCCACCAATTACTTTTCCTCATTCTCCATCTGGCTATCCAAGACAGAGCACCTGCTTTGCAGATCTGCTTTGCAGAACTTATTGGAGCTCATCATGGCCTCTGTTATGGCCATCCCTCCTTCCCAGCCACCCCAACCACCACCTCAACAATCGGGAGGGCCTGGAGAGGGGAATAGGCACGGTGATGTAGCAGAGGAGGATCAAGAAGTTGAGGATGAAATGGTTGAAGTCCCTGTCACCAGTACTCAGAGTGCCTCCTAGATGTGGCAATTTTTCACAGCTGTTGGAAATGTCCCAAAGGCTTGTGGAAGCAGGTTTCAATGCACTGAGTGCAAAGTTGTACTCAGTCACAGGAAACCTGGTTTGTATTCCTATGGGACTACTTCATGAGGTGTCACACCAAATCGGCCCACCGGAGTGCTCTGTGGAAGGCGATACCTTTCTCAGGTAAGAGCACATTACCTTCCTCCACCCCATCATCTTCATCTGCTCCTTTCACCACAAAGGATACTCCTTTGGGGCAGAGGAGTACAGTGGTGGCTTCAAACGCTGTTGAGCCTAACCTTTCGAGGTTCAAAGTGCTATGCATGTACTGTGAAGCCCCAATCTGTAGGGGGGAGCAGTTTCAGAGTGCTTTTGAGGCTGCGGTCAAGGAATATGAAAAACACTGCCAGCAACCTGATTAAGGCCCGCTCAACATCTTCCTCTCTCCATCTACCACTTCATCCCTGTGGTTGGTGTCCCTTCCCTCCCTTATCTCCCCTACCTTGCCTCTTCTGAGAAAAAATGCCCCAAAAAATACAAACTTGAAAAAATAAAAAAGGTTCCTTTAGGAGCCACCTTTCACACTTAAAGAATAAAAGTGCCTAAAAGAGTTGCAGGCCCCTGTGCACCCTGCATAGTCCCCGGACAGCACAGTTGTCCGTGGACATCTAAACATTTCAGGTGTGGGAGAATTAATTGTAATTGTTTTGTGTTAAAAAAGAGTGGCTCTTAAAAGAACTGTTTTTGTTTTGTTTTTTTGCTTTTATACATTTTTTTAATTTTTGGTTTTACAAATTGAACTAAGAAAAAAAGTCACTGATGTTAATTATTTCTTCTCACTTTCACAAAAACTGCTTCAAAGCATTTTGAATTTTTTCATGTCACACATTCCATACCAAAACACTTCCAATTCAGGGAATCCAAGTTTTTTTTTAGCTATTCCACAATGCTCAGCATACACCTTCACATAGTGAACCCAAGAGTCCCTCAAAATCCAAAAAGTCTGTCTGCTGAAAGACATTACCATGGCCATTTTCAATCCTGTCACACCTCCTACTAACAACACTGCTGCTACCCTCTCTTCCTGTACACCACACACAGGAAAAGATATTGTTTGTTTGTTCGATGTACGCAGACATCTCGACTGTCCATGGCCTCGGTAGTCCCCTTTCCATGCCAGACAACCAGAAAAGACGCGGATGTGGAAAGATGTTGCAGACACTGAAAGAGGTGTGGGGGGAAATTAAACACAATTTAAGTTATTTAATCTTTAGTGGTGGCTCTGAAAAGAATATTTATTTTTTTGGGAGGGTTTGTTAACAAATACCCTTTTTCCCCTTTTGTTGCTTTCATGTACAATAGTTCTGTACACTCTACATCTTCCTTTACAATTTCCTTAGAGGAACTTCTTCAGTGCATTCCGAAGATTGTAAAGGAAAATTGCATATCCGACATCTGTGATGTGAACTCCATCTGGACAAAAGAAATTCACACCATAAGAATTTATATTGTGATCATTAAAAGATGACATTCCTGCAGCGTATAAAAAAGCAAAAGCAAATACACCTTTATCGATAATCTGGCTTGATTCTTCAATTTGAGGACTGAAAAGGTGTGTTGGACATCTTCATGTGCACCTCTGATTCATTTTCCAAAAATCATCTGAGCAGAAGGAAAATATTGCATTAGGCTTTTAAAGAAATTGTTCTGTGCAACTTGCAAAGATACTGGAGTCACAAACCTCAAACTGTTGCCTCCACAATGCACAATCTCATTGTCTGGACATTTAAAGTGAGCCATACTCTCACAGAATGAAAGCAAGCTTGCCCAGTTTAAGCCACAAACTGCATGCCAGAAAACTTCCACTTCTGCCAATACAATATTTCCAAGGATACCATGATTATCAGCATACATTATCAGCATACACCTTCAATGATTGAATTGAAGAGTCCCCCAGATTACACACAGTCTGCCTTCTCAAACACAGCCTTAGCCATTGTCACTGCTCTCACAACTCCTGCACACAAAACTCCTACTACCATCTCCTCCTGTACAACACACCCAGCAAACTGATTGGCTAATCCCCAGGGTCCCCTTTCCATGCCAAGCACCCTCAAAAGACCCCAATGTGGCACGTGCTGTCCACAGACTTACACTCGATCTATGGACCCTTTGTCACAGGGCCAGCCCTTCTACCCTTTCCACTTTCATGTTGTCAACACTCCCTCATTGGCTGCTTTAAAGGAGTCACACATCCATCCACCAAGCACTTCCAAAACCTCTACACCCCGGGCTTTAAGTGAGCAGGGGCCAGCCGGGGCTGAGCCCCAGCAGGCTCCAAAATTTCATTTTGAGGCGGGGCCCTGCCGGGGCCCACTAATCTCCCCTGGCAGCCCCGGCCATTACACGAAAAGGCATTTTTTTCTACAGCCTGAAGCTCTCGCTCGTGTGCGAGAGCTTCAGGCGTCAGAAAAAAATGTCTTTTAGCCATAATGGTGGTGCCGCAACTGCGAGGCATCTCTTTAAGCAAGAGATGCCAGTACCGGTGCCACCATTATGGAGAAAACGTGAGGCTGCTGGAAGCAGAGGTCTTGCTTTCCTAATTCTGAAACTCCCGTGAATGCGCAGGAGTTTCAGTCTTCAGGAAAATGGCCTCAGCTTCCAGTGGCCTCACCCTTTCAGCCTTAATGGTGACGCTGCCCCTCCCCAGCTGGTGAGGGCCGGCGCCACCATTAAGGCTGAATAAGCGAGGGCTGCCTCCTGCCAGACTACCCCTTAGAATATAAATGCAGACATCAGCACCCTCACCTCTATGGGGAGAGGGTGCTGATCTCTACAAAAGGCTGCCTGGCAGGGGTGCCAATAGCACATTGAGCTGGGGCTCATCAAGGGGGCGTGGCCTGACGGGCCAACAGGACCCCCGCCATTAGTCCACGCCCCCTTGATGAGCCCCGGGTCATTTTGTAGTGCCACTTAAGGCACTGTCTACACCTAACCGTGTCATCTCCTTTCAACCCTTCAGATTTACACTTGAACTCTCAGAGGACATATCGCTTGTTAATGAAAGACATCTGCATTAGAAAATAATTCTACAGCTGTCCAAGATTTCTATTTCCAGATTCATCAAGATCTGCTGTATATATATATATATATATATATATATATATAGGAGGTTTCCTGCTACTTACCCTGCAATAAGCTTCTCAATAAGCATATTCTCTTTTTTAACCACTCTAGCAAATGCCATGTATTCCAACATTCATCACCCGCTCACATGAAGCAGCAAACAATTGCAATTCTGTGCGCTTCAAACTGTTTCTAATTACTATCCTTGTGATGAAAGTTAAAGAATGTATGTGTGCATGTATAGCTGCACTGTGACAATAAAATAAAGGAAAAGTGCATGAAATACATATGTAGACCATTTTTACATGCCACTTAGTGTCTGCCAGTTTAACATGTTGGCAGCACATGCATACATCCCAACATCACCCATTCCAATGTATTGGTGTTTCTTAAGTCATTCTTTTTGCCTTTGCATTCTGCAACTTCCAATTCCACTTCTATCATAATAGTAACACAAACTACAAGTCCCAGAATTACAAAGAAAAAAACACAGCTAATTTCAAGTTTTGAAACTGTGACATGTACATCAAATAACCATATAAAATGCAATACTTTTCAAAAACAAAATTTTGAAGTATTTTTAAGAAAGTAAAACAAAGCATATCTGCATTTACAGCAGCACTGTGTCACTTTTTCATAAAAGAAAGTAGAAACAGATAAAATATATTTCTATGCCATTTGTAATTGCAATCAATGTGTGCCAGCTTACTATATTCTCAGTACATGTATACTTCCAAACATAACCCACTCCAATCTTCAGCTGCTTATGCAGTCCTACTTTTTTCTCTACATTCTGTGACTTATACTCCAACTTTCACAAGGTAAAAGTGAAACTACAAGTCCCATAATGCAAACACAAATTCTAGGACTACATAAACACCTATAGATTAGCATGCATCATGTTGGCAAGTATGCATATACTCCTAGCATACTAAACTTCTACACCTAATAATCCATTTAAAAGTGACTACAAATATTTTCCATTAACTTTTCTTCTCTTTCACAAAATGTTACAGAGCTTCTGCAAATGCACATGTGCATTTCTTAACTTTCATGAAAATGAAATAGAAACCATTTTTAACCATCCACTAATGTTATTAACTTGTTCACCACCACTCCTCCTTACTTTCTAAATATGACCCTTGCTTCCTAAAAGTCATTCGCCATTACCACATATCCCCACTAACTTTCTTTGACAATTACACGAAAGAAGCACAACACTGGAATCAACAATCGAAAAATGAATACCCATTGCACCCAACAAAATAAGTACATTAATGTACCAGGAATATGTATGTAATTATAGCAGCACAGTTCCACTATATATATTACCCTAGACCACTCTTTTCAAATCAACATTTCTTTCACTCTAGCCCATTATATTACACTATTCACACTCCTACTATTCCCATCTACACACCACCATTGCAAAACCCACTCTGTTCCTCAAAACAGCACAATCACCATACAGATTCCATTACCCCACCACTCCCTTCCTCACTAATCCAACACTACCACACCTCTGTACATTTTTATATTCACAACCTTCCTAACCACACCTAATATACCACCTCACAATCAAACAGCACTGTATTTATCTCTACAATCACACCCACACACCCATGCACCATATATGCATTGCACAACTTTCCAATTGAACCTTTCTCTTTTCCCAACTGACACAACAAAATGCCTACTAAACAGCAAATCCGTTGAAAAGAAAGAAAACGTAGAGCAAATAAGACTAAAAGTGCACCACATAGCCATCCACCTCTAAAGCAATGTATAGAAAACATTAAATCAAAAGAGCCAGTAGCCTCACTAAACTAGCCACACCTAAAGGTATTAACAGCCCACTTGCAAAAACAAAAACTAAACAATTATATACAAAGAAAAGCAGACATACTAACAAGCCCAATCCTCTATCAACCTGTGTTAACATAGTCATGGTAAAGAAATCCAAATAAATGTTGTTACAAAATATGTTCCACCGTACAGTTCTTCACAATCTTATAAAGACATCTGAAAATTCATGATCTTCCCTTAAAAACGACCACAGGAAAGCTCTAATTGACAGTGCTTTTCTACGCAAGAGGAAAATTGTTTATATTGATTTTAAACAGAATGTAACCACTAACTAAATTAATCAATACATTGCAACAAGCACTTTTAAACATGCACAGTGTCAATATAGAGACCTTTTCAAACTTCAGTGATGGTGAATGGATTCAGACAAGCCACACAGAATCATACTTCAATGAAGAAGCTTATAAACAAGAACAACAAAAAACAATTGCCATAGACAGTGGTGGTTGAGGGTGGGAAATGGTGGAACAAATCATTATTGCGAGAGAAACCCTTATAGAAAAAAGTCCCCAACAAACTTTTAACCAAATGCTCCTTTCACCCAAAAAAACACCCAGTGGACATGCAGCTAAATGTGTAATGTATACCAACAATCCTTTAAATCTTTACGACAATTCCTCAATCTCTACGTGACACTAAAAGACACAAGTAAAATGAAACTTTATAAACCATAGACTTCTGTCCAATGCACAGCCACACTGGTCTGCAAGGACATTCATAATCCTGCATTTTAGGAACTGCTTGCAAAAGGAATTTCCTTTACATCAAAATGTTAGTGACAAACCATTCTACTACACAGAATCTTGTGCATCAACTATACTCATCAACCAATGGCGCCAGGCTCATACACCATGAAAAACAATGTGCTTGGGAACTACTTTATTGTATTGTCATCCAACATGGAGGCATCCACATAGCTTGGTTCCTAAGAACCAAGCTATGCGGTCTAGTATTTTGGGTGTGGCAGCCTAGGGACTACTTTACCTGGGCTATTTTGTTGGGGCTATTTAAACCACACCCGAGCAAGACAACACGCTTCGCGTTACTTTGCAGCTTGCAACGTGACGCTCACTGTGTCCAGCTATTCCCTTGAACCTCAGAGAAACAGAACCTGCAAGGAGACAAAAAGAACATCATTAGCAGCAGCATCTTACCTGCAGTCTTCATCTTTAAACACTCGCAGCTACTGAGAACAGCTTCCTCGAATCTGCACGCCTGCCAGACAGAACGATCTGAAAGACGAAGATAGAGGCAACATTAAAGAAAGCAGTAGAGGCATTTACAAATTACGAACTGCTTACCTGGCTGGTCGCCTCTCGGCTGGCACCACTCCGGACATTCCACTTGTGCTGAAGAACACCATGACCTACAAGGAAGGAAAACACAGGTTAGCAAAGGCAAGACTTTGCAGCTCTGCGCATAGCGCTTTCTTACCACATCATAGTGCTTTTAATGCGCCATCATTTACAAGCGGGGCTCAACCAAGCCAGTTCGCCGCGCTGAAGCTCTGCATACTTAAGGGAGAAAAAGGAGACATTTTAAACAAAGAAAGGCATGCAGGATAGCAACAAAACTAAAGAACAGCAATAAACCTGCCTGAACAATATCAAACGGGCCGGCGTCAGTGAAGTAACTGGACCGCACTCACCCATGAAAGATAACGCGCCCCTGCAAAGAAGGCAGGATGGAGAGCACGCCTAATTCTACCACAAGGTGAGGAGAGGGCGCCAGAGGGACTGAAATCATACGGGGGTGGAGGGAAGATACTTACCCCAGTCGGTCAATCTTGAACACAGTCCTCCTGTATTTTCAGGCAGAACCTTCCCCGCAGATCACATCAGGGCAAAGCTGAGAAGCATACCAGCGAGTAACCCGGCTGGGTGGCGTCCCTGTGGATACCAGGTGAGCGTAACAGTAACGCACCTCACGCTCTTCACCATCCAATTACCACGTCACACTCTGGGCCATTCGGTGGCCCGTGAGTCTGCAGACCAATCCCAGATATCACTATTTAGTTTGAACCTACTTTTTGGTCGTTTAAAAAACAACGTCTGGATAGATTTACACTGAATCTAAAAAAGCGTGCTTTCGGTACCAAGCCACCTCTCCTTCCACAAATTTTGTGAAAATCCATCCAGCGGTTTGGGCTGTAAGCATAAGCAAATATTTATTTCCATCGCGTCTATGGGGAAAAAAAACACCCATTTTGGGACCCACCCTATAAGTTTGCCCCCCCCTTGTCAAAACCTCACCAACCTGAGCAGGATCAATCTGCCCGGGCTATATACTTTTTTTGCAAAGTTTCATGATGATTGGTCTAAGGGGGATTGAGGTTATAGAACACCCAAAAAGTGCTCTTTCTATGGTTTGAGCAACTTAACCATAACTACAGGGCCGCGACCAGAGGCCCTGTCATGTTGATGTTTTTTGGGGGTTTTCTTAGTGTCAGCACCTTTAAATATCAGAATTAATGAAAATATTGCCTATTATAAATGTTATCATTTCAGGAAGCCACTTAGCTAGTGCATGCAAGAAAGAACAAAGATGATTGATGTGTTTTTATCTGAGTTCACACATAATCTCTAGAATAACAACGTACACACTATTTTGATGTGTGCATCTCATAACGAGTTTGGGTAAACCTTTGTCAAAATTACTGCAAAGCTATAACCGGTACTACCACTCGGTCTGGCATAATTAGTCGTGATGTATGTGTGGCAGTCTGGCAGTGTTAGTCTCCATTCAAATAGAAATTTGGAAAAATTACCATGGGTGCTATTGCTACCTGTGGTATTTACTCTGATTGTTGGCCTTGAAGTGGATGATTTACCCCAGCTAAGGTGCTTGCTCCATTTAAGGACAAACTCATAGATTGTCGGTATGTCATATCTGCAGGTAATTCCATTACCACCAAATAACTTTTCAGGGATGGAAGTTACATCATATTATAGAAGCACCACTGTACTCGGGATGAGGTCTTCTGAACTTAGGCAAATGTATTGAAAGAATACACCAAGCTGGTTCCTAAGTGAGTTCTGTGATTATATTACCCTAGTTCTAATTTTACATTTGCTAAATATGTTTTGTTGACATAATTTGCTCAGTTACATCCTACAAAAAGGATATATCTTCATAAATGTGAGTGCCTTGCATTTATTAAAAATGAGAATCTTCATTTGTTTTTATACGTAACTACCTCTGGTGACCCCTAAATGACATCCCTGGGAGAAACTATGTTGCAGAAAAATCATCATATCCTACATGCAGTGTACCCTTTCAGAATTGTATGCCTATTCTGAATTCATGCGTTTCGCATATACATTCATCACTTACGGGGTTGCTAGTCTCTGAAACGTGATATCATGTTATGGGCATTCATCATGCTCTAAAGAGTGCACCATGCTGAGAAAGTGACATGCTGTGTAATTCTGCACCGTTGCCTTTCCCGCACTGACAGGCTCATCCCAATGGAATGCATCTTTTCTCCGGTGGCTCCTTTCCAGCGCTAAGAGGTCTACTGACGCAACACGTGCTTCGGTGCAGGAAGCACACGTGACAGATAAGACTTGATTTCCACTGCCCATGCCAATGTCCTATAAACAGCCACACGTGAAAAGTAAAATGCCATTATTCGAAATGCATTACCGTCGCATTGTGCAGAGTCACCTAGACATGTCTAATGTCAGTACTGACTACATTGTAAATTAATTATTTCTATTTTTGTGTCATATGGTTTTCCCTGTGCCTTTCATTTTCAAAGTAGTCTCTTTACATAAGTGACCACTGGCAAAACAATCACTACCCAAGAAAGTGAAACACTAGCAGATAAGAGATAGCAAATTGCAATCAGCAAAACAGGGTGTGATAAGGGGGCAGTACCGGGGTAGGGTAAACAACATGAGTGTTTCATTTCTGTTAAATAGTTCCAGGCACTATCTGTATCCTCTCCCTTCACAGTGTGCTGGATGAATGGCACATTATCCCTTTTACTTCTGTTAAGCCATATGAATACATGCTAATTTCTATAAGAAAACATTTCCATCAATGAAAGGTACTGTGACAACTCGTTTGTCCCTTCTCCCCCATGTGGAGACTGCCCCTCTCAGGCTATGGAGGTGAGTCCGCTCTACAAGATCTGAGATCAAGATATTATGAAAGAGCCCATATAAGAAGGCAAGAGAACAACAAGTGATAAGAGAGGTGTTTAAACAACCCAGGTAGGGAACTAATAGAGACTGAGAAAAGAAAACCTGGGAAGAAGGGCAAGAACACTATATGTGCAAAGTTGAAGCATGTGAGTAGGCAATAATCTAAAGCCTATAACGAGAGAGGAAAGGTAAGACTTGATGAGGATAGAAGAACCATAAGCCCCAGAGAGAGTACAATGGACAAATAAAGCCTAAAAGGAAGTAGAAGTACAGATACCTTGCAATATCATAAACAGAAAGACTGTGAAGAACATGTACGTGATACCAAGAAGAGGAGAAATGATTGTAGGGAAAACAAAACCCAAGAAAGGGCCATAGAACGGTCAAGGACCAACAGTTGTATTGAAGAACTACAAGACCTAGTAAGAAAGACTATCAGAATGGGCTGTACTTAGAAATATATAGTATAAGAAGAAAGATGGATAAAGAGAAGAACAAGGGAAGAAAAGACATTTGCTTGGCATATTTTACTTTAGTGATATTTAGTGGTATGGTCAGATAGGGTTTGCTTGAATGGAAGACAGGGTTACTTTGGACTTCCTGACATCTGACCAGCAGAATCTTTAGTTACTTTAGCTAGGTAGGATACTACCATCAGTCATAAGGAGAGATAGGCCTTGCTCCAATAGTTCAATACAGAGAATACAAAATGTACTCAAACAGTCTGACTCCTCCTTCCGTCCCACAACAGTGTACAATTTACAAATATTCATTCATGTTGGCAGAACAAGAGGTACTAGTGTTAGATTTATGGTATTGTTGTGTTGAAGGCCTTTCTATATTCCTGTTAGGTGTCATTTCACTGGCTAGCTTGTCAAGTAATGCATCTTGACTATTAGAGATAAATTGGGATCTAGGCTGTGAACCTGATGCCTTTATCACGACTCAGGTGGTCTGGATCAGACAAAACTTTTGACACATTTGCGAAGCTGACAGAGAAGTCTGTACTCCATTTTATGGATGAAGTAAGACCTCAGGATCTCCCCTTGTTCCCTGTCCCTCTTATCTTATGGAAAAGGTGTGTCCCTGTATATTGGAGGTTATTTGTAACATCATTAACAAATCCTTGATTTCTGGCTTTACCCAATTCATTGAAAATTGGTGTAGAGAATTTTAATTAAAAAAACTGTCCTTGGACCCCACCTGTCCAGAAAGTTATCGTCCTATTTCTCAATTGCCCTACATCGATAAGGTGTTGGAGGCTGAACTGGCATATCGAATTCGGATTTTTTCAGAGGAAAAGTAATGGCTTCATGAAGCTCAAAAGGTAGTTTGTTCTGCCCATAACACAGATTCAGTAGTTACAGTGTCATTCAACGATTTAAGTAAGGTGGGTTGACTCAGTTGTCACTGGAATCTTGATTTTGTTGGACCTGTCCTCAGCGTTTGACACTGTTGGCCACAACATTCTCCTGGGTCGCCTATTTCAAATAAAATGGGCGTGAGCGGGACACCTTGGAAATGGGTTAAATCTTTCCTGACTGAGTGATGCCATTTGATTTTGTTGTGTTGCATTTTTATATGCAGGCTGATGACACTCAGCTAGTTTTTAATTTAGACCGTATTCAATCATACCCTATGGAAGATATCAAAGCGTGCATTGAACAAGTTGGCTCCTGGATGTCGTTAAATTGATTATGACTAAACTCACACAAAACTGAGGTCTTGCTTTTCAAATATAATCCTTCTAGGTCTATGGGACCATCTAATATGTACAACTTTGGGAGAATTGGATAGGATTTGCTTTCGACCATCTTCATTTGGTATTTGTCCTACCCAAGTTTCATCTGTTCTGAACTTGGGGGTCTGCTTCAAATCTCATCTATTCTTCTTAATACAGATTAACAAGGTTACTAACAGCTTCTTTTTTCAGTTAAAATCTCTGAAACAGACCCGTGGCTATTTCAGCTTCCCTGTGCGGATTCAGTTGATGAATGCATTCATCTTAAGCCACTGCCATTATTGTAACACCGTATATTTGGGCCTCTTAAAGAAAAACCATTTTGAAACTTACTTCAGCTCATTCATAATGTGGCTGCACACCTTCTTTCCCATATAAAAAGACAGGCCCATATTTCCTCAGTACTTAAAGATTTGCACTGGTTACCTGTGACCAGTAGGACTGAATTCAAGACACTGTGTATGGTTCATAAAGCTCTTCATCACAATGGACTAACTTTTATTCACAATTGTTTAACATGTTATACCCCAGGCAGATAGCTCAGATTGGTTCTGGCAATTTGTTGGTAGTGCTGAAGATCAAAATATCAATGATGGGGCTGCACATCTTTGGGCTTTCTCACTCCCAAATTATGGAACAATCTCCACCCTCCCTTTGAGCCATTTCAAGCCCCCTAGCCACTCCCTTCACCACTCCTCTTTCCTGGAGTGATCATTGCCTCCTCTCATCTCATCTTTCCATCTCCTACTCTAAAGCCAAGCCTACCGCAAGACTGCCACCCACCTTCTCGGACATCCGGCCCATGAAGTGTGTGTCATTCGAGGCTTTTGCTGCCACCTTCTCAACCCCTCCTTCACCCCAGGCTGGCTCACATCCTGACACAGCTCTGTCTCTGTTCTACTCCTCCATCTCTGCTACTCTTGACGCTCTTGCCCCTGTCATGAGGATCCATTTGAAGTCCAAAGTCAAGTGCCATTTTTGTTATGACTCTGACCTAGCTACACTTAAACGTAAGTGTAGGGAGGCCGAGAGAAAATGGAGGGTTTCTTGCTCATCCTCTGACAAACTAGCCTGCCGCCTGCTACAAAGGCAATACCAACTCTCCGTACGCACCAAGAAGCGAGTCCACATTCAAGCTTGTGTCTCTGCAGCATCTAACAACTCGGCCGAACTCTTTAAAATCTGCAAGGAACTGGCCAACCCCGCTGTTGTATCCAGCCCTCCTCTTGCCTCCCAGGCTCTTTGCAATGCCCTTGCCTCACACTTTATCTCTAAAACCCAAAACATCTTGTCCACACTCTCCTCCTCTGCTGCTCCTCTCCCCTCTCCTCCTCTGCTTGCTGACCCACCTTCAGCTTCCCCCCTCCCTCTTTCTCCTCCTTTCGTCTTTTCTCCCCTGATGAGGTTGCTAGACAAGTCCGATCTATGAACGCCTCATCAAAACAGGTCCATCCCTGTTCCTCTAAAACCATAAAGGACTGCATCGATACCCTCGCTCCGGCCCTTGCTGATTCTGCAACCACTCCTTTGCCTCTGGATCTTTCCCCTTCCCTCTGAAGCACTCCCCTGTGCATCCTCTCCTCAAGAAACCCACAGCTGATCCGGCTAACTATCTTGTCCGGCTAACTATCGCCCAATTTCCATTACTCCCTTTTTGGGTAAGCTCCAGGAAAAGTTTTCCATCTCTCAGCTTAACCTTCATTTTGACTCTGTTGACTCTCTCCATGACCACCAATCTGGCTTCAGAACTGCCCGAAGCACGGAAACTTCTCTCCTGAACATCCGTGAAGACCTGCTCTCCAACCTTGACTCTAACATTCCATCTGTCCTCATCCTACTTGATCTCTCCTCTGCTTCTGACAAGGTCAACCATACCACCCTGCTCAATTGTCTCCGTGACAAACTGAGTATCATCGATCAGGCTCTGGACTGGCTAACCTGTTTCCTCTCTGATCGACCCTCCCAGGTACAAATCGGGTCCTTCCTATCTTCTTTCTCCCTATCTACCTGTGGTGTTCCCCAGGGGTCTAACCTCTTTCCCTGGTTTTTTAACCAATACCTGTCAACTCTCGCCTACTGCATTTCCATTTTCTGATCAAATTTCCAGTGCTATGCTGATGACACCCAACTCATTTTCAGGCTTCTTCAGCCACCTCCTCTCTTTCCCTCATCTCTGACTGCCTAATCGGCATTCAAAATTAGGGTGCCGCCAGTGATCTTTGTTTAAATGTCTACAAAACTGAGATCCTCCTCATTTGTACACCCTCTCCATCCTTTCTCCTCACTCTCTGGCCGGCCTCCCTTGGCCCTCCTCCTGCCCCTACCTGCGAGCCTAAGAACCTCTGGGTTATCTTTAACTCCACACTTTCCTTCTCTGCACACATCTCTGACGTCTCTAAAAAGTCAAACTTCTTACTGCACCTCCTTAGAGGTACTCTTCCTTTCCTCTCCTTCCCTCAGAAGCTCACTGTCTCCCAAGGTCTAATTATCTCTAGGTTGGACTACTGTAACAGCCTCTTTCTAAATCTACCTTCCTTCACTCTCCGCCCTTTACAACTAATCCAGAACAGGACTGTGAGACTTGTCCTTGGCCTCAAGCCCTGGGATAGTATCTCTCCAGCTCTGAAATCCCTTAATTGGCTCCACAAGGAGTTCTGGGGCCTGGGTCCAAAATACCTTCAACTATCCCTCAGTAAATACCTCCCCTCTCAAGCCCTTAGCTCCTCTTCCTCTAACTCCCTCAGGTCAGTTGTTTCTCAAAGAAACGAGCTGGGGGTAGATCTCTTTCATCGGCTGGGGCCTCCCTTTGGAACTGCCTCCCTACCACCTTGAAACATGAGGAGAACCATCTACGGTTCCGGAAGCTCCTCAAGACCTTCCTCTTTGCATCTTCCTTTGCCCCACTGCTCCCCTGCTGGTCTGCTTTCTCTCTCGGCACTGTGCACCTGGCCAACCTCTGTCCTTGGGCCCAGGTACCTGCTCACCCTGCCACCCTCCTGCACTGCCTCTGGGTCACCCCTTGCACTGGGGCTTATATCTGTACCCATAAAGTCCCTCACCCACTCTTCTTCTGCACTTATCAGATACACCCTATCTGACTAACCTAGCACTTTGACACTTACCAGCTGCACTACCATTGTTTATCACCCTTATTTATTTATTTATTTGACTTATTATTTATTTTGTTCTCTCCTGTGCTCTGCACTTTCCAATTTCTCCCCCTTCCATGCACTTTCCTCCTTTTCCCTTCCCCATGCACTTGCACATTCTCAATGTCACTGGGGCTAGAAAGAGCGTTGTTTTTGTTCCTTCCCTGTTCCCCTCCCTTTGCCTGGTCGTGCTTTGAAACACCTGTGTACGAGCGCGATATAAATGAAATATCATATCATATCATATTGAGTTTTGATGTGGGTTGAAGTCTTTGATGTTCCCAAAATTGCGGTCTGAAAATGGTCTGAGAGGGGTCTGTTAGCTGGGGTTGTTTTATGATGTAGTTAGCACCACAATGCCTCTTCTGAGGTGATGAGTGTGCTTTACAAATCAATTACCAATTACCATAGGATCCCTAAATGTAGTAGTATGCATTTCAGCAAGTACTGTATTCCTGAAAGCCCTACTGCCCCTCTCAGCTTCATAACATGGCTTACCAAGGATGGCTATCTAGTATGTAATAGTCCTATCACTGCGGCACTCCTACCGTTAAATACCATTTCATTAACTCTGAGGTTCTCATCTTATGCGCTCTTCTCAAATCTAGGTATCACTGCATTTACAGTCGTGCCCCCATTTTAGGCGTTTCTCACTCTATGCAGGTGTCCCAAATATGGGTGTTACTGCATTTACTGTTGTGTCCCCATTTTAGGTGTTTCACCCTCTATCCAAGTGTCCCAAATCTAGGTGTTACAGCATTTACTGTTGTGCCCACATTTTAGGCATTTCTCCCTCTTTCCAAGTGTCCCAAATCTCGTTGTTACTGCATTTACTGTTGTGCCCCCTTTTAGGCATTTCACCCTCTATCTAGGGATCCCAAATGTAGGTGTCACTGCATTTACAGTTCTGTCCCCATTTTGGGTGTTTCTCCCTCTATTCAGGTATCCCAAATCTGGGTGATTCTACATTTACTGTTGTCCGCCCAATTGGATGTGTCTCCACTATCCAGGAGCCTCAAATCTAGGTGTTGCTGCATTTACTGTTGTGCCCCGAATTGTACATATCTCCCTCTATCCAAGTGTCTCAAATCTAGGTGTTCGGTTTCTACACTTACCTGCCCCCCCACTCCCTCACCTCACCCCAGCTGCACCGCCCATATGTGTGTGATCTCCCAATTAAGGATGCATTCTACTCACAAGATAGACACCATCCCACACACTGCACAAATCAGAGCTGCATGCTGGTGCACCAGTATGCTTAACGATACCCACCACACCTGACCCTGACCCGTGCCAACGCACAACCCAAACTTCCAACCCTCCACCCCTTCTTGCATCCCCCATCACCCTCCAAAACTCCAAGGTATATGCCACTCCTAAGTCCTTGCTCAACCCCCATTATCTCCCCTCCACATAGATCTTGCTTTGCACAAGCCAGAGCAGCATGATGTAGAGCAAGCGTTGAAAATATTGACCCCCTTGAGCATCCCGCACCACCCATCTACCAAGTCAAGCCAACCCTCTACCCCAGCCCCCCTGCTACATCCTCACCTGTGCCCTCACTTCTCCCGAACAACATGCCCCTCTCCCCCAACTAATGCTTCCCTACTCTTAGAGCAGCAAGGGCATGCCTGGCCAAAACCCCAACCTCCACAGCCCCCCCACTCTCACCAACAACCCATGGGGAACCTGAAAGGCAAGAAAAGGCCCAGACCTCAGCCACCCCAGGCCCCACTTAGCATCACCCATGCTCCAACCCAGATCACAATCCCTTCCACCTCACCGTAGTACCCAAAGTGCCTCTCTGGCACCCAATCCAGTCTTACCAGGATTCCCCTCCTCTCCCCTCCCCCATGGCCATCTCCTCCACCCCATGCCCTCCCCCACGCCCTCCTGTGCTTTTCCTCAGCGCTTTTTCAATAAATTCGTTGAGTGATTTCAACAAGCACTTTCCATAATTGCCCACGTGATCCATTCCAATATGTAGGTGCTTGTCCAGTCCTGTCTTATTCTTTGCACTCTGGGACTTGTAGTCAGAGTTTTAAACATGTGAACAGTAGAACTGCAAGTTTCATAATGTAAAGAAAACAACAGGACTGGATATGCACCTACAGATTGGAGTGGATCATGGTGGCAACTATGGCTTTCTCATCAAAGAAATAAGGAGTCCCTTCACCGAACCTCATCTTGGGCCTCACGTTAAAAACCAGACACATTACGCCAGTGTGCACACACAGGCACACATGCTTGTTAAAAAGTATCAACATTCTGCCTCTTCAAAGTCCAAAGCGCTATTGATATCAACCACACTGTGCGTTGGTACACTCCTATTGAAAACTATTCATCCACTGAGCATGGAGACCACATTTCACTTGCCCCAATGTCTTTTTAGTTTCTAGTGCTTACACTCCTCCATTTTGTGCATGCTGCCTCGGCGCCCGTCTGACTGCTGCTAGATGGCGGGATCTCCTTGTAAACGTTGACACCGTCACAGCCTACAGTGATGCTCTGAATCATGACGTTGGGATGCTGGCCCGTCTCGCCGTGGCCAGCCCGCCTGGGGTTTTATGCTTAGATAGAGGGCATTGCCGACATCTAAAAAGCGTTGTAGTTGACATTCTCCCTTTTGTGCGCATAACACTGTTATCTTTTCTACCTCAAAGTGTGTGTGGACTGATTGTTTCTAAAACTTATGTTGAATTAACACTTCAAGGCTCGTTTCTTTTCATTGATCTCTAGGATGAATAACGTGTTAACATGCCCTTATCTTTATTTTCACAGTTAATAGGTGTGCGCATGCGCACTCTTTTGCAGCAGCAGCGGGAGATAGATTCACATATTTCAGTGACGCATCCACTGCCTCGAAGTTGCAACGAATATCACATTTTTCAAAGCTAAAACTCGGTCATGCGCGTGTATTTTTGTTATTGTTTCGTGATGTGTGCTTAAAACCCAATTACTGGTGTACATTTCAACTGCAACATGAGGAAAGAACATCTTCCATAAGTCTCAGATTAATTTCACCACGATGGTGAGAACACCATGAACGCCTCTTGGCATGTGTGCATGGAATGCCAGCGTCTGCGCCTCATCTGTAACAAGAAGCCACGAGGAATGCCTTTGTGAACTCTGACAGGACCAAGTGCCCTGCGTGTGTTCACTGATGGTGCTGTCTGACAGAGATCAGGGCCAGCTCCCCAGTAAGAATGCCACCTCACTCGATCACCCCTGTCAGCACTCCAACTTCTGACAGCTGCTCTGTCCGTGCCACTTCAGCTGGTGAAAGTTCCTTCTCCACTGATCTCATAATTATATCTCCAGTCTAGACCATACTGTTTTAAAACGGATGCTTTGCAGCTGAAATGGTATCAGCACATGGATGAACCATTAACAGGATCAGCATCAACCGAGTCCATGTTAATATTTTTAACAGGTGTGCTTCAGTAGTGTAACAGAAAGACTCTCATACATATTCACATGTGCAGAGTTTATGCAATGCATGGACAGACAGCTATACTAAAGGCCATCTTTAATCTTGCAACACTGCTCAACCATGATTTTATTATTTTATTTACATAAATTTAGGTATTTTAGGTATTATATTCGAGTCAAGTTGAGACCATTTTAAAGAAACCGGTATGTGATGGTGACATATGTGGAAACATTTATCTGCGCAAAAGTAGCAGAATCTAAACATTACTTCACATTTTAATGTTAATGTTAAATGTATTTGTACCGCGCACCGTCAGCAACGGAATTGGTTCCCAGGCGCTCAGGCAGATCTGCAACCAAGAAGTAGGGGTGGGTTATTAGGGTGAAGAGGGACTAAGAATGTGAAAAAAGGTGGTGTCCTGTTGGCAGCTTCAGTTCGGTTTTCACCGTGCGCTGAACTTGGTTGTGAATATCGGATCGATGTGAGTCCACGTGTGCTGTTGGTGCGAGTTATGTGTTGTTTGTTGTTGCGGTATGGTGAACTGGGACGGTTTGCTGTGTGGAAAAGTGGTTGTGTGGACTTTTGTGTGAGTTAAGTATGCGTACATTTGAGCTTTTGGTTTAGTGGGTTCTATGTCTCTAAGTCCTTATAATTCTTGTTCTATGTATCCGATTGTCCTGTGGAATAGGCATATTCTTTCTCTTTTTTTTTTTCCTGTTCATCTAATTGTTAGGAGTGAGGGCGTGTCAGTTTCCAGCTGGGTTAATTTGACCTTTGTGTACCAGGTTGAGGCGTGCATTGTCCCCCACTCTGGTATTGGTGCTGTATTTATTTTTTTTTATTTTAATAATTTTTTTTATTAAGGTATGTAGTATACAATCATAAAGTCATAACTTCATAAACATAATGCAGTGAAACCTTTACAATAGTATAGGTTAAACAATGGTAAAAGAAAGTGTTCCGAGAGAGCAGTTAATTGAGTACACTGTGTATAATTAGGAGTTAAGCATAATCATCCGCTCCCTTCCTATCTATTTTCTGACAGTGATCAATTGCTGTCTGTGTTTACTTTGTTGGCTATGGTGTTATTGACATATCATCCTTACCCTTCAAGCCCGATCTCTCCGTGATCATTCTTTGGTAAGGTGATTTGTCGTAGATTGTTCTTCCCTTACTTCAGTTGATGGGAGGTAGTTAAGGGAGATAGGGAGGATCGGTTTCCCCTCTCAGCATTGTTTCAGCTGTGTATGTGCCCCCATAGGAATTCCTTCGAGTTATGGGGTGAAGAGCCAAGATTTGAAGAGTTTTTGGAATCGGAGGGGATCTCTTGTGTTACGTATGTTCTTTGGTGGCTCGTTCCAGGCTTTTGGGGAGAGGTGAGAGCAAGAGGATCCTCTGAATTTTCTTTTATTTTATGGTTTTGGTGTCAAACGGATGCCGCTGCTAGATCTGAGTGGCCTTGTTGGGAGGTGGACGTTTATTTTTTCTCTTAGGAACTCTCGCCTTGGCCATGGATATGCACATTGATTTTTACTTTATTTGCTGTTTTATTGGTAGCCAGTGTAGCATTTTCAGGACTTAACATTAAACCTATTTTATAAATTTACAATTTTAGGCACAGGGAGATAAAGTGATTTGGCCAGAATCATTTAGTCATTTGGTCAAGTGTCAAAGCAAGTTTACAGTTGGAAGACCTTAAGTTTGAGATCTCCCCTTTCTTTAACTAATATTAGTAGCCAGCGAGGGACAATGGGATTGTGAAATGCCTACCTGAGAAGACTCTGAGCCTCTGCAGCCCCTGGAGTGCTTTTCACAACACTGCCATGGAAAGGGAGAAGGGACTACGCATAGTCCCTCTCCCCGATCCCTGGTGGGCATTTTATTTGCTTTTTTTCTCTCGAGTTGAGAAACGGTTGCAGCACCGTTTGGCGACTCGATAAAAAATTGCAATTAATACCCCCAGCATGATGTGCCAAGGTATGAATGGCAATATGACCCTCAGAGGGTCAGGTAATGCCCCCGGGCTCTGTTAACTATGGCCCAATAGGCATTACCCAACCAGTAATGCCCCCCTCCTCAGGTTATATTGCCTAGATAAAAATAAAAATACTGTGCATGCCCTTTTTTTGTTGTTCCAGAAACATTTTCCTGTGACAAACAACCACATGGTCAATAGCATGGCCGAACCTCCTCGCCATCAATTTTATGATCAAATTAAGGAAACTAGCCCTTTCCCCAGTTTGTTCCGATGCAGGTTTAGTTTCCATTGCCAATTTCAGCAATGACTAGACACCTCAGCATTACGGGTAAGGTATTCCCAAGTGTCGACTGGCCTACAGGTAGCTCTGGCGACGTCCTGGTAGGCATTTGCACCCCGGGTCTCTTTTGTGTGGTAACTGGTTTTATTTCCAAATGTTCCCATAGGAAAATGGTTCGGCTTGCTGAAAATATGCAATATGGAACCACTTTGAAAATGATTGCCAAGGCCTCTTTTGGTTCCCAGTCCAACCCTGGTTGTTCCAGGTAGAAGGAAGATGAAACCTCCAACATGTTAGAGGACCCATAGATGGCATTGTGTATCCAGACAATTCTTTCAAAGCTTACACTGTGAACATTATATTAGTTCATGATTAGAGCACTTACAAGAACAGCATTCACTTATTTCAAATGCATGTGGTTTTGGGATGTGTTAAGTGACTTTAAACAGGAAGTCACATGTGCATAGATTGTCATACACACTTAGTAATGCCCTGCGGTTTTCCAAAACGCTATTTCCTTTCTTACATTGTTTTTTAGCTAGTCAGCATATGTATGCATGTATGTATGTGTTTATTGTAGGTATTTGGTTCAAAACAGGATTGGAGCTATTGAGCAGAACCGCATTTTAGATAAGGCATTTTTGTAGCAGGAGCATGGTATCCAATTGACAGTGTATTGCAGAAACTGTGGTGCAATGAGAAAAAGGGTGGGGACATGTAAGTAAGAAGCTGCACTCTATATGGTTAGTTTTACTTTTTACATAACACATGTTTTAGATATTTTTACAGAGACAAATATATACGGTTTCCCCAAAAAACATATTCATTATTATAAAATCAAATGAAAGCAGCACTCAATAAATGTTGATAAGCTTGCTAGATTCCTTCTTGAATGACCACACAGGAAAAATGATCACAAGCTCTCTAGCATTACTTGTCCACATAAGGAAATCCAAGAGGACCATGTTACTGCTCCATGATCTACTCTGTAGACAATTCTGAACGGTTGCTGCAAGTGGAGGATGCCATCTGCCCATCAGCACTGCACACTGTGTGCTTTATCTGTCAACATTTCATTTTGACATTCCCGTGAACTGCTTCTGTATCAATCACCGCAGAGGAGTGCACCAGATCACAGAGGCGTATGCAGCGATCATCAAAGTGACAACTCTTCATGAGCCTCTTGCCTTTTCATCCTTCGGTGCGCTCGTAGACCGTTACTCCTTCTTCAGGGATGTGTTTCTTCCCACCAAAGTTACAAGAAAAGGTATTGCATCCTGGCGCCAAAAGCAAGACCTCCTTTTACCTTTCCTAGGTGATTGTAGCTCTGCGTTTTAATATGGCAGGTCAAGCAGAGAACCAGCAGTTTGCTAAGAAATGTGTGGTTAGACTGATTAGGAGTTGTAGGGGTGAGAACAGATATTTTCAACCTTGTTTCCCATGAGCACAATGCTCAGCACTCAAATACATATATCAGACAGACTCACAATTCTTAGGCAAGCACACCTCACATTTGTATACCCCAAAAGTTAAAACATACTAATGTAAGCAACTGATTCTTTGAATTATTCCAAATCATGTGACACACTTTATGCGGTCCTTCGTTTTACTAACAAATAATGTCCTTCATCCCTGGAAACTACTCATATCCCACTTCTTCAAAGTCCCCATTGCACCTTATTTCCCTCCACGATTCCAGCCCCTTCTCACATTAATCTAAAGTGAATTTAATATTTCCCAAAAGGATCTGGGTGTCTGTGTTCCAAGAACGACCATGTTCTGTCGGAAGGTTCTCGCATGGGAGGGTCTACAACCACGATTTAGCTCACTGTACCTTTCACAGAGAAGAAATATCTATTTCCATCCGTCTGGTCCCACCCCTTTAGACAGTCCAGCACCGAAATGCTAGGCAATTCTCCTCTGAAGAAAAAGAAAAACAGCACCCCCAGACACGTTTTTCGGCCTTGTCGTGCCTCATCAGTGAGGTGAAGCTGTGGCTCTCTAAGCACAGTGAGCAAGGGGTCCACTTCTGGAGTACCCTGGGTAACTTATGGTGAAACCCCAAGTTTCTAAAAATGTGCAAAAAGATCTGGGAGCCCCTCTACCGAGAACAAACATGACCAAATAACCTGTTCTATGGGAAGGTGCCCCCTCAGGAGGTTCTACAACCACATTTCAGCTCACCGAACCTTTCACAGAGGAGAAATAGCTATTTGCATATCAGTCTGGTCCCACCCACTTAGGAAATCCAGGGCAATTCCCATCTGAACAGGAGTGCCAACAGACAGATAAGCACATTTATATTTCTCCTCTGTGAAAGTACAGTGAGCTAAAACGTGGTTTTACACCTTCCTGAGAATGAAACCTACCATGGATCAGGTTATTTGAACGGTGTTCTTTGTCAAGTGAAGGGGCTCCCACAATTCTGTATAATATTATTTCCCTCCTTGATTCCAACACCATCTCCGACCAATTAAAAAGTGAATATACTGTAAGAAATTATCGGTCAAATGCAAAAGCCGCAAGGAGAAATATGATATGATTAAACCAAACCATAACTTTTAATTTCACCGCAAAGTGTGTTAACCCTCACTGTGATATGTGACTCTAAAATAAACACATTAATACATGTACTAATTGAGCATAAGTTTACTTATGCATAGAAATGGGCAAATGCATTTTTATAAACATGTCAGTGGAGTTAAAGTCACATCACAGAGCGCATCCCATATTCTCAAAGAGGTGCACACCAGATGGGTGGCCTATGCATCTCTTTTCCCTGCACATAGCCAGGTGTGCCGAAAGCCAGTCAGAGAGAAAGGTCTGTGCAGACTGAAGTGGGAGAATGGAAAAACAGGCTCCCGTCCTTCCCCTCTCGCGCCTGGCCTAAAGGATCACGGCCCAGGCACCCGCCACGAGAAGAGTTTGCCCATCTACCAGACGACCAAATACCCTGGTACAGGAACATACGGATGTGTCCATCTGCCTGCCCAGCAGCCCGCCCTGCCCATGCCGACACCTGCGGCCCGGATCAACTAGGCTAAAACCTACACGTCGTTAGAGATGCCATGACGACCTAGCCAACGGTCAGCACATCTGTGCAAATATACACACTGGACACTCCCGCACCAATCTACATGAAGAATATACTCAGTGCTATGACGTAGGCGACAGACATACTCACGGACATGCATCTTTATTATTTTCTACATAGGCTCTCAAGATGCAGAAACGCAAGACGCATCATGAACTCATCTAAAGAGCTTGCTTACGCTTCTCCTAAACCCAGGTGCCATAATGAGAAATATAACGAAGACACGATACTGATTATAAGACAATATGATACTATAACCTAAAGCGCCTGTGCACCAAACGGTTCCACCTATACACCAGGCCTAAGTAGGCCGCAAGCAAGAGCTCCCATGGACGTTAAAAGAACAAGAGTCAGGTTGCTGATCCTGCAGAATGAGTCTGGCGAAAGCAGACAGCCAAGGTCGTAATGTTGCAAACCCACATTCCGAAAGCAGACCATCAAGGGCACGATGTTGCAACCTCGCACGCCGCGCACCAACGTTAAAATCACACCTGCAAATTAAACCAGGCACACAGTGGAAAGACAATATTAATTGTGCAGAATTCTGCCTCAAACACGGTCCCACCTCACGTGACCAAGCCGAACCTGACAGGATGCCAAGCCCAGGAGGAAGAAGGCGTCTGTATCCCTCGTTACAAGACACAGGCAGATACACTTAAAAGGCTCAATGGACATCTGCGACAGTGGGAGTAGTCGGCCTTCCAGCTCATGAATAAGTCCTCACATTGTCTGCACGTACTCATAGTGAAACATTGTTGCAAATAACAGGTACACCGAGAGCTGGGAACAGCGATGGTCCCAGGCTGGGAAGCTCGCGGGCGCACCAATCAGAACATGGGGCTCTTATCACTGACTCCATTAACATTAACCAATCATCAGGAGTCTTCATGTAACAATTCTCATGTATCTAATTGTAGGGACAACCCAGATATATCACCTGACTAACCCATGTCCACTAATATTGTTCTCTATACATATGCTATACTAACCCTACCACTCGAGCAACCAATTAAGAGTGGCGATAGGTTTTTTGCTAACTTTCTAAGGTGACGCAAGTAGCGCGTCATACTAAGGTAAAAAGGGCCTGCGAGCCCCACGATTGTGTGTGTGTCAGGACGGACGCGTACGATCCTTGACCCATCCCTGCCGTTTTTGTATAATAAACAGCAGAGTCACCTTGCTTCTTGCGTGTGTCTCATACTCTATCTCTTCTGGGATATACGGGAGGAGTTGGGGCCTCCCTGCCCGGAGGTCTGCGGATGGCCCGGCCGACCCCGGCATAATTTTCCCCCCTACAAGACCAAAAGACATGTGTTTTCTTTCCCACACCCAGGCCACCAGAGAGAAGATCACTAGCTATGTGGACACCCTGCGTGTCTTGCTAAAGATAGCAAATTTGGCCGATTGACTAATAGATTAACCAGAGACCAAATTGTATGATGCAGCAACAATAAAATCTTCAGGAGAGGCTATTACTAGTGAAGGATCCCAACCTAGAGCAAGCAGTCACCATGTCCCCAATAGCTGAGCAATCATAGGCACCATGGAAGGCGGTGCTGGCCAATCAGGATGCTTGGAACGCGGGCTGTTTTGTATGGTACAAGTCCAAGTTCGGAGCTGCTTGGGTGCTGCTGGCCAGGGCCCCCTTCCCTTCCTCACCCCCCTTCACCTCTTGGTACCTGTGTAGTTTCCTATACAGTGCTAAGAGTGTGGCTTTTAAAAAGAAAATTCAAAAAAGAATCCTACCTTGCGCGCCATGGTTTCACAATTCTGTTTTGAATGTTAATGACGTCACCATCATCCACATTGAAAACAGACTTGGAAACCACTGCGTGGTGCTGAGCCTCACAGCAAAGGTACATTTATTTTTATTTTTTGAAAATGCACACCATTAGCACCCGTGTAGAAAACTACATTGTGCTAATGTATGGCAATATGCTCCTCGTCGGTGAGCCAACTCTGTCGGTTACAGCACCACTGCCCTCTTGAAGGGACCCGTGCTTTGATTACCGAAAAAATGTCTCCCCATTACCATGGGGCATATCACACCAGTAGAATGTGCCCAACAATTGTCAAGCAATGACAAATGTGATGTCAGTTAATTAATGCTAGAAACCCTTTTAGCAAATACCAGGACCTCAAGATGTACAATGCTTTCAAGAACAGAAGACAAGACTTCACAATCTTGCACTCAAGACAATGAGTGGGAGGAAGAGGTTTGCTTGTTTCATCTATGGTAATGTTAATCACACAGCTAGTAATCTGTGCTGCCCCGCTAAACGGGCTATTTGACACAAATGCAGCAGAAGTGGGCACTTGGCCAAAGTGTGCCGTTCAGGCACAGCTTCAATCATTTGCAAGGATGAAGAATTACGCTTTCTGAGGGATGAAATGAGTGACCCGATGATTGCAACCGTAGATGAGTAGGATGATATGAAGTCATCATTGACAGACACATAGTTTGGATGATGGCTGGTTATTTGTCCCGGTGCGGCGTGATGGGGTGGAGACATTTGTTAATTTAGTGTGGGACCTTCAAAATTTAGCAAATCAAGACACCCATCCAAGGGTTTATTGGGGTGTTGCAATTGACATATTAGGCTCACGCATAATGAATACAGAATTCAAATAGAGGAGAATGCATGGCAAACTATATATAACAGAGAAAGCCCCTCTCCTGAGTTAGTGCCACCAGAGAGAACAACAAGTCAGAGAGATACAAGTGCACCTGAGCCAGTTAAGCAAGTGAACAGTGACTTTTGTGACATGTTCCCAGTAGTATTGAGTGCCAAGCTGGGGTGCCTCAAGGGGTTAAACCACAAAATAATCATGAAACGTGGTGCCGACTTTATTGCTCATTGGGCCAGAGACATGTTTCTTTTTTATGAGTGACAGAGTTGAACACATTGAGTGCAAGCGAATTTATTTAGGTGATTGAAGCAGTGGAGTGGGTTTCTCCAATATTAATCACCCTGATGTATGATGGGAACATCGATAATTGTGTGGGCCTTCAACTCCTTCAATGAGCGGATACGGATGGGTGAAAACCCACTCCCCAGAGTGCAGGAAATTCTAGCTATTCTGCGAGGAAAATGTCTTCCCTACCCTCAATCGGTCTCATGTCCATCATCAGATTGAATAGCACAGGAATGCAAAAACCTTACCTCCTTTATCAAACAGTTTGCAGCTTATGGATTTACATTGATGCCATTTAATCTTGCCTCAGTGGCTGGGGTATTTCAAAGGGTCATGGAGAAGATGTGTCAACAAATTCCAATGTTAAATTCTTCAAAAATGACATGCTCAAATTTGCGGGTGATTTTGGCTAACACAACACTTGCTTGAGGGAAGTGCTTTACATCTTGAAAACTACAGGAGTCACTATGAAATGAGGACAATTCCAATTTAAGAAACGGAATTCACGATATTAGGTCAATGTTATCAGTGGCTATTGCATTCAATTCAAACCAAGTGTTATCACCGTGGTGAAAGTTGCCATAGCACCTGTGAAACAGGGATGCCTGTTGTGCTTTTCTATGTCTCACAGAGTACTACTCAAAGTGTATGGATGATTTCGCCTCCAAGACCATGACACCCAGAGAACTACTTAAGAAGAATGTGAAATTTGAGTGGTCAGACACAATCAAGAGTGTTTTCAGACACTTCAAAGAACACATTGATCATGGGTGACCCCTTTATGACAAGGAAAAATAAATTACTGGTGCATTTGCCTCCCTTGCCTAGCAGGGGCAGAAAATAATCGTTCAACCATTGAACATGAAACTGTCATTGGGCAGTAGATCACATTTCTTTCTTTATCTGGGGACTCCCATTCACCATTAAAATCAGCTGCAAACCCCTGATCCTTGCCCTATCTGGGAAAGGTGTTTACAATTCACCTAGAATGACTATGTAAGTGTTAGCACTTCAAAGAATTCAACTTTAGGAGAAGCTACATTTGAGCGATGAAGAATATAGTGGTGGATTCTTTGTCATGTTTTCCATTCTGCAGCCCTGACCATTACTCTACTGAGTGGGATGTGTCTGATGCTGTTGTGCAAATAGCAGTAGAAACTTCAATTGATTTATCCACAGGGCTAAAGGAAAATACTGAAGATTGTGAAGTGCCGGAAATTCAGTGAATAGGGATTAGAGTGGTGGCCATGACAGAGCAAGGGGATTAGCGAACAATTTCACCAAGTACACGGCAAACTATGGACAGAGGGGAATATGTTGTTCCGAGGAGAGAAAGTAATTCTCCCCTAAGGGATGTTGATGGCTCATACTAGAGATAGCTCACAAGGGGCATTTGGCCAGAAGCATGACACAACACTCAGTGCAGGAGTGGTATTGGTGGCCAAGAATGGATGCAGACGCGGAGGAAATGGTCAAGTGGGGTTTACCATGTGCAGACAGTGACAAATCTCACATGACCATGGAGCCCCCATTGCAGCATGACCATATTCCCGCCTCCACCCTTGGTGAAGGTTGCACTTGACTTCATTGGAAACTAGAATGGCCCCAGATTGCAGGTTCGTGTTCATATTCATGGATTATCATTCCAAGTGGCCATGCCTTGGTTGGTGCAGGCTGCTGCTGCTTGCTTGGTTTTTAGGTTCTTGTACAATGTATTCCAGGAAGAGGGGATACCCTCTGTCCTGTTAACAGCTAGTGAAGTATAGTTTAGCTCAAATAGTTTTGCAGAATTCTTGGGGAGGGTGGGAGTATACCACAAAACCACTGCACTGTATTGTCCCAGGCAAAATGGAATGGTAGAAAATGCGAATAGCGTAATAAAAGGTACTCTTCAAACTGGCATGTATATCAGAACGAAGATTTCCAGGAGCTAAAGAAAGACATGGTATGTGCCTACTAGACCATCCAGCATGCAAGACCTGGGTCACACCATTCATGGCCTTGAAACTACAAAAGCCTGAGTGTTAGTTGGCTCCTGAGATATTGGGGACATCAGGCCCTGTGAATGTGGACAGAGCAGACACATGTAAGGGCAGTTGCAAGTGATGGCGCAGAGAGAAAATGTGTGCAAAGGGAAATACTTAAGGTAGGAGAATGGGCCGGAATTAGGAATCCCAGGATAGATGCAGAGGAACACCCTTCTTGTCTCAGAAGAAAAGAGTGTGCAAAGTGTTGGTTGAGGTTGTGGTTTTAGAGGACGGTAGTAAGAGGAGTCAACACCAATTGGTGAAGTGTCACGACTTGGAACAAGGTACAGTCCCATCCCTGGCAACTCAAGGAAGTGTGTGTGGTGAAGGCAATATACCTACACCCATACCTACACTTACTTGAGCAACAGTTGTCTCAGACATGTGCGATCTGGATGTCGGAGCACAGTCACTTCAGTCCCAACTTGAAAAGCTATTTGACAGTCTATGGTGCACACTCTTTTGCTGCAAACCGGAAACTAAGTAGAGGTGCAGCCAGGTTTTAACAGAACAGTGACTACCACCATGGAAACGTCCGTACATTCACTACATGGCTTGTGCTCACTGCCTGCCAATTCAAACACTTTATGGTGGGTTGGTTTGCTTAAGGATGGGAAAAGCATAGTGACTGCTGTGCTGTGCAAGGCACAATCTCTGCCATTTGTTGCCCTATGCTCGCTCAGCAACCTTTCAGGTGTGGGATATGACATCTGTTCCATTACTGGTGATTGTAGAGTGAGAGTGGGCGAGCAATGGAAGTGCAGACAGAGAAGACTACTAGGTCTCCTTAGAGCAGGCCCTTTTCCGAACTCTTAAAAATCTTCAAGGAACTGGCCAATCCTGCTGCAGTTTCTACCTCTTCTGTCCACTCCCAGGTCCAACTTGGGTCCTTCCTCTCCTCTATCTATTATATATCTACCTGTGGTGTTCCCCAGGGGTCTAACCTCTCTTCCTGGCTGTTAAACAAGTAACTGGCACTTGTTGCCCACTGCATTGCCACTCTCTGCCCCAATTTTCAGTGCTATGCAGATGGCACTCAGCTCAGTTTCAGGATCCCTTCAGCCATCTCTTCTCTGACTGTCTGTCTGCCATCCAGGATTGGTGTGCCACCAATGATCTCTGCCTTAATGCCAGTAAGACTGAGATTCCCCTCATCGGCACACCCGCTCCCTCTTTTCCTGTCTCTCTGGCTGGCATCTCTTGGCCCTCTTCCTGCTCCCAACTATGAGGCTAAAAACCTTGGGGTCATCTTCGACGCCACACTTTTCTTCACCCCTCACATACTTGACAACTCTAAGAAGTCCCACTACCAGCTGCAGCTCCTCAGAGGTATTCTTCCTTTTCCCTCCTTCCAGCAGAAGATCAGTGTCTCCAGAGTCCTGGTTCTCTCTAGGCCGGATTACTGTAACAGCCTCTTTCTAAATATGCTTGCCTCTACTCTCCACCCTCTGCAACTCATCCAGAACAGGACTGCAAGACTTGTCCTTGGCCTCAAGCCCAGGGATCGTATTGCTCCAAGACTGAAATCTCTGCACTGGCTCCCAGTGGCTGCAAGGATTAAGTTCAAAACCCTCTACATTGTCCACAAGGCCTTCTGGGGGCTGGGGCCTCAATACCTTCAACTTTCTCTTCCTAAATATCTTCCTTCTCGAGCTCTTTGGTCTTTGCTCTTCCACCTCCAACTCCCTCAGGGTCAGTCGCTTCTTCAAGCAACGAGTTGGTGGTAGATCTCTTTCTTCGGCTGTGGCCTCCCCCTGGAACAGCCTCACTGCCTCTCTGAAAATTGAGGAGAACCATCTCCTGTTCCCGGAAGCACCTCAAGACTTTCCTCTTTGCCTCTGCTTTCCCTCCTCTACCGTGCTGAACTCCTGGCTGAAACTGAAACTGCACTGGTCACCTGGCTACCCTCAGTTCCCTGGCCCACGTCCCCTACCACCCAGGTGCACACCTGCACTGCCCCCTGGCTTCCCTTGCACTCTGGGCCTGGTTCTGTATCCCTACAGCCGCCTACCAGCACTTGATATCTGATGTCTGCTCTTAGCCTTGCACCCGCTACTAGCTGGCTGCACTTCTTATTTATTGTTCCTATTTATTGTTTCTGTTTATATACTGTTTATCCTATGTACTGCAATTACCCTCCCTCTTTCCCCCTCACACTTTTCCCCTCCCCACGCCACCTGCACTTGCGCGATCTCAATCTCACCTGGAATAGTAAGATTGTTGTCTCTGTCTCCCCTCTGTTCCCCTCCCTTGCCTCGTTGCGCCTTGAAACACTGGTGTATAGACACGTTATAAATGCCATATCATATCATGTCATATTATACATGAATGTGTCTCTCATCTTTGAATATTCCCATGGACACTGTATTTTTTAGATGCCAATTTTGTATCCCCATTAAAACTGCAAGGACCAGCAGTGTCGGGTAGGCCCAGCAGTGAGTCTCTAGTAGAAAATTAATAGTCACACTGGGCTTTTTTAAGCAATTGTTCACTTCTGCCGTCTCCTTTACTATTCAGAGTTCATACAAATGGCTGATTCCCTCGCTAGACAGATGCGTGATTAAATTCGAGCAGGCATTTGCAGCACAAAGACCGTTCTTTTTTTCAAGCAAAAGTAATATCATCCAGTCAATAGAAAATACTATATTTGGAGAATAAAAGGTTAATTACATTAGCAACGCATTAGCTGCACACAGCCTATTTAAGGCTGCCTGTGAGTATTGCTTCCTGGCTGATAATTCTTTAATGCTAATTTCTTGTGCTATGCTAAATTCTTGGTGCTGGGTTAATTGTTAAATCCTTTGGATTTTTAATAGCAAGCCTGCAATGGTGGGAATTATCACTTTGCACCACATAGCTACTTCCCGCTAATGATCTGTGCCGCAGTCAAAAAACATTGGTCGAACCAAAGACTTTGTGAAAAGGATTATAATTGCAGCACAAATGAAAACAATGTACAATAAGGAACAAATGTTATTACATTCAACAGATTAATTAATCCTGCTCCTAATTGGCAATACCATTTTGAACTCGTTTTTTGAACTGGCCCTATGGTTGTCTGAGTTCTCCTGATAACCTTGATCAAGCTAAATACATTGGTATAAAGAAAAATGTCTTGTGCTTGCCCTCCTTTTCTCACACTCTCTCTGGCCACCCACTTTGGTCCTTCTTCCTGCTCCTTCCTGTGAGGCTAAGAACCTTAATGTCATCTTCGAATCCACCCTCTTCTTCTCTCCTCACATCTGTGACATCTCTAAGAAGTCAAACTATCAGCTGCACCTCCTCAGAGGGATTCTTCCTTTACTCACTTTCCCCCAGAAGCTCTCTGTCTCCAGAGCTCTGGTCCTCTCTAGGCTGGACTACTGCAACAGCTTATTTCTAAATCTTCCTTCCTCTAATCTTTGACCTTTACAATGTATCCAGAGCAGGTCTGCAAGACTTGTCCTTGACCTCAAGCCCAGTGTTCGTATTTCTCCAGCTCTGATATCTCTTCAGTGGCGTCCCGTGGCTGCAAGGATCAACTTCAAGACCTTCTGCATTGTTCACAAGGCGTCTGGGGCCTGGGACCGCTCTACCTCCATCTTTCTCATCCAAAACTTCTTCCTGCTCAAGCTCTCCGCTCATCCACCTCCAACTCTCTGAGGGTCAGAGGCTTCTCCAAGCAGAGAGTTGCGGGCAGATATATCTCCTCAGCTAGTGCCTCCCTTTGGAAAAGCCTCCCTGCCTACCTCAGACTTGAGCAGAACTACCTCCGGTTCTGGAAGCCACTCAAGACCTTCCTTTACGCTTCTGCTTTCTCTCTTCCTCTCCCCTGCTGATGCACCTTGCCGCTCTGCGCACTGGTCACCTGGTCACCCTCTGAACTCGGGTCCAGGCTCCTGCATGTCCAGTTGCCCACGCACTGCCTTCAGGCTCCCCCACACTTAAGGTTCTGTATCTGCAATCCTACATTCCCTTCTCTTTGCACTTATGAGCCACCTGCTGGCTGCACTTGTGAATTAACTGCACTTCCCCCTTCCCCTGCCCCCTGGCACCTCTCCCCTTCCCTCTTCCCTGTAATTGCACGATCTGAATCACACAAGGCCTAGTAAGATCGTTATTTAGTTCTCCTTTGTTTCCCCCTCCTTGCCTTGTTGCGCCTAGAGACACTTGTGTACAGGCGCGTTATTAATGCCACATCATATCATAGCATATATCATTAGACAATACCATTGTTACCGATTGTGCTCCTTTAAAGAGGTTTTCAGCCATCTTTGAATGTTTAAACTCAAAATGAACTTTGTTTTCTTCATAATGTATGCCCTTGCACATCTTGAAAAATGGGAAACAATTTTGATTTTGTTTTTTAATGTGCCACAGCCACAGTGTTGGCATGTTATGCGTGTGGTTATTGCTGTGGTGTGAGTTGTTACCCACAGCTGTGATTTGTATGCAGCACGGGATTCTAGAAGCATGTTTACATTACCCACAGAGCACAAAGGTATGACTATGTATCCATTCAGTTATTATTCTTAAAACAATAAAAAAAAAGATTCTGTTTCGTTGTTCTTTAATATCTTGTTAGTTCATCCATATGAGTATATTTATAAAGCTGTAATATGAGATAGACATGGTCCATATCTGATGTAAATGTTCACATGGATCCTACTTGTGAGGTTCTTCTTTGGGGATTAACAATGTTTAGAATATGTGTTACAATTAAGAATGCTTGACTTTCCTTTTTCACAGAGAAACGCGCTTTAAATCCCTTGCACAATGCAATTACCATTATCTAACTGACCCTTTCCTTCTCAATAGCCAACTTTTAGGCATGGCGATCCCTCATTGGCCACACCAGTCAGGTGCCTTCAGTGGTCAAAGTATTGGAACTATGCTCCGTTCTGACTGGCCCCTGCAACCCACAAACCCCATCACCACGCCCCCTCCCACCTGCAACCACACCCCCAAAACAAACACACCGATTTTATTTTATAGCGATTTCCAACTAACATGTACATGTATTTTACGTGTTTAGGAAAGATTATCAGTGGCGGTGTTATTTGTTTGTGCAGAAACGGAAATCGTGTAAAGGATTTAGATGAACGGTGTAAACATATGTTGTATGGTATTTTATGTGAACAATTCCATGGAAACTAGAACACATTAAGTACATGTTTTTTTTTTAAACAACAGTGCAATTTGATTGCTGACAGTCAGGTGGTAAAATACATGAACCCCTCATCCCTTTATGGCTCCTGCCTCTTGATGTAGCCCACCTGTGCTAAAAGAGGGACATTTACCTGGCTGTGCATAAGGTCATGATGTACGGCGAACGGCCACCACAGCATGACTTGTAATAGGTAATGTGAGGAAGGATAACTTCTTTACAGTAGTACTGAGCGATTCATTGGTGAGCCGACAAGAGAAGGGGACGTGTGGTTGGTGTGAGGGGCAATTTTACATTCAAACTGAGATCAGCTCAAGCTCAGCTTATGAACCGGAAATAGCAGAGGACATGACATCTGTGTGTCTAGCTCCATACTGAGCAACGGCATAAGTGCAGGTCTTTCACCTTTGCCTAAAGAATACCTCATGATATGAGTTTTATTCTATGGCAGTGGGAGGCTCATGATTAAGAACTGTTAAATCCCCACATTCCATATGCAGATATACATGTAAGTGATGTTATTACAGTGAGTTTGTCATAGAGATCCAAAGAAATCGCATTTTCATGTGAAAGCATACCTCTGAATTCACTCTTTAGTTCTGTCAGGGCTAATATCACGTTCACTGGCCTTCCTCGAGGAAAGCACATCTATGCTCAAGATGTAGCAGCATTTTACTTAACCGGGTGATACATCCATCAAGAGAGCTGAGCTACACTATCCCCCTGCTATTATAATGGAGCTACTTGGAATACCAGCCAATTCTGCCATGGAGATGAGAACTGAAAAAGTTGAGACTTAGATTTCCTCATATTTCTCTTGTAGGGAAAAGAAAATGAAAGTCTCCTTGAGGCGAGGTCTCAGTTCTCGAATCCACTCATTGGGGGTCATTACGACCCAGGCGGTAACCATGGCAGTAGTAGCGCCATGGTTGCTGCTGGTCTTTTACCGATTGCGCCATGGTGAATGGCGGAATTACCGCCCCATTCCAAGGTTGGCGGGGCGGTAATTTCCCATTCACCATTGGCCCTTCCCCATTCCCATTTTTGCCCCCATAGGGCTCAATGGAAATGGGGAAGGTGGTAGTTATGGTACCGCAAATTGCGGTACCGTAAATACCTCCAAGGTCCCTTTGCGGGTCCAATCCTTAACGGCTGGTAAAAACCAGCCGTTAAGGTAGGGACCCGCAAAGGAACCTCGTAATTAGGCGGTAAGGGGTTAACGGAGCTGCCACCTTTTACGGCGCCTTTAACCCCTTACCGCCTGGGTCGTAATGAGGCCCATTGTCCTCTGTAAACTACTCAACCAGTCAGGATACTCAATAAATGTGGGAAGCTATCATGAGTGGCAATACTAGCATTGCCAGGTGTCCACTGCCCCCTAAAATATCACCCCTAGAGTTTTCATACGTATGCGGTTAACAAAGTCTGTAGTTGGTTACGGACCCCCCTCAGAATGTTGAGACTTGGATACAACCATCAAACTAGATGTTGCAAACGTATACTCTGTGGGTGAAATCTGTAAACCAGACACCCAAATACCAAAGACAACTACTGCAAGAATGTATTGAGATGCACAATTAAATCCCCTAGCAGAGTGTAAGATAGGCAACAAGAATTATCATGGAAAAATGAAAGGAAGCAAAGAAGGTGAGGCATTGGCCAGGGACTGTTCTCCACCTCCCTCTCCCCCCATCCCCATATGCAAGGGCGGGGTAGCATGCACTTGTAAGCATATATGCATTCAGACATACATACATCCAGAACCACTGACGCAGATGTATGTATGTACAGATGTATGTATGTTCGTCTTGGGACGATAGCTCAGGGGCAACGCGCTCGCCTTGGAAGCAAGACGACACGGAGCAATACAGGTTCAATCCCCGGGTCTGCACTTAGAAACCTCTGGGTATTAAGTGCGTTATAAATAACCTATCATATCATATCATATGTGCAATAGGTGACCAACCACCTTTGACAATGGCCTTTTTCACTCCTACTAGAGCAGTTACAACCTTAGACTGCATTCCTTTTACAGAAGTGGAAATCGGTGCAATGATACTCCTGTCACCCTCCCAAAGGATGCCTCTTGGGGATGAAAATTGGAGACAACCACTTGATTAAGCCTGCCTTGTGTGTGTCCTGATGGAGAAGTACTTCAGCAAAGCATGCACTATAATGGCACATACAGCTGTCACAATAGTGGTTCCCTCATGTGCAAGGTCACCCCCATCACTAAGAGGCACCATCTGCACATGTAGAATACACCTGGGGGAGGTCTGTTGGCATACTCGAAGAAGGGGCTTTGCTGCACTGCTGTGTTAATAAAGTACTCTGGGTTGAAAAAGATAATGAACTAACAGCACTAAACTACCATGTGTGCCAAATACACTGTAGATAACACAACGCCATGTGTTGGTTTATGGGAGCAACAACACTAAGGTCCAAGTTAGATATACACTATTAAAATATCACAATTACATTTTAAATATTAGTGAATCCAGAGGCAAACGTTGTACATTCACAGGTGGTCTCATATAACTGGATAAGGCTAACTCCTAAACTATGATGCCAACCCAACTCATTTTAATTCAGGAAGACCTTAACATCCAATTTATACTTTCGAGCTTTATCTTTGTTTCAAATTCTCTTGAGCTTTTCTGTTTCTTCTTTTCTACAGCAACTAATACCACCCAAAATTGACTCTGGGCAGGATTTCGTGGTCTATCCATACTGAGCAATAGACCAAGGGCCTGATTCATGGAATTTGTTCCATGAATCAGAGTGTTTGTTGCCAGTGCAAAGTCACTTTGCATCAGTGAAAGGTCACTTTGCACCGTGCAAAACATTCCATGAAACAGGCCCAGAGGGTCGTGTCACGTTCTGGGAAGTCCCCCCTCAAGTTGATCTAACAATGAAAGCAGCCTAGGTGACATGAGACGAACCCACTCAAGTGCCCTCTCTATGTAAAAAATAAACTATGGCATTAGAATTCTGGATTTTAACCTGAAACCAATCAGCATTTTCTGTAAGAAAAGTAGAATGTTTGGCAATGTAAAGGTCTTTCGAACAATTGGTTAATATAAAGGGCAATATGAACCCTTTATACTGAGCAAAACAAATAATAAATCGAGAGCTATTAGTCAGTGATGTACCTGATTTTAGGCCAGTTTGGAAAATTATGCAAATGCAATAAGAAGGATACTGGACACCTGTGTACCACCATCTGCAGTGATCTGATTCAGTGTTTTGTCACAGGTATAAACTGGGTTGTAACGTTGCCCCAATTATGCATTTGCGTGATATTAAGTGCTTGTGATTTACATGTACATAAACCCATTCTATATAAATGTGGATTTGTATAGCAAGAACCTAAATAGTAAACAATGAAGCACCGTCCAGAAGTAAAGGGGAGACACATTTAGTGGGGAAGTAGTTGGGGACATGGATACAGAAGATACAGAAGATACAAGTAGGTAGTCTGGAGAGAAGAGAGTGGATGGGGATCAGCAATCAGCACAGGGACGTCATTTGGGGGTCGCCAGAGGTCACAACTGAGACCTCTGAGGTCTCCCTTGCGACCTCTGTGGTCTCCCTTGCGACCTCTACTAAAAAAATATATATATATATTTTATTTATTTTTTATTTTTAGTAATGCAAGCTCCTGGGCTGTGGCTCTCTACTTCTGGGGTGGCTGGCTTTCTTGTTCAGGCCCCTTAAAAAAAGACTTGTGGGACTCCTGTTCTTATTTTTCTTCTAACACTTTCAGCACTGACCCTGAATAAGAAAGAATAGGAATACCAAATAATGCGTCTATCTGGAATTCTATACAATAATTGGTGGCCTCATTAAATGTTTATTTCAGGCACACTTCAGGGGGTGAGTCACTGAGTTAGTCTGTTCTTAAACGCCTCACTCAGCCATTCATCCTTCTGAGGTCGATAAATGAGTACCAACACAGGTTGGGTGATATTGGGTGTATATTTTTTCTATATCAAGCACTTAATGATGTGTTATTATATAGCACTTACGCTTATCATTTGGTCATGGACGTCTGCTTGCATACACAGTAATTTGGTAATATGGGCCAATACACACTGAACTTAATGATACATATGGCGATCCATTCTTGTATGAATGTACATCACATAGTGATATCGTAACTATATTTTTTGTAGTGTACAATGCTATGTGATGCCACTTCCTGTTTTGTCAACGGGTGAAATGTCGTGTTCCATCGCTACCTGCGATATCACTTTGGGGCGGGGTCAAATGACATCACTTCCTGTGATGTCATCAGGGGTCAAGGATCGTGTTATGTCACTTCCGCTACCCCTGGCATTTTGGGGAAATGACGTCCCTGAATCAGCATTCCTTTTTTTGTAACCAATAAACCACTGCGGGTGGGGTTTTACTGGGCAAGGTAATGCCTTGCAACTGAGTTAGAATCCCGAGCAAAGTGAAGGCTTTAACTTTAGCCCAGAGGCATTCACTTCCCCCGGTAAAGTCCCTGCTCGTAGGGGTTTGTTGCTCTTAGCATCCTGGCACGTTGTACCAGGATGTTAATATATATTTGCTTCCAAGTAAAGCAAGGGCTTGTTTGCCATTTCTCAAACTGAAAAAGAAAACTACAATGCAAGATGGCCACCATGGATTAGGGAGAAGGAAATTAAGCATACTCCCTTCTCCTTTTCTATGGTTACCATTGCTGAGAAGGAGATGCAGCAGGAACACTGAGCGTTCCTGGCTCCGGCAACGGACAAAGGAGTGCAAGGTAAGTGGGGAGCGAGTGGGGTAGATGGGGGATGTGGACATGTGAGTGGGGGACAGGGAATATGGTGGCCTCACGCTTCTGAGGAGGATCTGAGTGGGAATTTTGCCATGTGATAAAGCCCCCGTCCTGATTCTACTGCTTAGCTGGGAGACTGCTACTCCCTCACCTCTTGACGAGTACTAATTACATTGATTGTGATATATTAATGATGTATTCGTGAATTATACCTGTTATTGAATTTACAAACCTATAGCACAATTGGTTGCAAGTGTGAGGTATTTATATTTGGTTTAATATGGGGGAACCTAGCTAGGCAGCCATGGGCACTGTATGAATAATTTAGGATTAACAGAGGTTGGTTATGTTACAGGGCATAATATAAGTGTGAAAGATGTGTGTTGTGAGAGCCCTAAGTGTGTCTTAGTGTGGGTATAGTATTATGTGCTGTATGTGTGGATAGTGATGTGCTGTTAGAGATCTGTTGGTGCCCCTGTACTTTGTGAACACCGTCTTCCATGAATGCTATTCCATTAGCCACATTGCATTGGTACTTGTAGGTCACTTTGATGGTGGCTGGCACCGTATGAAAAGAAAAAATATATGCCTGTATGTGTTTGTGTGTGCCTATACACGTCAGGGTAGTTAAAATGCGCTCTTCCCAAGACCCATTTTGCAGAATAGCCAGACATGTACAGATTGGCTGATCATATCCACACACATGCTATTTTACTCATTTTCAGGGAGCTGCACACTACTTTGTGTTGCACATCCCCTTTTTAAACATGTCGGCTTGTTTGGCGTGAGACAGAGGGAGTTCAATGCACCATTGCCTTTCTGGTCATAAATGGCACACACAGAAGCTGCACAGTTTAGATGTGAGTATGGGGTACTTTCTGCTGCCTTCTCTGACATTTGCCTAAGACATCTTACCAAACTGTGTAACAGTTGTAAATGTAACAGCACAATTTCAGTCCATACCCCACGTAATTCAGATAGACAGAAAACAGCCTCCATTCTTCTTTCCTCTCTTCTGTCATGTAAATAGTTGTTAATTGGTGAGGTGGTACCCTCCATGATTCATGGAGACCCTCTGCAGTGAAGCGCTCACAGCATGTGCATATGATAATCGAAGACAATACTTCCCTACCCTTGGAAGGGCAGCTCTTAAATACTGGATTCCCCAAGGCTCTATCCTCTCACCAATCCTTTTAAAAAAAAAACCTACTTTTCCAACATTGTCTCAATGATATGTGCCTAGAAGGATTTGATGCAAATTCTCAAACTCAGCAAAATCCTTAGACGTCCCCATTGACAGCAATCTGTCCTTGCAGAAACACATAGGCCCAAATAGCCTGGCTCCGATCTCTACTCCTTAAGAAATCACGCCCCTTCATCCCGCCACAGGATTTCCAGACCATAGTGCACTCCCTTGTGGTCTTGCACATCGGTTACCAGACATTCCGTCGAAAAGAATTTGTCGACGGGACATTTGGTCGAAACCATTTGGTCGAAAACCAAATGGTCGAATTTTTTATTTTTTTATTTGGGGGGGTCCCCCCAACCACCTTTTTTTCTAAAAAACCCTTTTTTCCCTAAACTAAAACCTAAAAAAATATATATATAAATAAAAAAAAATTCGACCATTTGGTTTTTGACCAAATTCCGTCAACCAAATGTCTTTCGACAAAATGTCTTTTGACGAAATGTCCGGACACCTTGCACATCAATGGGGGAAATGCTCACCTGACAGGAATCCCATCTGCTCACTTAGCTCTCCTAAAAGCAGTGCCCTATGCTGCAGCATGTCTCATTAAGGGAGCATGGAAATTTGACCGAATTACCCCCATTCAACACAAACTATATTGGCTTCCACTAGAGGCCAGGATACTGTTCAAGACCACATGTGTCATCTACAAAGCAGTCATGAATAGCACACCAGCGTAGCTGGTGGTTAAGCTCCACAATGATGATGACAAAAGTTGCTCGCACAGCAAATCGACCGACAGGTTTGAATCACAACTCGTCTGCAAAGAGAGGACCTGCAAACTCTAGTCATACAACCACCCTGTGGAACTCGATCCTGGTGTTGGCCCGGAATGCCACCACAATTCTCAAATTTCGCAAATCTCTCAAAACATGGCTCTTTCAACAACACCTGACCAAGTCCTAATTCCAATGGACACACATGCAGATGCATAAACCTCACAGTGCTGCGCTACTGTTAAAAGATCCCAGCCCAAATGCTGGCTAACCACACTCTATACAGCGCTCTGCTGCTCTCGAGATAGGTCTGCACTTTAAACAATAAAGTAAAAGTAAAAATAAAAATACATTGGATTAAAGCATGGCTGACTTTACCATGGTCCCATCATTTAGCTTTGGCACAAGAAAAGACATTCCCTGAGATCCTTAGCTAGCAAGGGACAAGTCAGACTGAAAACCATATCCCCCACTCCCAAAACCCCTGTAGTTGTCTCACCTCACTGTGCCCTTTTTGTTAGGTGAAGGTGCTGCACATTTTGTTTTGAAGAATCCACAGTCCACCTTCCATCTTTTCTGCCCCTTGTTTCATCATGAAGAATCCCCTGCAGGGTTGCATTATCACTCTGATACCAAAGGCCTGGCAGAGACCTTACAACACCTGCAGATTTGTGGCTATTAATAGCGGGGGAAGAGGTTAATTTTTGACTCTGTGAGAAGAGTTTGGGGCATGTGGGAGACAGCACGGTACACCGCTAGGTGAAATTTCCAGGGATTCTGGCCCTTACCATGATCAATCCCCGAACGAAACACCTGACAAATGCCTTGTCCTGCCCTCAATGGGCAAATGCACCAGCAGGCCAATAAGCATAGAACTGGAGTAAGGTTTGAGGCATCTCTCAGCCTGCCAACCAATGTACTAAATTAAGTAAAATGGGTGACTGTGGTCCTCTAATTGTAAGCTGCCCTTCCACTGAACACAGTATTGTAGCCCTGCGTAATCCCTAGCAGGTTATGGTAATGTCTGAGTTTCCACACCACCCCTCACCCACATTTGTCACCTCAAAGATGCTTAATTTGTTTGTCATTGTGTACAAGCTATGTATTTGAGACAGACAGAAGGCTTGCATTGTGAGCTACAGAAATGTGACTAGTCTGTAAGTTGCCAGGGGTAGGAGTGCAGGGTTACAAGGTGTTTTACCTTGTAAGGCCTACTCCCATCTTTTCCCGACTAACTGACTCCAGTCTAAGATCTCCTACAGCTTTACACACAGACAAACCCCCTCAGATGGCCAGCACAGGCCAAACCCCCCACAGAAGGCCAGCACAGGCCTAGCCGTTAGCACATTAACATTAACCGAGCAACGACTAACCTCTCCTCTTTATTCCGGTCACTGCCACATCAGCTGCTAACCAGACCCAAAGTGTCGAGGTCTATCTAATCTTGGGCTCTACCCTTTGGATAACATACTCCCAAGGTTCTTTTGCCAAAACCATAGAAAGCTTATTGGCATGCCGGTACTTCTGACCTGCACCCATCAACACCACAGGTTTCACATCTGCCTTTCCCACTGCCCCACTAATGAACGCCAAACCCTTTTCTCTTCGAGAGCCCAGCACAGTGCGGCCACCAATTGTGGAAGACAGGAGCTATACAAGACCACTCACATTCCATTATAGGTTGAAACTAGAGATGATGAATTGTGTGCCAAATCACGGAATACACATACTAAAATAATCTCTTGAGATGGCACTAACAACAAAAGATCAGGACATATTTGATATTTAGGCATGCTTTTCACCATTCTAAAAAGCCAATTATGCTTCTAGGATGAAACACAAAACAAATCCCTGTGAATACACAGAAATTCAACGGAAAACACAAATATGCAACTAAAAACGAGAGTTGACGATAAATAAGATTGTATCTTCAGCGATAAAAGCATAACATTAAGCACGTTTCCTAAATCATGCAAGCTCAACAAACTCTGTGTGTTAAGGAAGGAATCTAAGTGTGTTTCTCCTGTAGCTAGAGGTACATTCTGATGTATTATTTATATCAGGCAGGTACCAGCTGTTGATAGAGAGCATTTTCACCGGCAGAAGTGTAATTGCGAAATAAAATAATTTTGTATTCATTCATATCAATTACTGAGATGTGTCGTGCTACAAGCAAATCAACAGATTCCTTTCATGCACTAAACGCTTTTGGCAGCGCAGATGGAGCGCGCAGCGGTCGGCCTTCGCTCGAAGGCTTCTGGTAACTGAACGGTTCGCTTCGGCCATTGATAGCAGCTTGTAGTCTTGGCGCACAGCCCTGGTCAAGCAGCACTACCGGTGCCTCGGCCGTTTGTTAATTCTGAATAATTAAGCAGCGATTATGCAGAGTATTGTAGTGCTGAAAGCTCCTCAGCTGGCATGGCTGTCATGGATTGAGAGTTCTTTCTTTCCTTGTCTTTCTTTTTTTGTTTCACGTTTGTAAAAACAGTTCTACTTCGCTGGAATCATAATTAGAAGCCTACTTTTTTTTTATTTTATAAATTTGAAGAGAACATGTGCAAAAGAAGTTTTTGAAAAGTCCTTTCATGAATCCCATTGAAAAAGTGTTTTGACTGCACATTGCAATGAAGTAATGGCTACCATTACACACAAGAAGAAAAGCTATTAGCTCTGAATGCCTGATAAAATAAGCATGTTGGCTAAAAGTATCAAACTGTATGTACTAGATAAGTGTGCATGGACCCAGCGCAGATTATGCTATATTTGATAGACCAATGATCCTCCACTTAAACCCCATATTCCTAATATTTTACATTGAAGAAACTCCAAAGTCAGTGGGCCTCATTACGAGTAGGGCGTTAAGGCATACTGGGCACTGTTAAGGAGACTGGTGCCAGTAATCCCTTACCGCCCTACTACGAGTTCCCTTAGCCGGTGCTTCCTTCAATGCCTGGTTTTACCAGGCGTTTTGGACAGAACACGCTAAGGAACTTCAGAGCTAATAACGGTACCGCAAATTGCAGTACCGTTATTAGCTACTTCCCCATTCCCATTGAGCCCTTTGGGGGCTCAAATGGGAATGGGAATGGTTTTTTCAATGGGGACTTACCGGTCCCGCAAAGGTCGGACTACACCAGTAAGTCCCCATTGAACGAGACCGGTGCCGGTACCGTTATTGGAGGCAGTCATGGCACAAATAGCGCCATGACTACCTCCAATCTCGGAATGAGGCCCAGTGGGTTTTCCTAATGCAATTGCTCGTCACTGACTAATGGACCTCCTCTTGATCAAGATTGGCAGTGCAAATGCTGGTTGGGAACTATTATGAAATTAATTTCAATCTGTATATCCAAATTCTGGGTCCATGTTGAACAACAGAATGCATGGGGTCCATGGTACTGGATCCGTAGATTTCGGGAAGTTAAGATGATTTAAAGTGCTTTAGATTTCGGAAGAAACTACAGGCTGCAAAGATCTTTTACCACAGTGGAATTTCCCATTAAATAATTGCACAGGGTTACAATTGAGATGAATTATATTTGTACACGTGCCCTGCTAATGGAGGATAACCAGACCTTTATCATCACCTATTAAACATGAGTAAACCGGTTCGAGAAAAACTTGAACCCCTTAAGATGTTAATGTGTTTGAGCAAGGTGGCTTTTCCTGAGGTTCAAGCTAGATGACTTGACCCACCCGCCCCCTAGCATCTATATAATAGAGCATGTTTAGAACCCTGTTCTTAGTCACATACTCATTTTATCGGTGGAGGGGAGAGAGCTTTCCAAAGCATTCTTAGCCCCAGGTTCATTTTATAGGTGACGGACAGAGCACATGAAAGCATTCTTAGGCACACTTAATTTCTGTAGGTAAGAAGAGAGCTTTCCAAAGCATTCTTAGCCCCAGGTTCATTTTATAGGTGACGGACAGAGCACATGAAAGCATTCATAGGCACACTTAATTTCTGTAGGTAAGAAGAGAGCTTGCCAAAGCATTCTTAGTCACTCACTTATTCTATAGGAGGAGGAGAGAATGCCAATACCTTCTTAGGAGCAAGTTATAGTTTTAGGTAGGAAGAGAGTGCACCAGCACATTCTTAGACACATGTTTATATTGTAGGTGGAGGAGAGAGCACCACAAACATTCTTAGTCACATGTTCATTTTTTAGGAGGAGGAACATGCATTCCAAAACATTCTTAGTCACACATTCATTTTATAGGAGGAGGAAAGAACATGCCAAAGCATTCCTAGGTGCACATTCATTTTACAGTCGGAGGATGAAAGCATGACTGCAGCCGAGGTACATATATGCTATGCCTGAAGCGGCTACAGAACTGTAACCTGAGAGTGGATGAGTCAGGGACCATTTGAGCAAACCACCTGTTGGGTGGTTTTCACCAGCTACCGCAGTGGCAGCATGCATTTGAGAAAACCATATATTGGGTGTGGCTGCATACCTGCAATGCAGATCAAGCTGTAGCTGCAGACCTCTTTGTCTGCAAAGAACAATGGCATCTTTCTCAAGTGAATGAGAAGCATTGTCAAGAAATGTAATTGTGCACTGACCATTGTCACACTTGCCATCAGCGATGGAATAGGAAGTTCAGTATGAACAAGGTGAACTCCCACCATCAGAGGCACACAACAGGGAAGAAATGACATAACTTCTGGATGAAACAGAACACTCCACAGATGATGATCCATAGGGGATTCCTAGAGATTCCCCTGCTCTGAATTTGATGGCAATATGGAACATGACAAAGATTATGCTTTGCTCCCTGATTCTAGATTGACACTGGGACACGGCTTCATTTACGATCCCACAGATAGTGAGATAATGATACAGAGGAAGAGGGTGCAGACATTGACAAAGCAAAGAGTTGTCAAATTTAAGCATTTTGAATAGCAAGCTTCAGATCCTCGGTCAGAAAACACACAGGCTAGTCTTGTTTCATCTTTGTAGACAGTTACATGAGCACCACCATCATCAACAGAACCCATAAAACATACATCGGAAAATTCTCTCAGCAAGCCACAAGAAAGAGGAAAAGGTAAGGGACCACGTCAACTCTCCAAAAATGTATGGCGTGTGGAGTTATTTTACTTCTGAAAAGCAACAGTCACATATTGCAACTTGCCATATATCCCAAAAAGTGTTGTGTAAAGGAAGTCAACAAGCAATTTGAGACAGAATCATCCACACGTTTTACAAATGTAAAAGGGACAGGTTAGCCTCCCTCTCCTCCAATACAGGAAATGTACGATTTAGCACCACCATCTCGTACCATTACAACAAATAATCTTGCAAATCACGCAGCTTTTTAGATGCCTTCTGGGAACGCTATATGTGCCAGCCATTCCTTTGGCATGCAAGAAACCTACCCACACCCTCCCCAATATGCCAGCTCACAATTCCGAGGCTTTTGGGCATGTTGTGAAACATCCCAACAAACATGGAAAGCTTGTTTCTCCTAAATGACAACCTTGCTGTCACAGTGGCAATATATAATGATATCATTGACTAATACATTTTAGAAAATCTCGGCTTCAAATGGCTCATTGGCCTCATTGATTCTGGCAGAAAATGATGAGCCAGCTCTTCTTCATGTACACTACAGTCCCACACCGCGAAAAGCAAGTTATAGAAGCATTGGGAATGAGACTGCACCACTCTGAGGGTAAGAACATCCACCAGAAAATTGATATATGGGCCACTCCCAAAGGTACAGATTCCCAGATCACAACGTGGATATGGATAGCCAATCCAAACCTAACAGTGTTTCATAAAAGGTTTATGAGAAGATCTAACCAATGCAAAACATTTTACATCCTTGACCCCCCTGAAGAAATTCATTATATCTATCCCTAAGAAATTCACCTTCCAAGAAGCACTAAAAATGGACAGAGCCTCCTCTGGTGAAGAAAAGCACACTTGACCCAGATGGCCTGGCGGGATGTCTCCCCATTACACGTCTGCCCTCCCTTGGCCAAGTGATGGGGAACCCATTGCGATCCATGTGCACAAAAGGATCAATTATAACAATGCCCTTCAGGACTACAAATACAGTTCATGACCACAATATAACACTAGAACACCACCATCCAAGTTATCAAGGACACTACACACATCCTGGAGAAAGTTAACCCATGCTTACCTATTGCACATGGCCTCTCTGCCCCCTTTTTTATAGTTGACCATGAAGCCCCCTCAACATCTTCAGCACGCGTTTTGGCTTCAATGCTCCAGTCCTGAAGTGGTTTGCCTCCTACCTATCCAACCAAGACCATATTTTGCAGATGCGCAGTAACAGACCCCAGTTCCACACCATACGCTGAAGAGGACTCAAACCTGTACCCTGTCATGCTCACCCTCTACAGCTCTCGCCAAGACGAACATCAAGTTAACCAATGCCACTTCACCTTTATGATCATTTGTGTTAATGTGATCCATTTTCTCTGCCCCTTATTCCAGTCTGGGTATCAAGTGCTGCGCTGAAGCTGAACCTTACAAAGGCCAAATTCATTCACCTACGAAAATCCACGAAGCATGCTAAATAATTAGCTAAATCGAATGACGCTCCCACCCAGTTCTAAATCTCTCAGTTTTACCATTGACTGGAAACGCCCATTCAACCCACTCATCACGGAAAAAAGCCCTGCAGCATGCACCAGCGGGCATTCCTTTGCAATGTCAAACCTCACATCCCTATCCAGATCAGTTGCCCAATCCCTGGAAATCCTCCATCTGGACCATGGCCAAGTTCTACTCGCAGGCATCACAGATGTCTCCATTGCTCCTGAGAAATCTGTCCAGTGTGCTTCAGCCTTCATCAATACAGGACTAATGCATTTTGATGACATCACCCTCATCCACAAGGAGTTTCACTGATAAAACCTAGAAGTACACATCATGTTCAGGACAGCCTGCATCACCTCTAAAGGAGTCATAGGCAATACCACTCTACCTGCTGAGAAGCCGCCATCTGCAGAAGCCATTGTCCACAGTAGAAGCCACAACATCACCAGACTGAAAACAAAAGAACTACAAAAAGGAAAATCCAGGAAAACAGAACTTATGCTGCTAAGCACCGTGCCCATGGTAACCAATGCTGATTTGAATGGCCCCACGAACCTACACTTCAGGAAGGACCTGAAGAACCTATTGAACATATTGTCAATTTCTGATTGCCTCACTCAGCACCCCCACCCTTTATATTGCTCCTCCTACCCATATCGGCACATGAGCAACCCTTGCACCCTAATTTTATTATCCCCCTATGTGCGGTGATATGTTGCTTCTGGGCTAGGTTTACACTTTATAAATCACAAACACACATGCAAACATACGTACATTCATACATACATAAATACAATACCCACTGTTGGCTTCCGAAGACCCCATGCTGCTAGGAATCACTGAGATTAGATTCAATGAGAGTTAATACTTACCACTTGATTGTATGTTTTCCAGCGTATATGTCATTATTTTTTAAGAACAGATTATCAAAAACATGTGCAGAGTGGCGCATGCCTTCCCAGAGAAAGTCTTGATTCACGTTTTTTAACATTATCAACCAACAAATGCACATGTTGATCACCTTTTATTTAAATACACTCTTGGTCCCAACATATTTGGTAACATTCTCATGGCTTTCCTCCAACCTGTAGAAAGTGTCCAGTTCCTTGATGAGAGGCCTAATGTCAACCAACAAGCCAATTGTGTCCAGGTACTTAGGTTTTTGGACTGACAACCCCTTTCATAAACCTGTGTAGGGCTGTATTTCAAACAACTGATCAATGGCATCAGACTCAGCCAAAGACAAACTTTCAGCAAGATCTTCATCATGGATGGGAATATCATCATCACATCAATTGCACCATTTTGGAAATATAATACATTGCTCACATACTAGCACATCATCTGACCCAAACACGCATTGTGCACTACGCACAACAACAAAAAAGGGCCAAGTGGTACTGTACAGACTGTCCAATGATTCACCCCATAAAAATGGTGCCAGCCATTAATTCCCCCACGATTTCAACAGGTTACCCGAGCAGACCCAGAAACGTCTCTTTGGATGCTCCACATCTGTATCAAATCCCATTGAATTCCTCAGCTACCAAATGAATAAGATCTCTAGCTTCATATGTATGCTTCAATATAAAGCTGGCTTATCTGCAAAAAACGATGGAAGCCTAGAGAAACCTTTCCCTACAACAGGGAATTGCACAACGAGGCGTAACAACCTTGCAAAGAGGTAGCAGAGGGGACTTGTGTGGAAGAAATAAAATGACCTGCACACGTAAATTATAGGCACAAACAATGTTTAAACACATGTATTTTAGATTGTCAACAAAAGTGGTGAGACCTATTAAGGTATACAATGCAGTGGCACTGACCATGAAGCTAACAAATAGTGCATTTTATATCTGTAATAAAATCAAGATCATCAGATTAATGATTGACCGATACCAGCAAACAACTCGTGCTCAACCCACCAAAAGTGTCTTTTATTTCTGAGTCCTTCACATAGTTTATCCCCACCTTAGCTGACCTCCTCAATAAAATGGTTACAGAAATATTGCTCCAATGTTTTTTTATAGTAGGGAAAACTTTGCCCTAGTGCTGTTACCATGCAAAACTGCACTTGCACTGCTGCAAAGTTGCTGTAATGTGGCCCGAATAGTCAGAAACCTGGTGATGTGGCTGTATTGTTATGCTATGCTTTGTTATACTATGCTATGCAATGGTAAGCTACATTAGGCTCTCTCTCATACGTTTAGGCCTCAGAAATTCTATTTTGCCTTTCCCTCTATTTCCCTCTGCCTCCCTCTGCACTCTGCTCCTCTGACATAACCAAACCCCTCCTGGTGCTGATTGGCCCAAGACCCTGCAAAAAGGCAGAGGGACACACCAGACCTTCTCTTCTGCTTGCTCTCTACAAGTATAGCATTAGCACCACATATAGTAGACAAAAGTAGGGTTTATGCTAATGTCGCTTCTCGATAGAACAATATGATGTACCCAGCCAATGTCCCTGCAAGGCTTTGTCACAAGGTCCCAAGTGAGATGTTGACAGCTATTGCTCATGGCATTTTCATGGCAAGTACCTCCCACCATTGTGCAAATGCTATAATATATTAGTGATTGCATAGGATATGCTATATAACCTGCGCTCTAAGGGCTGTCACTTGAGAGCTCCGAGTGCCGACTGCCCGCCACTTGTCCTGTTGTATTTTCTTGCTTATCAGCTGATCACTCGTTATGCTCTGTATTTATTCTGTCAAATACAAGAAGCCTGGTTTACCCATCAGTCTTTGTCTAATATTCTTATTTGCTGCACGCTGAAGCTGAGGCCAAAGTGACCCTTTCGCAGGGGCCACTTTAGCTACCACACTTGGGTCTTCTTGGACTTTGCTATGTCTTACAACACCCACAATAATGCAGTTCATTACTACCTATATTGCTCTTGTAAGAGGATTCAATTCAACACTACAGCTAAGTCAACGCCTAGTCTATAATACTGAATGAAAACCCTTATTGATATATCTTTATGTCCAGTTCATGCGTTCTGGATGACTACCCCTATATAACACCCCTCTCTTTGAATAACCCTGACCCCACTGAGCCAAGAAGTAGTTCTGTTTTGCAAGTTAAAAGGTTTAATTGATAATTTAAACAATATATATATATCACGCTTTATGATAAATTAATAATTGAATATCACACTTAATCTGATATGATAAATATTAACAACGGAGAATCTGGCACTAGCACACTTCTTTATAATCACTAATGAGTTGACATGAAATGGATAAGATAGCACACTGGTAAATAGGAACAAAAGAAGAAGGTGGTAAAGAATGCTTTATGTAAGCTCAGGTGGATGCACTATTCAATGAATGCAGTACAGAAAATACTCAATATGATTTCAACCAAACAATGTAATCACTTTTCTCTGGCTATTCACTCCCCCCCCCCTTTATGGGATGCAAGGAAATGGGAGGAAAGCACACAGTTCTCAGAAATGCAATCAATGTAATTCAGTTCAATCCCACCCAAGCACGCTTAAAGAAAACAGATAGGAGTTTTGAAAACACAGGCCCAAATACTTTTATATGTGCTAGCAATGGATGAGAAATATGCTGGAAATGCTTTTGGAAATGGAAGGCAAGCAGCAGCTGATTTTTACACGTGAAGAAATTTGCAAATCGCGGTAAAATTCGCGAATGCGTCTGGTGCGATTACAGAGGAAATACAAGGGCTAGCAATATCGTTTTGGGGTCCTAGGAAAGCCTAGGATCTCAGCTTCCAGATGAAAGTTACTGCAAGTCTCTAAGACAAACGGTCGCGGAGATATGAGCGATTTTGTGATGGTCGTTTTTGGTTTTGCAAATTTTAAACGCAACACTTTTTCAGCTTTAAAAATGATGGCAGGATAACACAATTGCTAAGCTGCAGTTCTACTTAGATTAAAAATGGATTGAATTATATGATTTTAACTAAGAGATGTGTGCTGAGTTTTGCTGAGTACTCACAAGAGATTTTAAACAGGAAGGCGGCTTTGTCACGATCTGGTCAACAGGTCTGGACTTCGGACGGTCTCTGGGCACAGCGTCTGGTCTCTGGAACTGCTAACATGGGTCTGGGTCAGCTCTCTCTCTGGATTCTGAAGATTGAAGTCTCTAGTTTGGCTCTCTGGAGGTTTGATGGAGGCAAGGTATGGATTTTCCCGGCAGAGCTTCCAGCTGCAAATGGATTTGAAGGTCTCTACCTAAGTTTCAGTGGTCCATTTATATGTTCTGCAAGTGGGTGTGTGTGTGGGTCATAACTAAACTTGCCCCTCTCCCTTGTCATTGGTCAAATTTCCATTCCTCACTTGATTGGGGAAGGAACTGTGAGTCAGAGTGATGTCATTTTATGGCTTGCAGATAGGACACTCCCCTGTCAGATTGCACACATTCTATATTTGATAACAAAAGACATATTTCACACTTACACAGTTGCTTGAAATTACATATACATGGGGTGGCTGAATTTAGCCATGTCTCTGTCCAAATCTGCTCTTTCTAGGAGCTTGCATTCAAAAATGGCAACTTTTAGCACGTTTTGGTAGTGTTCCCCATATCAGATTGTTCTCCAAATTTGTACAATTGTACACAGCCTGCCCATACATATCTCAGTAAATTCCCATATCCGTAGCTTTCACACAGAGTCTGTGGTGCAAACAATAGCGGGGTTTTGCCCCAGGACATCACACCGGATCCCAAAACCTCTTAAAACATAGACAGAAAAATCACACGAATTATGGTATCATTTATAAAATTTTCACATGTCCGCTCTATGAATGATCCATCTTTTTAAAGTTATGTTCTGGCTCCAAAGGGGTGTGGTTTACCCTCCAGCACAAGGTTGAATTTCTGGTTTTTCCAGTTCTGCCAAGCCAGCTTGCTCTCACAGGCAGTGCCCCTCCCCTTTGCTTCAGGAGGAAGCTCCATTTACGACTGCCGCCAATAAAACCTTTGCCTGAGTCAGGACAGGGCTTTGTTCAATTTCCTGCAGAGCCCAGGTAATTCAATCAGGGAAGTGTCATATCCCTTTTGGTGTGAGCAGCAAAAGGGCAGCTAGGCCTGGGAACACAGCTGTGACTCAAGTTTCACTCCTGATGGGGGTAGCTGTCAAGCAAAATCAAGTTCCTTAAGCCAGACTTTCAGCTAACTGTCATGTTTTTTTTGTTGCTTTTTAAATTAACTTGCAATTTTACACATGCAGCTAGAATGCTGATTCTAAGTGCAAAACTATGACATTTCAACAGTTGCAAGGTCATGTGACACCAAACATAGGTCACTCATTTAATCGAAACATTTTCGATTTTAGTGTCTTTAAATCCAGTGCAACTTAAACTGCTGACTCCATAGCAGTTTTGTTATAAGCATTGTTTTGGGCTCTTCATTTCCCAGATTTTGTAGGCACACAACACTCCATTCTACCAAATGTCTGCTGGTGTCCAGTGAGTTTTTAGATGTGTTGCAATGTTTAAAATAGACATTTTGAGCCTGCCTTCAGAGAAACACAGGGTGGTTTTAAAGCGCTTTGAAGCTAACCGGCGCTACTGTTTTTCCTTTGGCAACCCATTTCCCTCATGGCAACCCGGCCTATCATTCTCGCACTGGTGGGTGGCAAGTGAGGCAACCATTTTGGTGTGCGCACAAACTGCGCAGCTTTCCTGGATTTCGGCGCACATGTGGGTTTTCCGCCATCTTGAATTTTCTAAGCCCACAGCACCAAATGTTGTAGCATGATAGCTTAAACGTGGGTCAGGACACCCAACAAGCCCCCCCACGCGACTGCACTTTGAATTTGAGTCGATGGGGAGTCGGGTGCACAAGGGTTTTGACCCACGCACCGGTCTGTCCGCATAATCTTCTTCCAATTCTGCAAATGGCACAGTTCAGCATCTTCTTCTCCATCCGGTACTGATCGATCGGTTCTCCTCGCCGGTCCTGATGGGAGTATTGGGCGGTACACAGGGCCCATCGCGTCTCTGCTCCCGGTCTCCGGATCGTCCTCCTTGGCCCTTCTCCAGGTTTTCTTTCTCCTAGGACGACAAAGGAAGAGCGGCAATACCTACTCATAGACGTTTTTCCACCACTGTTGAGATAGTGGGGCAGCATATGCATTTCATCATCACGAAACATTACATTCTTATTTTGATAAAAAACAGTATAACTAAGAGACAGTTTCATGCAAATCACAATATTTTAGAGACTAGATGTGGTATGTTTTATGATTGGAACTGAATTAGTCTGAGACAGTACCCGCTAGGATTGCAGAGGATTCCTCCAGTTGTTGCAGAGTGTGCCTGGGATGGCAACATTTCAACTGGTTTATGTGAACCCACTTGTCTTCCCCCTCTGCCGAACCGCCTTTGGGGATGCGGATCTTGTAGGCCACAGGGGAGATCTTGTCGATGATCTCAAAGGGTCCTTTCCATGTAGGCAAAAATTTGCGTTGCTTGGCCTGGTTCCTTTGGAAGTTGTATAGATAGACCCGGTCCCCCACCTGATATTCCTTCCTGGAAGTTTTCAGGTCATAATGGGTCTTCATGCTATCAGCCGATCTTTCTAGATTCCGCTGAGCGTAAGCAAAAGCATGTTGGAGGTGTTTCCTTAAATTCTCCACATACTCATGAGTAGTGGAGGCATTTATCAGTGTCTGCTCTTGGGTCCTGTAGAGCAAATGCTGGGGAAGCACCATCTTGCGCCCAGTCATCAACTCAAATGGTGACATTTTGGTTGCAGATGAAGGGGTAGATCTGATGGCCATTAGGACCAGAGGTAATCGGATATCCCAACTTGGCCCAGAATCTGCCACAAACTTCTTTAATATGCTCACAATTGTCCGGTTATATCTCTCTACTGCCCCAGAAGAAGCTGGTCTATAAGCAATATGCAGCTTTCTCTTGACCCCCAGTATCTCCCACATCTTTGTCATTACTTCACTGGTGAAGTGGCTACCTCTGTCTGACTCAATCCTTTGAGGTAGACCAAAACGGGAAAAGATGTGGTTAATCATCAAGGCAGCTGCAGTTTCTGCCTTGCAATTTGGGGCTGGCAGACATTCCACCCACTTGGTAAACAAACATGTCACAGTCAACATGTACTTATTCCCCCTAGCAGAGCAAATCACAGGGCCTACAAAGTCGATTTGTAAATCTGACCATGGCAGGGTCATCCCCCGCTTTTGGAGAGGCGCACGGTGCGTGAGGGATGATGGCTGAAATTGTGCACACACAAGACACCCCTTCAAGTATTGGTCGAGGTCCTGCCCCATGTGTGGCCAGTATGCAACCTCTCTTAAGATTTCCAATGTTGTGTGAAACCCCCTGTGACCGGCAGTGGCCGCATCATGGGCGTGACTTAACATCAGGCTTCGGAATGAGGTAGGAACCACCCACTGATCGTGGCCAGCTTTGGATTTCCTTACCAGCAAACCGTCTTGGATTCGGAACATTTTTGGACATTTCATCAACACTCTTAGGTCCTCTTTCCCAATATAATCGGTATCCGTCAGGGGAAAGTTCTCAGGGTCCTCAATGTGCTGGTAAAATTTACCAATTATTGGATCCCCCTTCTGAGCAGTAATCAAATCAGCATCAGGGGTCTCCTTACTCCATTGTGCAATTGAAAGTTCGTTGTGAGCATTTGTCTGGGACCTAGTGATAGCAGTGACCTGGATTTCCCCCAACAGGGACTCAATCTCAATTAGATCCCCTTGGATAGCCCCGGTTTTGGCCAGCTGATCAGCTAAGTCATTTCCAGTTTTGTCTGGTCCCTCTACTTTGGAAAGACCCTTGATCTTTTTCCAATAGATGGTCATCTCATTCGAGGTGACCAGATCATCAATGTTTTGGATCAACTTCCCATGTTTCAAGGGTTTGTTGTTCGCACATAACATGCCTCTGGTTTTCCAATTAACCAGTTTTCCAATTAACCAAAAAGACTTTTTGTGGGGAATTAAGGTATGCCTCCGTGTTGTCCTTTATTTTTAGACTCTCGTCCTCGAGACAGTTTTCTCTGGCACAGTCATGCAAGTCAGCCAGACCTTGCGCGAGGGGACTCTTCTTGTTTTGGCCATAACTGACCTCCACAGGAAAGCCTTGCATTGACAGAATCCAGGAAGTAATTCGGGAATTACTCACATTTCCAGCCCGGATTCTATCACTTTGGAGATATTGCAGAGGCTGGTGTTGAGTCTCCACTATGATGTGTTCCCCCTGGATAAACGGGCGGTAATTCTTCAATGCCCACACCGTTGCCAGGAGTGCCTTCTCACAATCGTTGAATTTTTCCTCCACAGAGGATAAAGTTTTGCTCGCATAGGAGATTACTTTATTGACCTTGTCGTGCTTTTGGTATAATACTGCCGTCAAGCACGTATTAGAGAACCCTGTCTCCAGGAAGAACTCCTTGTTTCTGACAGGGTAAGCTAGGCAAGGCGCTTGTGAGAGGCTTCTTTTGAGTTGTCTTACTGCCTCGGATTGTTCTGGACCCCATTCCCACTTGACCCCCCCCTTCAGGAGATGAATCAGGGGTCTGGTAATCTCTGCGTAGCCCTCAATGAACTTTCTGCTGTAATTGGTCAGTCCAAGGAGGCTCCTTAGTTCCCGCAGAGTTGTGGGGTCTTTCAGTTTCTGAAGTGCTTCCACTTTCTTTTCCTGGGGACAGAGACCCTGAGGAGTAATCTCATGCCCCAAGAAATTAACACGGGTTCTACACCACTGTGCTTTCTGAAAGGAAAGTTTTGCTCCGGCAGCCCTCAACTGCGTCAGAACATAACGGATCTCTGCTATGTGTTCCTCCACAGATGAACTTTTGATGAGGACATCATCTACATAAGCCAGGTTACCCCTCGCACCCAGGTCGGGCATGGCCTTATGTAGGAAAATATTGAACTCATTACCGGAGTTAAGGTATCCGAAGGGAGTCCGAGTCCATGTGTACTGCTGGCCCCCAAAGGTAAAAGCCAGTTTGTATTGGTCCTCCCTACTGACAGGCACGGTCCAATATCCATTTGTCAGGTCTATTGCAGTGAATACCTGTGACCCCTGGATCTGGGCCAGCCCTTGGTCAATGTAGGGCAGAGGCCATCGGGAAGTATGGACCCGTTTGTTGAGCTCCCTGAGGTCGGCGCAGAGTCTCCACTGGCCGCTTGGCTTCAATATTCCCAGCACTGGATTATTGAAGGTGCTGTGGACTGGACGGATTATTCCCCGGGACTCAAGGTTCTTGATTATTTCAGTGAGGGACTCCATTGATGCGAGAGGCAAGCGATATTGCTTCACAAACACAGGAGTCATGCCAGGGTCCGTGGGGATTGTTGTTGTGTGGATGTCAGTGCGACCACAGTCATATGAGTCTACCGCAAAGAGATCTTGGAAATCCAAGAAGACTTGTTTCAACTTTTGCTTTTGTTCCAGAGTCACACAGGCATCAGCTAGGTTGACTCTCTCTTCCACCATCTGCCTGAAGCCTGGAAAGACTTCTGGTTTGGCTATTTCAGCGGCCTCCTCCAGCTGGGTGGAGAAGTCCCTGGTCAGAGTGCTGATTTGGACTGGAGGCCTCAGGTGGGAAAGGCAGCCCTCATGGACCTGGAAAATCACCTCATCCCTCCTGAAGTCACAAGTCACATCTTCCTTACCATAAGGGCAAGAAGTGTACACCAGGAAGTTCCCCCCATGCCGGGTAAAAATCCTGTCTGGTGTTGTATTGTCCTCACTGTCACTGTCAAAACAGTCCTTGGGGATTGGTCCTAACAGTTCATTTAATAAGTCGATGGAAAAATGTCGGTCATCAACCGCCATTCCAATAATGGTGCCTGCGGCTAGAGTAATACTCTTTAAGTCGCTGTTATCCACCTCTATTGGAATGGTGTCATGTTCTATGTTGACTAATGGAGTTGGGTTTACCCCCAACCCTTGCTGTTGGAGAGAAGCATTTAGATGTATGTAAGCATCAGGGTTTTGCAAACATTGTCCTCTTTTAGCTTTCACTTCCAGGGAGAATTGTCGGGTCCTTTCTGGGATGGTGACTTCCTCTTTAACCTGAATTTCAACCGCATAAGGTAGCAATTGAGCTGACCTAAATGCTTTTTCTGGATCATCAAAGCCCATGGGATTATCCGCTAATCGGGACCAAGCTTTGAAGTTTATTAGGTCCAAACTAATGGCAAAGCGATTGAGAATGTCACTGCCTAAGTAAAAGGCGGCAGGGACGTCTCGCACGACCCAACAATTGTGGACTATGCTCTTGTTGCCAATGGAGATTTTGAGCATACACCTGCTTGGCAGGAGATGTTTGGAATTAGGTACTTCCAGGTCCATTTCCCATTTGTCTATCAGTTTGAAGGTGGGAAGGGCTGGATCTTTTGGGAGTTGGCGAAACATGGCTTCGCTGATGAAGCTCTTACCGTTGTTCACACACACTCGAGCGAGAACAGAGTCCTTCCCATCATTTAATTGGACAGGGATGAACAACTGCTCTCCAATTTGCTGAATATCAGCCAGGCTCTGAGCTGATTTCACATCTTTCTGGACTATAGAAGTGGGAGTTTCTGATTGTGGATTAGTATAGAATCTCAGAGTGTTTCCTTCCAGCGTGGAGTACCACTTTAAACTGGAAGGAAGGTTGATTTTCAGAAATAGAGAGGACCCCCCATCACCAGTCTGTTGTCCTACTGCTATTACTGTCACGTCTGGAATCTGGTTGTTCTGGAAGTGAAATTCTACTTGGTCAGATTTTTGTTCAACCATGTGGCAGGTGCCGTTTAAACTAACATGGTTAACACTCTGTTTTAATTTTATTGGTCGGCTAGTCTGGGTCCAGAGGACCTTGTTTACGCAATCTATTAGGGGTGACAACCTTCTCAGGAGGTCATTCCCTAGTAAACAAGGGGTGCCCTCTGGGGTCACAACTATGACCGGGTTTTTCAACTTGTGTCGCCCAATTTTAATGTCCAAGTCTGCCGTCCCCTCAACGGGAATTTCCTTCCCGTCGAAGTTCTGGAGTTGTCCAGGAAGAGAGGTGAGAGGAATACGATAATTCTCTCCCCTTCCTGCATTCAGTTCGTCAAAGGCCCTTCTGGACAGAAGGGTAGCTTGAGATCCAGTGTCCACCAGTGCCAAAATTGTACCCTGCCCCTGTACTTGTACCAGGGCATAATATCTTCCCTCCTTCTCCTCAAGGGGGCACAGATAATGTACATTTTTGGACAACTGGTGGGCTAATTTTCTGGTTTTGGACATCGCTAGCGAAGAGATTTGGGCAGAATTCTGTGGAGAGCCTTGGGAATCTGAAATTAAAATTTGGCAACTGGAGATCAGAGCCATGGTGGGTTCCCCTGGCTCCGGTTCTGGGCCGCCCCCCCCTTTTTGGAGGCAGTCACCAGGATGGGTTTGAACCAGGGGATTTTCTTGCTGTTGGTTCTGGGATGAGATGGTGGGCGGCGGTAGCTCAGTCTCCACATCTCCCCAGTCTGGATTTGCATCCCTAGGGACCCATTTTTCTTTGGGAGGAGTTCCCCCCTCTCTGAAGGAGAAGATCCTTTTCCCAGGATCCTCTGAGGATCCCTCTCCCTCAAATTGGAAGATCTGTACCTCCTCCTCAAACTGAGTCTGTTTGGGTCTTTTGTTTCTCCTACCCCCCCTCTGCTCCTTAGGAGACAGACTTTCAGGGGCAAGAGATTTTGTTTCCGGTTCCTGGGTTTCCAGGGGCTGTTTACAAGTGAGGAAGGAAGCTTCCTCCAAGGCTTTACACCCCCCTTCCCTTCGTGCCTCCTCCCTGGGAACCGGTGTGTTATCGGGGTGCTGCCCCCGTCATTGTTCTGGAGCACCAGGTCCAGAGTTGGGTGCGTTCTGCGCCGGCACGCCCATCTGAGGGTTCTGCTGAGCCCTCAGTATGTGACCCAGATCCCGCGCCATGTTTTGAACCTGGCGCTCTAACTGGGAAACCCGCTCAGGCTGATACGGGGCCCTGTTTTCTCCCCTAGGCTGATCCCGGGAAGGGTAGCTATCCCTTCTCTGGTAATACCCCGGGTTGGGAAGATTTGGGTACCCCTCTACCCTTGGCCTCCCCTCTCCCGGATTCAGTGGTCTGGGCTCAGGGAATTGGGGAAAGAAGGATGGATGGTTTTGGGGCTGAAAGTCGGGTGGATATCTGGGGAAAAAGTCCTGCCCAGGGTTTGGTAAATTTCTGCCCTCCTGTGGGAAGTTTGGAGGGAAGTTCCCTGGGTTAGGTGCTTGGCTGGATCCCCCCCCTTGGGCTGGAGGAGTCCAAACATAACCCAGGATGGGTCGATTTCCCTTGTAACGGGGACTTACATAATCAGGAGAGCGAGGGACCCCATTTGTGGGGCTGCCTCCTTGGCTCCCTGTCTGTGACTGACCCGAGGACCTCCTGGGCCTAGCATTATTAGGTGCAGGTAGGTTTTTAGGCCCCCCCATCTCCAAATCCAAAACGGGGGTGACCTTTACCTCTGCCACCTTGGCAGCAGCAGGGGTGCTGTTGGCTTTGGGGTTTTTCTGGGCATTACTTTTGCTATCTATCGGTTTCTGCACCTCATAGATCCGGGTAGCCTGTTCAATGACCCAGTCTAAAGATCTTTTCTCGTGAAAATCCCTCACGAGCTGGGTCATGATATATTTGGGCAAGGCATGGAAAAACGTATTAATAAATTCTCTGCTATCCGTGCGCACCCTTCTTGTGGTCTGTGCAAAAGCACGCTTTAACTCCTGCACAAATTCTTGTGGGGCCTGATCCTCCCCACATTGCAAATTGTAGGCTGCCTTGCAAGCCTCTTGAGGATTTCTGTGAACAGAAAAATGTTTCAAGATGGCCGCCTTATAGGTGGACCATCTTAAATGATTTTGGTCCTCCAGCCCCGCAAAGAAACTGGAGTATTCCGGGGAGAAGGTCCACTTTACATATTGAATGCAGCTTTGGCCGTCCCTCAAATGGAAAGTCTCCATCATTTGCTCAAACAGCTCTAAGTGCTCCCAAACAGAATACTTAGCGTTCTTATGGTAAGGCGTGATGACGCTCCTGATTGCCTTAATCTGTTTTAAGGGGTCCTTAAGCAAGGCCCTTTTTGCCTTATTGGCCTTTTTGGTTCGGGTAACCCTTGTCCATTCGTCCTTGGACTCAGAGGCACTGCTCCCAGAGGTTCCCGTCTGTTCTTCCAGGTTTTCCCGGATTCTGCGAGCCTGGGAATGGCTGGCAGAATGTGGGGACCTGGTCTCCTGTGTCCTGCGCAGTTCAGAGGAGTCTTCAGATTCCTCCTTGCTGCCAGGATTTGCTGGGTACCCCCCCCACTGACCTAACTGGGCAGAGGTTTTCAGGATGCCCTTAATGGGCCTATTCTCCCGGGTTTCCCCACTGAATTGCACCATGCTTGGGTGCCCATGCCCAGATGCCCGCCCATCCATTCCTGGGAAGTACTGGCCTATGAGCCCCATGCTTCTGGCTGGATAGTAATCTGCCATCCCTGTGGCCCAGTGCTCATGTGCGCCAGGGGACATGGGGGTGGCAGAGTCCAGGGACTGAGAAAGATAAAGGCCTCTGGTATTAGGGCTCCTGAGGTTATGCTCCTGAGTTTCCCTTTCCCAGCGAACCTGGTCTCTATCCGCCTCTGCTCCCTGTTGCAATGCAAGAGCCTGCATTTGTGCCTTCAGTTCCTCAGTTAAGGCCTTACTAGACTCTATCAGTCTCTCCTGCATCGCTACCTGTTGTTGGAGTCTATCATTGCGCTGGCAGAGAGCCTCATTCTCTCTCTGTGTTTCCTGATTGGTCCTGGAGCACTGGGCCAGTCTTTGCTGCAGGAGGGTTACCTCCTGAGCTGTGTCCCTATTGGCCTGCTCCTTTCTTGCTAGAGCATCTTCCACCCTTCTGGTGTGCTCTACCAAGTTCTGGTTTTCTTTTTGGAGGTCACCCAGCCCCTGGAGGGCCAGGTGATTTTCTTCAATTTCCTTTTTTAAGTGGCAGACTTTCTGGCCTAAAGTGTCTCTTTCCTGACTGAGAGCCTGCATCTGTGCTGCCAGGTCGTCCCTTTGCCTTTGGAAGGCACCAGCTTTCTGGCGCTCCTGATCAAACTCTGCCTGGGTATCCAGGTCTTTCAGAATTAGTTTGTTGCTCTCTGCCTTCACTCTATCTAGGTGGCCTTGCAGGGTGACTACCTGCTCAGCACATACCCTGTTGAAGTCCAGTTGTTGCTCCAGCTTTTTCTGGCTTTGCAGTAGGGAGTCCAAACCTTCTTGGTGTTCCTTCTGCAAGGCCAGAAATCTGGTATCCTGTTCTGACTTTTCCTTTTGCAGCACATCCATATCCTCCTTTATTTTAGTGATGTACTGCTTGGTCTCATTTTCTGACTCCTGGCTCCTGTGCAGCCTTTGCTCAGAAGAGTCCAGATCAGATTGGGCCTTCTCTAACGCCATCTGTTGTCTTTTTGCCAGATCATGGCCTTCAGCACATTTATTCTGTATGGCTCCCATATATAAATATAAATATGCCGCTATCCTAACAATCTTGTCGTGTTCATCTTTGGCCTTAGGAGCCATATATAGTTCACTCAGGGCCACATGTAATGGACCCTGATCTCTCCATAAGTCTGACCCTGTTTCAGTGACCTGTCGCGTGATGGCCTGCAACCAGGCATCCTGGCCCTGCTCAGCCCATTCACCTCTCACAAATAGTTTATGTAAGAAGTGCTCTCTGGCTATTTTCATATCTACCAAGGTCGTCATTCTAGAGATTGGTCTCTGTCCTGACTTACAGAAGTTTGTATTTTATTTTTGCAGAACAGAACTTTTCTTGGAGTGTCCCTTTTGAGGAATGCTTCACAGCGTAATGCAGCATGGTGATCCGACTGGATATGTGTATCTGGTCAGCTGGCACGCTGTATTAAGCTGCACAAGTGGTATTCTAACCCAAACATCCCGGACCAGCCCCCAATTTGTAAGAGGATTCAATTCAACACTACAGCTAAGTCAACGCCTAGTCTATAATACTGAATGAAAACCCTTATTGATATATCTTTATGTCCAGTTCATGCGTTCTGGATGACTACCCCTATATAACACCCCTCTCTTTGAATAACCCTGACCCCACTGAGCCAAGAAGTAGTTCTGTTTTGCAAGTTAAAAGGTTTAATTGATAATTTAAACAATATATATATATCACGCTTTATAATAAATTAATAATTGAATATCACACTTAATCTGATATGATAAATATTAACAACGGAGAATCTGGCACTAGCACACTTCTTTATAATCACTAATGAGTTGACATGAAATGGATAAGATAGCACACTGGTAAATAGGAACAAAAGAAGAAGGTGGTAAAGAATGCTTTATGTAAGCTCAGGTGGATGCACTATTCAATGAATGCAGTACAGAAAATACTCAATATGATTTCAACCAAACAATGTAATCACTTTTCTCTGGCTATTCACTCCCCCCCCCTTTATGGGATGCAAGGAAATGGGAGGAAAGCACACAGTTCTCAGAAATGCAATCAATGTAATTCAGTTCAATCCCCCCCAAGCACGCTTAAAGAAAACAGATAGGAGTTTTGAAAACACAGGCCCAAATACTTGTATATGTGCTAGCAATGGATGAGAAATATGCTGGAAATGCTTTTGGAAATGGAAGGCAAGCAGCAGCTGATTTTTACACGTGAAGAAATTTGCAAATCGCGGTAAAATTCGCGAATGCGTCTGGTGCGATTACAGAGGAAATACATGGGCTAGCAATATCTTTTTGGGGTCCTAGGAAAGCCTAGGATCTCAGCTTCCAGATGAAAGTTACTGCAAGTCTCTAAGACAAACGGTCGCGGAGATATGAGCGATTTTGTGAAGGTCGTTTTTGGTTTTGCAAATTTTAAACGCAACACTTTTTCAGCTTTAAAAATGATGGCAGGATAACACAATTGCTAAGCTGCAGTTCTACTTAGATTAAAAATGGATTGAATTATATGATTTTAACTAAGAGATGTGTGCTGAGTTTTGCTGAGTACTCACAAGAGATTTTAAACAGGAAGGCGGCTTTGTCACGATCTGGTCAACAGGTCTGGACTTCGGACGGTCTCTGGGCACAGCGTCTGGTCTCTGGAACTGCTAACATGGGTCTGGGTCAGCTCTCTCTCTGGATTCTGAAGATTGAAGTCTCTAGTTTGGCTCTCTGGAGGTTTGATGGAGGCAAGGTATGGATTTTCACGGCAGAGCTTCCAGCTGCAAATGGATTTGAAGGTCTCTACCTAAGTTTCAGTGGTCCATTTATATGTTCTGCAAGTGGGTGTGTGTGTGGGTCATAACTAAACTTGCCCCTCTCCCTTGTCATTGGTCAAATTTCCATTCCTCACTTGATTGGGGAAGGAACTGTGAGTCAGAGTGATGTCATTTTATGGCTTGCAGATAGGACACTCCCCTGTCAGATTGCACACATTCTATATTTGATAACAAAAGACATATTTCACAGTTACACAGTTGCTTGAAATTACATATACATGGGGTGGCTGAATTTAGCCATGTCTCTGTCCAAATCTGCTCTTTCTAGGAGCTTGCATTCAAAAATGGCAACTTTTAGCACGTTTTGGTAGTGTTCCCCATATCAGATTGTTCTCCAAATTTGTACAATTGTACACAGCCTGTCCATACATATCTCAGTAAATTCCCATATCCGTAGCTTTCACACAGAGTCTGTGGTGCAAACAATAGCGGGGTTTTGCCCCAGGACATCACACCGGATCCCAAAACCTCTTAAAACATAGACAGAAAAATCACACGAATTATGGTATCATTTATAAAATTTTCACATGTCCGCTCTATGAATGATCCATCTTTTTAAAGTTATGTTCTGGCTCCAAAGGGGTGTGGTTTACCCTCCAGCACAAGGTTGAATTTCTGGTTTTTCCAGTTCTGCCAAGCCAGCTTGCTCTCACAGGCAGTGCCCCTCCCCTTTGCTTCAGGAGGAAGCTCCATTTACGACTGCCGCCAATAAAACCTTTGCCTGAGTCAGGACAGGGCTTTGTTCAATTTCCTGCAGAGCCCAGGTAATTCAATCAGGGAAGTGTCATATCCCTTTTGGTGTGAGCAGCAAAAGGGCAGCTAGGCCTGGGAACACAGCTGTGACTCAAGTTTCACTCCTGATGGGGGTAGCTGTCAAGCAAAATCAAGTTCCTTAAGCCAGACTTTCAGCTAACCGTCATGTTTTTTTTGTTGCTTTTTAAATTAACTTGCAATTTTACACATGCAGCTAGAATGCTGATTCTAAGTGCAAAACTATGACATTTCAACAGTTACAAAGGCATGTGACACCAAACATAGGTCACTCATTTAATCGAAACATTTTCGATTTTAGTGTCTTTAAATCCAGTGCAACTTAAACTGCTGACTCCATAGCAGTTTTGTTATAAGCATTGTTTTGGGCTCTTCATTTCCCAGATTTTGTAGGCACAAAACACTCCATTCTACCAAATGTCTGCTGGTGTCCAGTGAGTTTTTAGATGTGTTGCAATGTTTAAAATAGACATTTTGAGCCTGCCTTCAGAGAAACACAGGGTGGTTTTAAAGCGCTTTGAAGCTAACCGGCGCTACTGTTTTTCCTTTGGCAATCCATTTCCCTCATGGCAACCCGGCCTATCATTCTCGCACTGGTGGGTGGCAAGTGAGGCAACCATTTTGGTGTGCGCACAAACTGCGCAGCTTTCCTGGATTTCGGCGCACATGTGGGTTTTTCGCCATCTTGAATTTTCTAAGCCCACAGCACCAAATGTTGTAGCATGATAGCTTAAACGTGGGTCAGGACACCCAACACTCTGCAAGATTCTACAAATCCTGGAATTCTGGCAGAAAGTAGTTATTGTCTGGCCTTTTGTATTGTCAGTTGTGAAATACTGTAATGACATATATATTGGGCTACAAAAACATTCTGGAACTCGTTCAGCTGATAGCAGACAGATAATCGTGTTTGTTCCTAGGCCCTAAATGTTCTGACCGTGTCTCTTCTTGTGTGCTTCAATGTCTCCCTTTGCACCCCAAAAATAAGGATGAATTGCTATGTGCCATACATCATGGTATGTAGCATTTAGGACAACAATTCCTTGTTAATCAACTGAAATGCAAGGTGCCTAGAAGGAAATGCATAGCTCCTGCCTCCTCTGCACATGAAGGAGAAAAAAGACAGGGTTAATCGGGGGAACAACTATGGAATGTCTTACCAAAGCACTTCAGATTCCAAGAGAGCAATCTGTCTTTCAGGTTCAGAGAAACACATTTATTTTGGCAGTGAAGGTTTTGGATAGCCACCCTTCGCCATTAATTGCCAAGACCTTGAACTGCCAGGATGAAACACAACTGCAATGCTCTTCTTTGAGTTTGGATCACAGTGTTACCCTGCCTGTTTCCTACCTCACAAACATACACTGAAACTTAAGAATACAGCGGCAAAGCTGTTGTTGATAATAATTTCCCCCACCCTATTCTTTCCATTATCTCCTCTCACTCCTCACCTCTGTTCCTTGCTAATGTTCAGCTGGATTGTCTCCTCCATGTGGTGTGTTACTAATCACTAAATCCAAAACAAAAATCAATTATTAATATACTCAGTTACAATCCTTTTATTATCTTAAACTGATAACACTAGTTCCTCGTTGTAGATGTAGCACATTTTGAGGCTAGAAATCAACAGGACTTGAGATTCTGCATCACAGATAAGGTTAGAGGATTCACTCAATTATTTTAGTGCCAATATTTCCCAGGTGCACGTTCATTACCCCATTTGACCCATAATGTATTACCTCAATCAAGACAAGACTTCATTTAATTTCACTTAAGCCAATCATATTACCTACTGCTCACACACTAACGCATATCTAATGCAAGGGGATGAGAAACATCTGTGTTTTATCAACATACAGATGACCCAATGGTCCTTGTACATGATCATATCTGCTATGGGCTTTAGTTATTCTAAGACACGGATACAAGCAGACTGCTCTATTACATGTGATGTACTTTTCAGATTTTCAGATTATCAACATGTGATTTATTTGAATTATTTTCAGTTCACAGAAAATGTAGTTGGAAGTTTACCATATCAACCATAACTTAACACCTTATATGTAGTTTCTCTACAAAAGCAAGCACCATATTGGGGTACCCCCATATTGGTGTATGTTGGTGTTACAATTTAATTCCATACACTGGGTAGTAACCACTATTTTCTCTACCCCAACATCTATTAGAGGAGAGCTGCCTAAACCCACTGAACACTGTCCCCAGCTCTACAATGAATTGCTTATTTGAAACTCACTTGGAATATGTTTTATATATGGCCTTTTACTAAGAACACACTGAACCCAAAGCAATCAATAGATGTAATGGAAGACTGTCAGTTGTGCCTTCTGAAATAATTTGTGTAAGAAATGTGAGAGTGAAATGGGTGTTTAGCATGTTATTGCATTGAGATCATTCAGAGATTTACCATCGAAGTCCGGTAAAGCCACACTTAATTGCTCTAGTCAAAATGCATGATGGCATTGGGTAGGCAGCCATGTGAGAATAAAATAGAGAGGAAAGTTGGGACATGATTGTGAACGCACCAGATTGCAGCATAGTGGGATCAACAGATGAAAAGTGTCTGTTACCTATTAGACAGAGAGTATGATTTAATTTCATATTACATGGAAAAGAGAGAGAACTAGTCACAGACAAAACAAAAAAAGTAATTGCTAACTGATTGAGTATTCTGTATCAAATTGTGCCATTTTTTTTAATAACACATTGCTCAGACTTCTTAATTGTGTCCGCCTGCACTGCAAAGGCCTTACCCTGTAGCTGGTGGATGTTGCAGCTTTTTTAATGCAACAATCTTAGCAAGACTTTCTACCCGTCCACCATGCCCAGCATTACAGTTGGAATGTTGCACTCCTGAATATGCTTCCTTCTAAATGTGTTGATTGTCTTCTGATAACCCAAATAAGTCGAACTATTTAAGGAATGTTTTCTGATATAGTTGTTTATTTGCTACTTATCTCTCATAATTTCAGATAGTGGGAGACCAAGTCACCTGGTTTCACATTCACAGATATACCAAAACTGTTCATGAAAAATCTTTAAACAATCTGCCCATGTCCTCATGTGTGGGAAACAAAACCCAAGCATTGTCGTAGACTTGAATACATTCCTTCACTCCATCATCATCTCAAAGGCTGAGCGGTTCAACCTATATCCTGGTCGGATCATGCTAGTACTGATTTCACACTTGCCCAATCAATAAACTCAGGTTAAATCTAAAGCTCCTGCAGTTTTAACACATTGCTGACTGATAGTTTGTACCCAAATCTTGTACTGTTATGCTACCCCATTATTACAGAATAATATGCTCTACTGAAATTGCAGTCATTTTCACCTGTACATGATGATGCTAAATGGTTGACTGGGGTAGTCGTAGGTAAGCTACAAGGTGTTCACTTTGCTGCATGTGTCCTACTTGAAAATGATCTATCTCCTCTAGTTCAGGCACCACAAAATTTCCACTTTGCAAGCACAAATCTGTCAATTTTTGCTCGTGTATTTAATACTTCCAACTCTTTAAGCAAAATGTAGGCAATTTTAAAATAATGTTGCTATCCAATGAGCAAATTAACATCTTCTATAGCATAGCTGAATTGTGTGAAAATGCTAAAATTGTTTTACTCTGAGATTTTGACTCTTCTTTCTACTGGTGGAGTATCAGAAATCATTACATCTGCCAGCACTCTGTCAGTTCGCCCATTAGTCTCTGATATTTTGTTTTAATTCACACTGTGTTAAAAAAAAATGGTTCGCCATTAGTAACTAAAGTGGGGTTCATGTCGGCAAAATTGCACACAGACTTGATAGAAATACGAGAAAGGACAAATAACGAGAGCTATGCAGAAATAGAAAATACTGGATACTAAATAAGCAAGATGAGGAAGTTATCCTAAAGTGAGATAGAACATATACATAGTTAATGACATACTTACAAGATTTAAAAAATGGAAATTTTAGATTCACACAATGAGAAACACAGTTATGTAGCTATATAGCAATTACATATTTTTCCTTATAGATTGTATACATTTTGTTTTTCTTTTTTCAGCTTTTGTTGTATTATATCTTTAATTGCAATACTGAGAAATATTTACTAAATAATAGGATGTGCAACCTGTAATGTAAAGTACAGGAACAAACAGGTCTAAGTAAGCTCAAAACTGGGAGGAGGTTATTCCAGATACTGCCCTAGTGTGCAGGTGGAGGTCATTTTTTATTGTTGTAGTGAGGAAATCATATTCATATCTTTCAAGATTGTGTTTAAGAAATTATACTCTAATTGTATACAAATCGTGTGGAAAAACACATTGACAGTGTAAATTGGAGTTCCTAGGATATTAATACATACTGAAGTAAAGTGATAGTAAATGTATCAATACACTGTTACATAGCAAAGACATTGGAGTGCATGGGAGTTTGTTTCAAGATTCTCAATAATTACTAGGCTAGGAATGAATACATCCAGGTGCATGTCTATTGAGTATTTGAGACATGAAGTGAGAAGAGAGGCAATTCTTCCAAAACTAAATCCGGAAATGACTTTTGAAGAAGTGGATAAACCATGTAATAAAGAGCTCTTTGTGTTTTTTTTTTTTTTTTTTTTTTGCTGAAACTTATATATGCACAGTGCTTTCTCATCTTTTTAGTTTCATAGGAACGTAATTAATAAAGTGGCTGCCTTTTTGGGAGCAAGTAGATTGTTCATGATATTCATGTAATAAAATGTGCCACTTAGAGTCCACCCACATGTGTACATTGTAGTGTTAATTATGGAATTATGATACTTAATGAGGCAAGCATTTATGGTTTAGGATGTGTCTTCACTTAAATAAGAAAGTAAAAAAACATGGATAGTAAAATTGTTTTTGCTACAGGATATTGAAGGCGGAATTCATTTTTCTGTTAAAGAGAAAGAGGTGCTACCCTGGGTCTGGTTTGTGAAAACATGTTTATGTTTTAAAAAATGTATTTATTTCAAATGTTGTGAAACATTATGTATATTCAATGAATATATCACAATAATCAGACATAGTTGGAGTATTCATGTGAATACATAAGGATGCTCAAAAGATTAGACTAGTTCATAGACAACACCCAATTCAGGTAGCCATTTAAATCAATTTTAAATTATGAATAATGTTGTTATGTTGTCTTATACCATGCACCGTTACCATTGGCATAGTCTCTAGGTGCTCACATGGCTCTGTAAGAAAAAGGGTGGTCTGGGTTAGTGAGGGAAGAGGGGTAGGATAGAAGTTGTGCTCTTCTGTTGATGCTTGAGGAATAAAGAGTGACTTGTGTTCTGTGTGAGTCGGTTTTCAAAGTGAGATTTGATTGTGTGCACTGGCTTGTTGTATCCAGTGGGGTGAGGCTCAGTGTCCTGGATTGCTTGTTGTTTGCCAATGTTTGTTATGTTGCTTGTGTGTTTTGCATATCATTTGGCTGGCCGGGAGGGCATGTGTGCGAGATGAGCAGTATCAGGGGTGGTTAGTACATTCGCTACACTCAATGTTTCTAAAGTGCAATACCTTGGTTACCTTCACAATACTTCTGAGTTGTTATACCTAGGCTAACCATCATGATTCTTCTAAGTGCAATACATTGGCTAATCTTCACAGTTCTACTTGCAATACCTTGGCTATCCTTGCAAATTCTCTTAAGTGCAATACATAGGCTAATTTCACAGCTCTTCTAGGTGCTATACATTGGCTACCCTCAAAAAATCTTCTGAGTGTAATACATTGGTTGTCTTCAGTTTTCATCTAAGTGTGATGTATATGTTATCCTCATAAATCTATTGTGTGTGACACATGGGCTGGTTGTGCACACTGTTGTTACATGTAGCTCATCGATTCATCCTCACAAAAATCAGCCATGTATCAATGACACCGGGTTTGAATATCAAGCATGCATCCCCTCCTACAGCCTCTCATAATATGAGCATGCATCAATAAGGGTGAGTCCACTCAATAAAAATAGATCTGATTCTTACAAAACAGTTCCACTTCCGGATTCAAATATTAAATCTCTGAATGTGGTACATAATCTCTGGGTTACTTTGATTCTTCACTATCCATGTCCCAACATGCTAATAAGATGGACAGTTCTTCCAAATACCACCTTATGATTCTAATTCAAATTAGACCGTTACTATCAGAAGACCATTGTGCATCTAAAGCCCACGCGATCATTAGCTCTTACATTGATGATGGTAATGCATTGCTGCTTGGATCACCTCAACATGTATTAGATCATGTATTAGATCAAAAACACGCGGCTGGTATAATAGTCACAGGAGTACCCCTAAGTTAACTAGTTTACCTATTCTTAGCTTCCTTCACTGCCTGTTAGAATTAAACTGAAATCATTGACAATTGTGTTAAAATCCTTACATGAAGTCAGACCCAGGTATCTTGAGCACAGGTTCACAGTCTATTGATCAATTTTGCAAGTAACAACCCTCTTACCCTTTCTCTTTTCAAATGATCCAGGGCAATGGGACAATGTTTTGAAGTTTTAGCCTCTCATCTCTAGAATTCCCTGCCCAAAGACCTAGACATTACTGAAAACCTCCTCTTCTTTAGGCACCTTTCTGTTCTAATTTTTAAGTTTATTGGCTGAGATTATGTTGCTCAGACTAGCGCTTAGATGCCCATAAACCCAATACAAATAAAACACGATAAGATAGAAGAGCAGCCTCAATCACTAGGTCAGAGGGTTTCCTCTCATGTTGGATCGAGATCTGAAAGCCTCTGTGAGTAATTGTATACAGTGAGAGTGGGAGATCTGCCATAATTATATTACATATGGTGTGAAACAACTTCATCCAAATGGTCTTGAATTGGGAAAATGCCACAGAAAACGAGAGAAGGATCAGATTGCATTATCACATGAGGAACATCTCTCATTGCCCTTCAAATGCTGCTTATACATTTTGGCCATGGCACTCATGAAGACCATATGCATCAGAAAATACCATAACTGTGTGGTTCTGGCTGTCAAAGAAGTGTGAGATTGATTATGCATGATATATTAACAGGCATTGTATCAAAGTGCTTCCTGTACACCCTCCGCCCAAGCTGTGTTGGCACTTTCCCAAGTAGCATAATAAGAATGCATAGATTGATTGAAAAAACTTGGAAGGGAGGGAAGGTTTGAGAAAATGAGAGGGCGAGGGCTAGTGGAAAATCTTGTATGTGTAATGAATAGTGATAAGGATATTGTGAGACACATTTCTAGGACGCCAACTTTCTTAATGGCAAAATAAATGTGAAGGTAGCCCATAAATTCACTGGAGGGGAGCTGGGTTGTGCCTTCCAACACTTACAGAGGACAGCTGAATGCATTGATTTTAGTAACAGGCTCTTTGAATCAATTGTCATACATATTTGATAGCAATTGAGGCCCACTTTTTCCAGTTAAGTACTTAAACATTGCTGTTCATCATCTCTCAATATTTGTGCATCAATTCTGTGCTCTTCAAATTTTCACAGATTACATTACTAGTGTGGTTTAAAGCAATGTTTTGTAACTTTTGACCAGGTTTTCATTAGAATAATACCCTAATGTGTTAATGGAGATACTATGAAACTGGCAACCTTGAATCATGGTGGGCAAATGCCATTTGGTACTGGGAAAGACCAGCTAGACTAATGGCAATAGCTTTACTGAAAATGTTCTAATTCGGAAGGCTAACTCCTCCAAATTCCTTTTCAAAATGAAATTCATTTTATACATTTTTAAACAATTTTACCTTGCCAAAGAAATTAATTAATGAGTACCTTAATAGACATGTTAAAGGTATTCAACCATTTTACATAGAGCATACTGATGATATGTAAGCTGAATTGGGTCACCATCATCATAACGGTATTCCTCCTGTGAAAACAGAAATAAAATATCGAGGCTGAGTACCCCAAAAGGAAATACACCGAACACGGGTTACAAAGGAACATACAACATACTTTATTCTCTACTGAATTCAATTACAAAAACGGTGCAAAGTCAGATAGCTATCGGCCCTCAGTACAACATAACGAACTCCAGCGTGGGTCAGTGTGTTCAGTGAGAGACGCTGTACATTGGAATGCATTCACTTTTTATACATTTTGTGTGCACTATGTCCAGCCCCACTTTGGGTTAATATTCTACTTTATACATCACCAATTCTAGGGTTTGTGCCCAGTCTCAAATAACCGCATGTAACTGGTTTGTCTTTAATACATGTAACAACAAGCGTATGCATTAACTGTGTATTCTAAAGTTTTGCATGCAGGCCTTCTTAAACATAAATACAATGTAGTAAGACAGATGTTCTTCGTTCAGTATGCAAACACATTATCTCAATATATGCTTGTGGATTAGTTTCATCGCACGAGTGATCCCTTTACACATAGGTCAATGAAGGACGAGGTCTCACTTCATGACCTCAACAAGTGGCCTTCAGGCAGATTACACATTACCTATGTACAGAGGTCAAGACGGCCATGTTGTATTTTGCAATTACATCGTCCACCCTTTTTAGCTCACAGGGTGACTTTTCCACAACAAATCCTAAAATGGTGGTTTGACCTAAAATGGCGGCCTACATGGATTTAAGGTCAGGACCTTGCAACACAGATATCTCTCGCAAGCGACTTTCGAGCAGCTTGGCGTAGGCCAATATTAAATAAATGTATTACAATAGGACGCACAATATACTTTCTATTCCGACAAACCCTCCTTTTGGCCTATGCCAAGTGCTAAAAACTACTTTGGGTCTCCTTGCAAATAACTCCATGCATCATTATCCATGTACCCTGAATCACTATCTGAAATATCTATTGCCATTAGGTCTTTTGCTAAAATATCCTTTAACACATATTATTTGGAAGTCTTATCTGAGGCACACACCTTATGTCCTATCGAGTCTATCGCTTGTGCGCAACATCCCCCTAGCATCAAACACATACCAGGCAGACACTGAATACAGCAACAAAGAAACAACAGAATTCCCAAAATAATGAATAAGACCGAAAGTATCTTCCAACCTCAAGATCGCAAGAAGTCCCAGAACCAAGCGCTTAGATCCCAGTTTCCATCGGGAACATGCACTTCAGAACTAAGGACATGCATATTTTGTATTGCCTTGAAGATAGTTGGGGAGGAATTTGGCACGAAAACACAGCAAGCGGACCCCAATAATTTGCATACTCCACCACGCTCAGCTAGAATGACATCTAATGCCATTCGATTTTGAAGTGCTACTAATCTTATCGCCTTTTGTTCTAATGTCATATTATAGAGTATGCCTGTGGTCCGGTTGATAGTTCTCTCCAGTACTCTCGCTAGTCTCCTGATATCTTCTGAATTCGCTATCTGCCCCCAAAATGGCACAACTGATTTTGCTATATCTCCCAAGACTTGTGCTGGGGTGTTACCATTCTCGTCTCGCCATGGGCGAGCCTTTAAAATTTCTATAGTACTTGCTATGAACACTCCAGGTAACAGGTTCCCTAAATAACAAGTTCTCTACCAATCTCTGGGCAACCATGGAAACGCTGGATTACCGCAAATGAAATAGACAGGTTCGCCTACATACAAAGGTCTGTCTTCCCCAGTCAAATTTGCAACATTGGCACAACCTTTAAAATCTCCCATTGACCGAGTGCCATTCCTCTGTATGTAGAAAGAAACTGAATCGGGGCTATGGTTAACAGTGTAGGAAGGAGGCATGGCATCCTTATTGCCTATCGGAGCCATTTTAAAGGAAATCAAAGATTGGAAAGGACGAGACAGTTTATCAGAAGGCCTAATAGAAGCAACATTTGGTTTACTCCTATTTGCAAAAAGGGAGCATCCCAGGGGAGTCAAAACACGTTTCTCAAAACTATTCAAATTGGTGCCGTTAAAGTTCCCTGAGCCGCTATCATTCCATCGGCCAAAGAACAGTGCTCTAAGAGAAGCATAGCAAGCAGTTGTCAACGGTAAAGGATGAATATAGCAACCTAGCCCTTTATCCCCCGTGTTGCGGTAAATGCGAACAGACCCAGCAATTGGATTTATTAAAAATGGCATGTGTAGCATTCATGATAAGTAGTAGTGTGTCATTATGGTACCTTCGTCTGTGCTGGGAATCCCGAGGGGATAAAGTGTGCACATGTACAAAGGGAGTAGGAACAATGGGTGCATTTTCAGCAGGCAACAAAAGTTCTAAGGAATGAGTTTCCTCAAGGTACCATAATCCTAAGGCAGCTACTATAAGAAACCCAAATATCATTACAAAAATACAGCAATTCGTTTTCGGGGCCCAGGCTTTTTGTCCATTGTCCCGGTTGGTCACCCCCTTATTTACAAGTCCAATACGAGTGGCGGCGGTAGCAGGCATTGCAGTCTTCAGATGGAAACCCCAATGTTCGTTGCTGGCGACCCCCCGGTTGCACAATTTCTTAGTCCTTCCACAACCCAAGCCAGCACAATCCCCTTTCTCAATTTTGGGCAAAAGCAAGCCCCCGATGACTCTTTTCCTTCCTTGAATGCACAGCAGAACCGTGCCGTATGTCTATTTTCTCGAACGTAGGTGGTACCTGGCTATACCCAATGTTGGCTTCTGGTACTGATTGATCCGGAAACAATGTGTCATCACTTCCCGTTGGAAGCAGCGTGTCAGAGGCAAGTGAGGAGGCTGAATTTGAAACAGCTGTTTCTGGGTGCAAAATTTGCAGAGAGTGTGGAGACAAAATGGCAGCTTCCCCAAGCCTCCTGGGCTTAGAGATATTCTCTGACACATCCTCAGTGCTGCTTACTGCTTTGGGATCATCAGTTGCAGTATCAGCGAGGGGTTCTGCTTCTTCTGTAGAGTGTGGCACAGGGTGAGGAAGTTTATTGATGTGTGACGCGTGGATCCAGTTGTTTCACCCAGCTACCCGCACCGCTGTCTGGGTGACCAACAGGACCTGGAATGGCCCACGCCAGCGAGGCGCGAGGCAGGAGGTGCGCTCAAATGATTTGACGAGCACCCAGCTTCCCAGTCGTATGCCGTGGCCCGGGCCCTCGTATCGCACAGGTAAGGCCTCTCGTACCTGGTGGTAAATCAAATACAGGTTTTTAGTCAATTGGCTACAATAATTTGAAAGTAGTATTTTTTCAACATTCTTCAAATTCCGACATTTTGGAAGATTCCAGATATTGGCAGGTCTCCCCATTACCACCTCAAATGGAGAGAGCCCAGTCTTAGTTTGAGGGGTTGTACGCATGGCTAGTAACACGATCGGTAAGGGATCCGGCCATTTTAATTTGGTGCCGGCACACGTCTTAGCGAGCTTGTTCTTGATGATACCGTTGTGTCTTTCTACTAGTCCGGCGCTCTGAGGATGTCTGGCCGAATGGAATCGTTTGTCAATTCGTAACGCTGTACATATCTGCAGGATTACAGCAGCGACAAAATGTGGACCTTTGTCCGACCAGATAACTCTCGGCAAACCGAACCGGGGAAAGTACTCCTTTAACATGGTTTTCGCAGTGGTCATGGCTGTAGCATCTTTAACAGGGAAAGCCTCAACCCACTTACTAAAGGCACAAATGACCACAAGGACATATTTTAGATTGTTGCATCGTTCCATTTCAATAAAATCAAAGTGGATTACTTCGAATGGAACAGAGGGAGGCCCACAACTTCTCCTTGGGGTTGCTGTCCCCTTTCCCACATTATGTTGTAGGCAAATCATACAGTTCTGGACGTAATGCTGAGCAATTTTTGAAATTTTGTCGTTTACCCAAACATTTTCTAACATTTTCGTCATCTGCTGGGCACACACATTCGAAGGATTGTGTGCCATTACAACCATCATCATCACATAAGCATCAGGAAGTATCCATTTTCCATCAACCGTGTCCACCCAACACCCATCATCATCAAGTTTTCCCAAGCCCTCAGCCCACCTCTTAGGATTCTTCTAATGTGGCATCGGCTTGGATATCCCGTACAAACCCAACGCCTTCATCCATTACATAGGCATTTTCAGTCTCCCTTGAAACACATATCTCCATAAAGAGTTCAGTGGCAGTTTGTCTAGCTATTTGATCAGCGAAAGCATTCCCTTTTCCATTATTATCTACAATCTTTCGATGTGCTGCACATTTTACAACTGCTAACTGAGTAGGGAGCGCAAGCGCTGAGAGTAGTTGCACTATTAGGGAGCCATGTTGAATCTTGGTGCCATGCGAGGTTAGGAACCCTCTTTCCGACCAAAGTCTCCCAAAGTTGTGAACCACCCCAAAGGCATACTGACTATCAGTATATATATTTACTACAAGCCCTTCAGAAAGTTCACAAGCTCGGGTTAATGCTATAATCTCTGTGGCCTGCGCAGAATTATGCGTAATTCTTTTAGTTTCCACAACCGTGCTCAATATTGTGATTGCATAAGCGGCTGTGCATGTACCATCCAGAAGTTTAAAGCAGGAGCCGTCACAAAACAGCTCTCCTTACGGATTATCCAAAGGGGTATCTTTCAAATCAATCCTGCCCTTTGTTTCTTGTTTGGTTGTATACAAACAATCATGTGATTCTTCATCGCCGCAAGTAATATCTTGCGGAAAAGGTAGGAGTTCAGCCGGATTAAGGACACAACACCTCTTAATTTGAATGTGAGCGGCAAACAAGATCAATTCATATATCGTCAACCGTGCGGAAGTGAGGTGTTGCGTTTGAGTTTGGTTCAATAGAACATCTACAGTGTGAGGCACCATCAGGGTCAGATCATGGTCTAGGACCATTCCCTCACTCTGTTATATGGACGCGGCAGCAGCAGCGACAGCGTGCAAACATCTTGGCAAAGCGCATGCTACAGGATCAAGGGCGGAGGAATAGTAACCGCAGGGCCTATTCTTCTCTCCATGCTCCTGCGTTAATACAGCCAAAGCACATCCATCACATTCATGCACAAACAATACAAAGGCGTTTTCGTAGTTTGGTGTGCCCAAAACGAGTGCAGAGCATTATGCAGTCTTAAGCAAGTCAAACGATTGCTGGGGTTCCGAGGTCCATGGCAACGGCGAAGAAATGCCCTTATTCGTCAAAGCCACCATCGGTTTGATCACTACTGAGAAATTCGGGATCCATATCCTACAGTAAGAAGCCATACCTATCAAGGTCCTAACTTCCTTCTGCGTATTTGGGACGGACATGCCAGAAATGTGTTTTATTCTTTCAGGTGTCAATCTTCGTCCCTCCTTTGACAGGAGATAGCCTAAATAGGTGACCTCCTGGCAACAATATTGACATTTGTTAAGCAAAGCTTTGTGACCATGCTTAGCTAGATGAATAAGTAATAACACAGTGCCCTCCTTACAGGCACTCTCAGAGTCAGCAGCCAGAAGCAAATCGTCAACGTACTGAAGCAAAGTACAGGTAGAGGGCAATTCAAGGGTATCAAGTTGTTCTTTCAAAGCCCTACTATAAATACTAGGACTCTCTGTGTACCCTTGAGGTGCACGAGTAAATGTAAACGAGCGTCCCCCTAAGGTGAACGCGAACAAATATCTACTATCCTTGTGTATAGGAATACTAAAGAACACATTCTTTAAATCCACAACACTGCTGTAGCTGGAATCGTGGTTAGGATTGTCGTCACATCAGGCACAATTGGAAATTGCGGTGCCACAACTTTATTAATGGCACGTAAATCAATTATAAAATGGAATGGGATTACATTTATCGACTTTCTTGTACACGGGTAAAATCGGACTATTACACAAACTTCCTGAAATTTCATCAATCACACCGCGATGCACAAAATCGGTAACAATACATTTCAAAGCTCGCTCGCCCTCAACCGAAATCTTAAATTGGGGAATGCGTGGCAGCTCAATTCCATGTTTCAAAACTATATTAACAGACTCAATCTGTAAAACAGTGACATCATTGTCATCGACAGCCCACAAGCTCTCTGGTACATCAATGAATTTTGGAGGTAAAGGTCTAGTCAAAAATTGCGAGGCAGAAGATTGCTGTGGTGAAATCGTCATGCGCACTCCATCAGAAGAACAATAAATCACTGCATTTAATTCTTTTAACAAATTCAACCCCAGCAAGTTCTCCCCGCAATCCGAGGTCAACAGAAAAGGACACTGGTCCGTAAAGGGACCCAAAGAAATAGGTACCGGCATAGAAACTGGACAAACAACTGGTGTACCGGAAAACCCTACAGAAACATTGGTTTGCCCAGACAGTGGAATGTTTGGAACCCGTGAATGATCAATGGAACACTTCTTTGATCCAGTGTCTATCAAAAACTGATGTTTCCTATTTACCACCATCATTTCAACGTAGGGACCTTTCTGATTGACGGGAATAGGTGTAGGTTCCAAACCCTGCTTAGGGCAATCCTAACAAAACAGAATATTATCAAAAGGAAGCTCTTCAGATAAATATGCAGCGGAAGGATGATCAAATATATTTCTAGTGTCCGCACTCGGAGTCTGATTGTCCTGTGAAAAAGATTGTTGAGGGTCCTCTGTAAATAGACCTCTACCAGGGCCCCCTACACCCGGGCGACCTCTGGATCGCCTACCCATATTACCAAATGTATTATTTGACCTTTGTTGAAGAACGGGGCATTGTGCTCGCCATTGACCCTCTCGACGACAATAAGCACACTGATTAATATTCACAGGACCCAAGGGCACATTCCCCTGTGGGACATACTGACCTCTAACCTTCGAGTTACCCCCTCTGGGGCCCCTAACAATTTGCTGCAATAGCACCTTAGTTTTTAAATCACCTTTCCATTTTTCAATCCTATCTTTTTCATTATTGACACAGTTCTCATAGTACTGAGCCATGTGCAGTACTTTGATATCGCCTGCCAAGCGCTCTCAGAAGACATAGGGCCTAATTATAACTCAGGCGGTTCGGAAATAACGGTGGCGGTAAACCCGCCGCCACTGTTGTTTCTGGACCGCCTGATCCCGACTCCTGCAGGCGGGAGGTGATGTTCCCGCCAGGTCTGACCTGGCGGGTTTAACACCACCCGCCTGCAGGCGGACGAGGAAACACCGGCAGCATTACAAGATGCTGCCGGTGTTTCCATGATCCCCATTCCCATCGAGTCCCATAGGACTCGATGGAATGGGGATTAACACCATTCTGCCTCCGTGATTCCCGGAAAACCGGGGTTGTAATGCCCCGGTAATTCCGGGAATCATGGAGGCGGAATGGTAAAACGAGTCCGGCGGTAACCAGGCAGTTTTACCGCCGCGGTTACCGCCGGACTCGTAATGAGGCCCATAATCTGTGACTGGTTGTCAGGCAGTAATCCACATACAAATTTGTCCACAAATAATCTTTTCCCAGACTCTGTGCCTAAGTCTTGTCCACTGAAATCTGAGAATACCTGTTTGAACCGATTAAAGAACTCGGTAGCACCCTCAGATTTTCCTTGGACACAGGCCGTAAGCTTGTCCCAAATAATTCTTTTTTTCGGGAATTATGGTTTTTAATTTAGCAATGATTCTATCAGGCAGTGTTAGTATCACCTGCTGTGGTCTTTCGCCAGCTGGCCTTTCCCCATCGAGTCTAGTTATATTCGCCCATGTATCTCCCAACCCGGGTACATCGTCAATAGTTCTAACTTGTTTCCATAAATCTACAGGCAGGAGTAAAGGAAACAACAAATCAATGTCACCTAAGGTGAACAATGAGGATTGCAAAACAGATTCCATCTCTTTATAAAACCCTGTCGGATTTTTCCTAATATCAGGAATAGACTGTCTAATGGTGTTCACTTCCTGTCTTGAGAACGGGACGTGAACAAACTGTGATACATAATGTGGAGGAATGTTCACAGTGACTATATTATTTACAGCATCGGCCGCAACCTCAACCTTTGGGGCAAATGTCAGAGGAACCTCTCTCATAGGCAACTGAGATGTAGGCAACGCAGAACGCTTACTAAGCAACAGAGCCAAGTCGAACGCTAAAGCAGTCGAAGAAGTGTCAAGTGAAAAACTCTCTTGTAAATGTTCAATAACTCAGTGGGACAACTAATCTTCCTTTTTACACATTCATCCTCCAGGTACTCTACCATTACCTGTATCACTTTCCTCTGCATTTCCAACGTATATTGACTATATGTGTCATATATCTCAACTGGAGTTATCGATATGTCTGAAATCCATCTAATCTCATCTTTCTTATAAATTCGCATTTCCTCCGATATCGGTTTACGACACGAAGGAACCGTTTCTGTACATACATATTTCCCTCTTCATCATTCTCATTCTATATCCTTTCTAACTCCTTTCTATACCCAAATAACCTCTCGACATGCTCATTTACCTTCTCCACAGTGTCTCTGGAAAGTGCTAAAGTATTCAGATCCCTTAACCCTTGCGGAACATCTGCATTATTTAATCTTCCCCACATTATACATAACTGAATCCCTAAACCTTCAATAAAAACATTTTTCTCATGAAAATTATCCGTATTAAAAAGTGTGGAAAAAAATCTAGCTTGATCATCCTTCTCCATACAATGCTTAGCCCATGCAATTAACTCATGTTTCTTCTCCGGTGGTACAGTACTGCGAGTGACAACCTTTGACCCTGCACCATGATCGATTACAAGCGGCTCAGAACCACTTGGAAGAGAGGGAGCAGGCAAATTCGATGGAGGTGCTATAACTGGTGCGATAAAAAGAGGCATAGGAGCAGGTGGAGGGACAAAAACCAGAGGCGTAGGAACAACAGGTTGAGTAGGAAGAGCAAGAATAACAGCAGGAAGAGATACAGCAGCGGGAAGAGGAACATACGGAGGTGGCGCAGAGGCACCAGGCCTTTGTTCATTTAATATTTTATCAATAAACTCATCAGAAACATGAAGATCTTTGGAAGGATAGATTTTCTGAATACCAAGTGAGAAACCCCTTTCCATATTTTTAGCCGACTCAGACTGGTTATCCTGGTCATATAACAATGCTTTTTCGGCATTCGTTTTATGACAGCACACATGTTTCTCTCTACTCTTAAGCTGTTGTAACGCTTCTTTTTTCCAATTCTGCAAAACAACAAATGCTGCAGGTCTAGCCTTTTTCTTTAACAAGACTGACTCCAAATATTCAATGCGAGGGATCTCAAAACTACCATTGATTGGCCACTGAAGTTCGGAGGCATGTCTGGTTTGTCTGTGCCAAATATCATTAAATACTATACTTCCAGTGCCATGCTTACAGTACATAGTACATGACGGCGACCCCTCCTGTGGTGCTGGACGGCTAAATTTCAATGATTGTCTATCACTGTGGAATAATGCCCTAAAGCAGGTAGACAATTTCCCAGGCATATCTCAAATTCTTGGTGTTACTTGGTCAATAATTGTGTCTGCAGATACAATGCGCCAAAATTCAAATTGTCAGGGTTGAATTAAGAATCGGGTCACAACTCACCTGACCAAACCTAAGGAGGACCGATCGGTACTTCTAAGAATCTTACCTAACTAATCTTACCTCGTGTATGGTAATTTCGGCAAATCTGCCCGCCTCGATAAGTGGACCCTCGTCAAGATGCCGTCTCAGACCGCAGGCTAATCGCCCAGGGATCGGGTTGTGCAGCGCTGCTGAGGTGTCGCGTCTCATCCAGGGGCCCCTTTCTTTTTGTCACACCGTCCGATCCCGGTCCGATAGCGTGTGTCAATCTTCAAAAATCTGGCATCAATCTTGAGGGTCCCTATTCGGGCGCCAACTGTGAAAACAGAAATAAAATATCGAGGCTAAGTACCCTAAAAGGAAATACACCGGACACGGGTTACAAAGGAACATACAAAGTACTTTATTCTCTACTGAATTCAATTACAAAAACAGTGCAAAGTCAGATAGCTATCGGCCCTCAGTACAACACAACGAACTCCAGCGTGGTTCAGTGTGTTCAGTGAGAGACGCTGTACATTAGAATGCATTCACTTTTTATAAATTTTGTGGGCACTATGTCCAGCCCCACTTCAGGTTAATATTCTACTTTATACATCACCAATTCTAGGGTTTGTGCCGAGTCTCAAATAACCGCATGTAACTGGTTTGTCTTTAATACATGTAACAACAAGCGTATGCATTAACTGTGTCTAAAGTTTCGCATGCAGGCCTTCTTAAACATAAATACAATGTAGTAAGACAGATGTTCTTCGTTCAGTATGCAAACACATTATCTCAATATATGCTTGTGGATTAGTTTCATCGCACGAGTGATCCCTTTACACATAGGTCAATGAAGGACGAGGTCTCAGTTCATGTCCTCAACAAGTGGCCTGCAGGCAGATTACACATTAGCTATGTAGAGATGTCAAGACGGCCATGTTGTATTTTGCAATGACATCATCCACCATTTTAGCTCACAGGGTGACTTTTCCACAACGAATCCTAAAATGGCGGTTTGACCTAAAATGCCGGCCTACATAGATTAAAGGTCAGGACCTTGCAACACAGATTTCTCTCGCAAGCGACTTTCAAGCAGCTTGGCAAAGGCCAATATTAAATATATTTATTACAATAGGAGGCACAATATACTTTCTATTCCGACTCTCCCACCTTCCCCAACTCCTATGAGCTGTAGAGAGAATTATTTTATATGTTAACATTCAGGTAATTATTGAGGGATGTGGTGAAATGTATACCCAGAATATTTTTTTCCATGTCAGTAGATTTGGGCAGGATGTTAGTAACTATGTACATATTGATTCTCTCCATATAATATGTTATGGAGTGTTTAGGTTGGGCCATGAACATCAGAATGATACTCACATTGCCTACAACCTTCAATGTGTTTGTCTTGTCCAGCATATTCTCAGAATGATTCTAGGGTAAGGACATGGACGATTGCAGAAGGTGGACATCCTTGACTCATTCCTCACTTACCAGTTGTTTAGGGTTTTACTATTGTAGGTGTATCTGTGAGATACATATAGATCAATGAACATGACAATGTAAGTTTGCCAGAGAAAGCCCCATGTTAACTGATACACAGTCTTTTTGGTTTTTAGGGTAACAGCAGTCTAGCTGTCACTTGAATTATCTGCTTCAGCCATTACAGACCATTAATGTTTAGTGCTTAGTGTTTGAGGCAGAGATTGGCTGCGTCACTTACCCTCTCTGATCAGAGTGAATGAATGATCAAGTTCAACCGTGCTTTCAGCCATCATTTTACAATGACTATTTGTTAGTGATTTGAGATGTTATTTAATAAATTAGGGAATGTCTCTGTAAGGTTTGGTAAGGACGGTGTTGTATTGCTTTAAGTACAGATCCAGATGTTGTGCTTACCATAATGAAGATGTTGTAGAGTGTGAGATGTCTGTCGGATAACATTTCAGTACAATGCCTTAAAAATTGAATGGCAATGCCATCCAAATGAGGAGCTTTGCCATTTTAAGTTACAACATAGAGCTACTTATCTCCTGTATGGATATTTAATTTGTCTAATTGGAATACATCTATATTATGGCAAGAAGATGTAACAATACTCTCTATGGGCCTCATTACACGGAAGGCAGTAAGGGATTAACGGCACCGGTAAGGGCACCGGTGCCGGTAATCCCTTAGCACCCTACTACGAGGTCCCTCAGCGGGTCCCGTCCTTAACGCCTGGTCTGACCAGGCTTTATAGACAGGACCCGCTGTGGGACTTCAGAGCTAATAACGGTACCACAAATTGCAGTACCGTTATTAGCTCCTTCCCTATTCCCATTGAGCCCTATGGGGGCTGAAATGGGAATGGGGAATGGTTCCCGGAATGGGGACTTACCGGTCCCGCAAAAGTCAGAATACACCGGTAAATCCCTATTCGGGGAACCTGGACCTGTAATGAGGCCCTATGTATTTTTCAATGAATTCTGCTGAGTGACTGTTTACTGGCATTTATATATTCCAGTAGAAGATGGTCTCTTCTATCCTTCAATATTCAGTTAACTATATCCTGTCACCATCCCTGATCCCCTTTATCTATTTCTACCCTTCTCTCTTTTGGAGAAAGGATTCTAGCAAAATGCCTGATTTATTTGCTCCACCTATAGATTGGTTTGTATGAGAAGGACGCCATTCATATACTTTGCATGATTGCAAGTTGTCTTCCAATCTTCCTTTCGGTAGGTTATGATAGTTAGTAACACAGGCATCAGCAAAGTAGAGCTGGTGGCGTGGTTTCCATATGTACGACATAGTTCTAGGGACATTGTCACCAGTGCATGGTCTGAAATACTCACTGCACCAGTGTCAGCAGATATCAGTGCCAGGGTCAGTGACTTACTTGTGAAGTTGTAGTCTATGAAAGATAGGAGCCAATGGGCCTCATTCCGAGTCTGGCGCTAACCAATGGCACTATTAGCGCATTGGTCGGCGCCGGACCCATACCGGCACTGCCCTGGTTGAATGGGAAATTACCGCCCTATTCCGAGTTGACCAGGGCGGTAATTTCCCATTCCCCAGGGCTCTTCCCCATTCCCAAATGAGCCCCCATAGGGCTCTATGGGAATGGGGAAATTGCAAATAACGGTGACCGTACTTTACGGTCACCGTTATTGGCTTAAAAGCCCCTTTGCGCCCTCGTCCCTAACGCCTGCTAAAAGCAGGCGTTAGGGACGAGGGCGCAAAGGGAACTCGGAATGTGGCGGTAAGGGATTACCGGCACCGGTCTCGTTAACGGTGACCAGTGTCCCTTACCGCCATACTCGGAATGAGGCCCAATGTATTGTATACATAAAGGAAGCCTCAAATGAGAGAAAGGAATATCTGAAAATATAACCATCTAGTTCTTCTTTTTCTATCAACTGTTAGATGGGCGGCACACCAGCGCCTACCAGGGATAGTATGGGGACAGGCAAGGACTGTTAGAACCTTCTATATCTCTTTGTTTGTCCTCCTGTCTTTTGTTAAGCCCAGGTTACTATCTATAATACACACAAATTCTAGGAATGTACACTTTTCCTCCCAAACATGTGACAGGACGCAACCTGTTTTCCTTTCGCTTCTACATACCTCGAGACATTATAGATCACACAATTACTCACAAGCACCTAAAATGCCCGGTCGAGTACATACTACTTTTTGGGTTTGACTGCCCTTTTCCTTTTTCGTGTTAAAAAATCGTGCTTGGGCATAACTCGCATTAACGAGTGTTAAGCAAACATGAATCTTCCTTTGTTTATTCAGTTGCCTCTTTATCATTACTTTTGTCAAGAACCATCAGTCCTCTTCCTGTGACCTTCAGCATATGAGTGTAGCATGTATTTATTCATTGTTTGCTTGTTAGGTGTTTATACAATAAGAATATACTGTTTCAAAGCGAGATACTTATGCAAAGTAATTCTGACTCTTCCCTCTGTGAACTTGGTTTGGGTGAATATGACTTCATCATCACTATCTCTACAGGATGATGCAATCTGTGTATACGTGATGATGCTTTCAGTAACGCGCATCTGCCTTATTCACGGTAGATGAGTGGTATCATTCATTATTAGGACTGTGTGACTGGTACACCGTCCTTTCATCGTGGGATG